>NW_023270274.1:3889607-4421596 GCF_011800145.1 Mirounga leonina
AGAAGAAGAAGAAGAAGAAGAAGAAGAAGAAGAAGAAGAAGAAGAAGGAGAAAGCAGGAAGGGAAAAATGAAGGGGGGAAATCGGAGGGGGAGATGAACCATGAGAGACGATGGACTCTGAGAAACAAACTGAGGGTTCTAGAGGGGAGGGGAGTGGGAGGATGGGTTAGCCTGGTGATGGGTATTAAAGAGGGCACGTTCTGCATGGAGCACTGGGTATTATACACAATGAATCATGGAACACTTCATCAAAAACTAATGATGTAATGTATGGTGATTAACATAACATAATAAAAAAATAAAAGAAAAAATACACTATGAAATGAGACTTAGCATTTCATAGATGATAGTTTAAAGATAGTTGACAGATGTGTGTATATGGATGTGTATATATATAAATTCACATATCTTTTGTAAAATTGGATGTGACAATGCTTGCTGGATCTTCAGTAGATTATTATGACACAACAGTTATTAAAAAGCTAAAGAATTAAAAAAAATAAAAATAACATAAATAAAATAAAATACTTGGTCCAGAGCTTGGTGCATCGTGATTTTTTTTTTAATTGATTTTAGAGAGAGAAAGAGTGGGGGCAGGAGGGGCAGAGGAAGAGGAAGTGAGAATCTTAAACAGACTCCCCGCTAAGGACGCCGAGGCTGACATGGGGCTTGATCTCAGGACTCTGAGATCATGAGCTGAGCCGAAATCGAGAGTCTGAAGCTTAACCAACTGCACCACCCAGGATCCCCAGTGCATCGTGATTCTTAGTAAATGTAATACTACCATTTCTGTTGTTATGCACGGGTCCTTGTGATGTATGGGTTGTAAGTACTTTTCACTGAGAAGCAAAGGAAAACAGAAGGCTGAAAGACAGTTTCTGAACCTGGGCTACAGGTAGGAATAGGGAGGAGCTGAGATTAGATACGGAGTGAAGAATGACTACAAAAATAGCAGGTGTGAGGGTGCTCATGTGGGTTTAAACATGAGTAGAAAAGAAAGAGAGCAAGCACAGACAATAGAATCTTGTTAGCCCACATGGGGCATGACATGGCAGAAAGATAAACGGTTATAAGGGTTGAGTTGGGTCTAGATGCGGGATGTGTGGAAAGGTGACATCACAGCTAATTTCACTACTTCCGGCTTGAGTGTCAGGAAGGATGGTGAGGCTTGCTGGGAGGAATCCCTTCCTGTGCACATTTCAGGGAAGAAAGATGCTGCATGACCATCCTGGCCTCTTCCCCACTCCACACCCATTCTTGCCTGTGGAGGAGAAGTGAGTTAGTGGTTGGCTGTAACAGGTTGGATCCTCCTTTCTTAAATAGATAGAGTCACTCTACTAAAACATTTAGCAATGAAGAGTTGGACTCTTTTCTTTCATTTCTTTCTGCGATAGACAGCCTTCCTCTGTATGTGTGTCTGCTCCTCAGACCCGATCTTCCTACTGAGTTCATCCAGCTGGTCGTTCCAAGATTTAGATTTGACTCAGTGGAGGGACATCAGGCAGGGAATGTTGGCAAACACATTTGGTCACATGTTAACCAAATCCTTCCACCTAGATTTTACCTGTAATGAATCTCCCCGCTATCTAATTCCTCTGTCTATCCTTCATTTGGTTTCCAAACTCGGCTGTGACCTGAGACTGGTCAACCTTCATGATGTCATATAGAATTTGGGACAAATGAGGACAATGGGACAGCGTCACTCACGCATCCTGAACTACCCAGTAGACTTCACATATAGCAGCTCACTTTACACTCACAACAGACCTATCTATTCGTGGAAGAACCAGACTTTGTTAGCAGTACAGCAAGGTTTGAGTCCAGAGATCCATGAGTAAGACTTGTGTTTTTCTGCTACACCCTACTGCTGATTTTCAGTTAAATGTGGTAAATTTCATGTTCCTTGTTACTCAATATGAGGAAAAGGAAGAAAAGTATCTACTCTTTCCTTTGCAAAGCATAGTGTCATTCATATTCTTGAACATGTACTAATACTCTTTCTGGATTATATTTATAGATCATAGGTGATTACTTTACATGTATTTTAGGGATTTCATTAAATTATGCTTTAAGAACCCCGGCATTAGTAGGTGTCAGAAATGAAGGTGAAGCCCCAACTAGAAATTCCGGAGATGAATTTGTGCCAGGAACATGAAGGGTCTTAGACGGATCACTCAGCTTTTCTGCAACCTCAACTTCCTACAATCCACCCATCACGGGAAGATGTCTGGAAGATCAAAACCCTGTCAAATATAGTGAGTGTTGAGTAAGGGAAGCAGGCGTTAACATTTAATAACAACGCTGGTCCCTTGTGAAACTACCTTGCAAGGATGTTTTGAAAATTACTTTTATTATGGGTTAGAGTTTTTTTTTTTTTCTTCAGTTTGTCTCCAGCTCCACGGGCTGTCATTGGAGACAAGCATAATAAGTATGAATCATCAGCGCCTGTATTAATCACTGTAATATGATGGTGAAATTTAGTGACTATGTTAAGTTAAACTGTTCTCTTCCTCCTTGAGTTCATCTTCCTAGGGTTTGCAGACTGGTTTTCTGTGTGTTTTCTAGGTAGAGTCAATTAGCCCCGGGATGCCCTGTGAACTTATGTTTGCCTCCTACAACAGGTTTGCTAGCTTCCCATGACTCCTGCGTCCATTTCTTTCTGGTATGTGCTCAGGTGCATACATTTTTGCTATGCCAGAACCCTCAAAATGTAACTCAGTACTCCTGAAATTCTATGTGTTCACCACTCTGTATGAATGCACATAACGTTAGCATGCGTTGTTTCCTCCTTATTAGCGAGTAAATTCTCCTGTCACGTGTGACTTACTACTGCTGTTTACTCCTGTTGTATCTGGTTATCCACTGGCTTCCTATTTACTTTTTTTCCCCATATGATTGCATTTTGTGGCATCAACACTAAGTAGATTAAAGAGTACAGAGCTAGAACCAGTTATATATGCCATTGAACTAATTCTCTCAGTGACCACGCTCAGGCTTGGGACTCGCCCTGAGTGAGCAGGGCTGCCTTGACCCAGCAGACAGCTCCTTTTAAGTGAAGCTGACAAAGACTGGCGGGCACCCACCAGAGAGACCTACTCCTTGGTCAGGTTGTCCGCAAGCACAACCACAAAAACAGCAACAAAATGATGCTACTTTCTCGCAAGGGGTAAATAGTAAAACACAGAAAACAGTTCTAGGTACAGAGAGTACCTTGCTTCTAGCCCAAGTCAGTTCTGTGTCAACATTTCCTTCCTCGTTGTGGTAAAAGGGCTTCATGGCGTGGAGGGTGGGGGAGCATGGCGGACGGATGGTGGCTACATTACACTTCGATTTTTCACTCTGTTCTCTTGATTACCTAGAACTGTGTGCTACCACTTATAAATTTGGCACTAGAAGTTACTTAAACCTTCTACACCTCATTAAGTTTGCACACAAATACAATTTTATTTGAGTAAATACTTCTTTGTGTCTTCTGTTTCCACCTTCCCTTCTGTCTTCTTTGCTCTGCAATAATAAATTCCCCTTCTTTAGATGTGGTCTATATATATAATGGAATATTATGCAGCCATCAAAAAGAATGAGATCTTGCCATTTGCAACGACGTGGATGGAACTGGAGGGTATTATGTTGAGTGAAATAAGTCAAACAGAGAAAGACATGTATCATATGATCTCACTGATATGAGGAATTCTTAATCGCAGGAAACAAACTGAGGGTTGCTGGAGTGGGGGGTGGGGTGGGAGGGATGGGGTGACTGGGTGATAGACACTGGGGAGGGTATGTGCTCTGGTAAGCGCTGTGAATTGTGCAAGACTGTTGAATCTCAGATCTGTACCTCTGAAACAAATAATGCAATATATGTTAAGAGAAAAAAAAAAAAGAAGAAGGTAGCAGGAGGGGAAGAATGAAGAGGGGGAAATCGGAGGGGTAGACGAACCATGAGACACGATGGACTCTGAAAAACAAACTGAGGGTTCTAGAGGGGAGGGGGGTGGGAGGATGGGTTAGCCTGGTGATGGGTATTAAAGAGGGCACGTTCTGCATGGAGCACTGGGTGTTATGCACAAACAATGAATCATGGAACACTACATCAAAAACTAATGATGTAATGTATGGGGATTAACATAACATAATAAAAAATTAATAAAAAAATTAATTTGCTTTCACTAAAAAATAAATAAATTGATTAAATTAAATTCCCCTTCTTTCTGCCGTAACAACAAATTTTAAGTTATTGTCTTATGGCCAAATTATGACTAGTTCTCGGGCTACTTAGTGGAAAATCCACTTATATACAGTCCTTTTGACAAACTTCCCATAGAAGATAAGAAGTAAAGCTGCATTTAGCTCTCTTCTCCACAGATCTCAAATGTAAAACGACTCTTCAGTGAATTTCCAATCACTTTTTTTCTACGGTATTTTCCCATTTGAAAATTTAAAAACATTTGTGCTTTTAAGAAAATGTAACAGTATTCCTTCATCATAGATTAACTTGATAAAGAAACTGTACTATTTTGATGTAATATATATCACTGATTATGTGTTAAAATAAGCTTTAAAACAGATTTCCCTATATAGTAAGTTCTAGCAAGTGAAAAAAAATTCAGTTTATTTGCCAGTGGGAATTAACCTGACCTAGACTGAAGCATATGGACATTTGATCTATGACTGAGGTGACATTGCAGATTTGTGGGGAAAGCATGATTTATTCAATAAATTTATGGTAAGACGGATGATTATCTAAAAAAATAATCGTAACATTGAAACTTCGTTTCACATCATAATCAAAAATAAGTTCCACATGGACCTAAAAGCAAATTTTAGGAAAAAAAATGCAAGAACACTATATGTATAACCTTGGGGCAGGAACATTTTCTTGAGTAAGAAATATGAAGGCAAAATCATAACAGAAGGAAGTTGAAAAATTAACATATTAAAATTTAAGAATTTCCATATCAAAAAATTGTGAAAAGACAAGCTATGGCTGAGAGCAGATATTTACAAAGGATATAACTAATGAAGTATTAGTGTGTAGTTATACATAAATAACATCCTGAAGTTGTTGTGTTTTTTGGTTTTGGTTTTCTTTTGTTTTGTTTGTTTGAGAAAAAAATTTAACCAAAAGAACAGACAGGCATCTTATACAAAAGAAAGCTCAAATGACCCATAAAGTTATAAAAATGTTCTACCTCAGTACTAATCAGTGACATGCTAATTAAAACCAGGATGATATACCTGCATGCTGGCCAAAATTGGGAAAATTGTGCAAATTGACAGCCACATGCAAAAGAACAAAACCGGGCCACTATCTGACATTCTACTCAAAAAGTAATTCAAATGGATTAAGAACTTGAATGCAAGACCTGAAACCATAAAACTCCTAGAAGAAAACATAGTGGGAAGCTCCTTTGACATTGGTCTTCACAATGATATTTTGGATATGACACCTAAGGGCACACGCAACAAAGTGAAAAGTAAGCAAGTGGGACCACCTCAAACTAAAAAGCTTCTGCACAGGGGCACCTGGGTGGCTCAGTTGCTGAAGCATCTGCCTTCAGATCAGGTCATGATCCCGGGATCCTGGGATGGAGACCCGCATTGGGCTCCCTGCTCTGCGGGGAGTCTGTCCCTCCCCCTACCCTGCTCCTGCTTCCTCTCTCTGTCTCTCAAATAAGTAAATAAAAAATCTAAAATAAATAAATAAATAAATAAATAAATAAATAAATAAATAAATAAATAAATAAAATTTTTTAAAAAGCTTCTGCACAGCAAAGGAAATCACCAGCAAAATGAAAAGGTAACCTACCAAGTGGGGGGAAATATTTGCAAATTGTATCTGATAAGGGATTCATATCCAAAATATATAAAGAATTCATATAATTCAATACCAAAAATCTTGACTAAAAAATAGGCAGAGGCTCTGAATAGATATTTTTCCAAAGAAGATGTAAAGATGGCCAACAGGTATATGAAGTGGTGCTCAACATCGCTCATCATCAGAAAAACACAAATCAAAAGCACAGTGAGATAACACCTCACACCTGTCAGAATGACGGTCACCAGAAAGACAAGAAAGTGTTGGTGAGGATGTGGAGAAAAGGAACCCTTGTGCACTGTTGGTGGGCATGTAACCTAGTATGGCCACTGTGGAAAACAGTATGGAGATTCCTTAAAAAATTAAAAATAGAACTGCCATATGATGCAGCAATTCCCCTTCTGGGTATTTACCCAAAGAAAATGAAAATGCTAACTCGAAAAGATATTTGCACCCCTGTGTTCGTTGCAGCATTATTTACAATGGCCAAGACATAGACACAACATAAGTGTCCATGGATGGATGGATCCAAAAAGAAATCGTGGTATATACACACACAAGGAAATACTATTCGGTCATGGAAAAAAAAAAAATGACATCTTGCCATTTGTGACAACATCCTTGGATCTTGAAGACATTTTGCTAAGTGAATTAAGTCAGATGGAGAAAGACCAGTGCTGTGCGTTCTCACATACAACCAAGCAGAGCCTGGGGGACTTTAATGATGATAAATGGAATACGATACCCTGATGATGCCCTGCCCACGACCCCAGAGCAGAAAAAGGATACTAGGTAAAAACTAAGGAAATCTGAGTAAGTGTGGACCTTAGTGAATGATACTGTATTGATATGGTTCATTCATTGCAACAAGTGTGTCATATACTAAAATGAGATGCTGGCAATAGGGATACTATGTATGAAGGAAATGGGAACTCCCTGGGTTACCTTTGAAATGTTTCTGTGAACAAAAAATTGTTCTAAACAATAAAATGTATTATAAAAATAATTAACAGAAAAAAGGACTGCTGAGCATAATTGATGGAGATAAGAAATTTGTACAAATGCTACTCTGGTAGCTGATTAAAGCGCCCTCCTTGCCTAAATGACATTTTAATAAAAAACACTTTCTATGGAATATTCATAATAGCAATCAGCATCTTTCCTGAGAAATTCAACAGATGTGTCTTACTGGGAAGCATCTGAGGCCTTCTGGAGCTTGCAGAAATTCTCGTGTGTATTGACGGCAAAGGGAATTAAAATGAACAGAGTATAAAGTAACAGACGTGTCAGGGTGGATTTGATCAGACTCCGACTTCTGGAAGACGTTCCAACTGAAAACTTGCTGTACCGTGCATGCTTTACTCACAATGTCTCCTTCCAAAAGTTATAGGACGGTACTGGGCATAAACAAAAGCAATGGGACCTGCTGCTAAAAGGGGTCTTTATTCCATTCTTTTACCTTGCTGTGTCTCTTTTACCTTGCTGTGTCTGCTTGCCTGCCTGTCTTCTCTCCTTCTCTCTCTCTGCCATTAAAACCACTGAGGTTTGCACTGCACCATATCAAGGTAACATGGGTTGGATGATGGTCATCTGCTTAGACCACGAATTCGGAGAAGCAGCCACACAATCAGATTATAGCATAAGTAGGGAAGTCAAGACTCAAGACCGCCTAGCTACTTCACCCTTCCTCTCTAGTGCAGGGCTGTGCCCTGAACCACATGGCAAACGCAAAGCTCCTAGGTATGACTAATACCTCCCAATTACAGTTCTCTAGTTCTAGGAAAATCATCTAATTTGATGACGAAGATTAGTACTAAAATCTTGAAAAGCCCCAACAAGTTGAATATAGAAGAGTTTTAAGGTGCATTTTGAAATTGAAGTTGCTGATACTAAATGAATCTGAATGAAATACATCATATGCTGCTCCCGTTCAGTCACATTTACAGAATTTTCAAATGTTAATGCATGTGATCCTCACCAGTGGGCCTAGCGCATGTGACCAGCCTCAGCATGATCCTCCCCCAGGTCAAGTTCTGGGGACCGGAGATCCTGGAATTTCTTGCCCCTTTGGCCCCCAGTCTCCATGGGGCCTGGAGGGGCGACGGATGCTCTTCGCTGGTTCCAGAGACACATCATGTGATTGTGGTGTAGACCCAGAGCCCGGGGAGCAGTTGGGGGAGTGATGTGCTTAGCATGGGCCTCAGGGCATCCCCACGAAGGCTCTGGAGGGTGGCAAGGCAAGGCTGGGAAGAGGAGGGTCTGCAGCCTCCGTTGGCACTCTCAGGGAAAGTAACTTTTTCAGGGAAGAGTCATCTTTCAATTAGAGTAAAATATAAAAGGTAAGTCCGGAGTAGAGGTTGAAGACTTGGACTCGGCTGATAATCAAGCATGTGTTCCAGAAGGCCATGGTTGCTGAGGCAGGTGACAAAGTCAGACCCCGCGTCCTACAGAGTGTGGGCTGTGGGCTTTAGGAATTAGGACTAGCTGGGCGTCTGGGCGTCTAACATGATGGTGGTTACCGATTGCAGGGGTGAGATTCAATTGCAGTCATCCAGGACTCTCCCCACTGAGGGCATCCTGGACACTCAGCCACTTTATTAGCTGAGTGCCTTGAGACAAGAAAGTTTTCCTGCAGGGGTTCAGCTTCCTCAGTGGTCTTCCCAGGAGAATAGGCAGACAAAGGTCACAGGCATCAGAAACAGAAGTACCGACCATGTAGTCTGGGTTTTGCCAAAGCTTCATGATCTGGGTGAGTTACCTAACCTCGATGAGCCCCAGTGTCCACGTTTATAAAATGGGATGCTAATAGTAACCTTGCACCACTGTAGGAGTTAAGTATGAGTCTGTGTGCCTTTCAAAGTGATTAGCCCACGGCAGACACTCAATATATGGTATTGACCCAACCCTGACTCTACAGCATGAATCTTAGATAAAGTCCATCTCTCTTTTTTCTGCACCTGATGCAGATCCCACCTTCCCCTGATTTGTCTGATTTATGCCACTCCCAAAATAAAATATTTCTCATTCCCTGTGTGCTCTTTTTTTAACTGCTAAAATTTCATATGCACTGTTAATGCATCTTGGTTTTGGGGGACTAACGTCTTCACATGATTGTAATGGGTTTATGTATTCATTTGACACAAACAAAGTATCAGTCTAGCAGCCAATAATTAAACTAATTTTTTTAATTTCAGTATTTTTAATGAATCCTATGAGTTTCTTCAAAAAAAAAAAAAAAGAATTGATGGCCTTTCCCTTGACCTTTACTTTAAAAAAAAATCCCTTCTTCCTTCATAATAGTTAAAGGAAAAAGCTTCTTAATATCATAATGAATTATTTAACTGAGGAATTACCATCAGACGCACAGCAGGAAAAATTGTCCATAAACCTCACAAAGATGCAAGTGCCCTACCATCCCACTCACCTCGGCATGAATTTTAAATGAGTTCAGGGAGCGAGCGGTGCAGGTGCGGCGTGGGAAGAGCGTGCCTGTGTTTCCGAGCCGCAGGGAAGGCATGGGGATTTTTACGCACGCCCCTAATCCATACCGGAGGCTCAATCAATATCAGTGGACCCCTCATCACCATGAATTGATCCAAAGAAAAGCCTCCCTGCTTCCAATTATGTAACAAACAGCCAGGACCTACCCGGTGGAGGGGCTGTAGCAACGTTATAACTCCTGGATCGGGGATGTTGAGAAAGGTAACTACAAACAACGCCTTTGGAGTCCCCGTCACTGAAGAGCAGGACCCTGAAGATGACAGCCCTCCCTGGCTGCTCTGTAGCTTCTCTTCTTAGAATCAGGGGTGCAGACGCGGCGGGCAGGGGCTGCAGCAGGGAAGGGAGCTGTCTGGGGCGCTGTGGGTGCCCCGGAACCAGAGAGGAGAGCTTGCCTCCCCACTCACGCATCAGGGGATGTCAGACACACCACAGAGCCCCCGAGCGGCCCTGCCTAGTTTATCTGCAAAAAATTAAAGCAGCAACCCCTAGCCTACTCATCCTCCAGAACTGTTGAGAGGATAGGTAAACAGGAAACAAATGGGTGCTTCCCGAAATGTAAAGTGCTCTGCTGTGCAAGGCGGAGGGGGGTTTACAGGGGATGGTGCAGAAGCTCCCAGGTCAGGAGTTCAACAAGGTGCAGATTCTCTCCCTGGCTCCATGCTCACCACGTACCACCTGACAGCCCTGTCTGCCCAGGTATGAGGCTGTGTCCTCTGCCTACGTCATCTGCAGGAAGAGGCCAGGCCTGGGAGGAAGGAGCACGTGCTGGGGGTCTCCTGCCCGCTAAACGCTTGCTGAGTCATTAGTGCTCACAACAAAGGTTTGGGTTGTTCCATCATCATCATCATCATCATCAATTGATATTTAAGGCTGAAAATATAAAAGTTAAAAATGGTCAAGTGTCTTGTTACAACACAGTAAATGAAGGAGCTGAGATTCAAAGCCAAGTCCTTCTAAAGACAACTCAGGCTCTTTCCGTGGCCCTGCTACCAACGTGCCCTGTGGTCTGAAAACTAATGAAGGCCTGAAATGATAAGACCTAAGTCAATGTTTCATTAACAGAATTAGCATCGACACAGGGCTCCTGAGATCAACGGCGCCCAGTCCACTAGGTATCTTTTGCCGTTGGACAAATAAAGCACCAGGATACTCTCCAGAAAGGGCTCTACTTCTGGATTCTGTTTTCCTAAGAAAGTTAGTTAACCTCTCTGGACCTCAGTCTTCTGCGGTGTGAGAACAAACAAAGAGCTGTAAGCGGTTTTGGGGGCTTACCATGTGGTGGAGCTGTTCTTAGCACTTTCTGCATATAACCCATTGAATCCCCCCAGCGAACCCACACACAATTCACGTTACACAGAAAAGACAAGCAAGGTGCAGAAATCTGCAATAATTTTCTTGCAATCACAAATTAGTGTGTGGTGATAATAGCAGGTTTCACATTAAATGATATATAAAATCCTTTTAACTCTAAAAGTATGTATTTTTAATTTTTCCCCAAAAGAACATTTAAAACTTAAAATTAAAAAAAGCTTAATGTATAAGTTTATGATGTATATCTAAATGACGTTTACTTCCATGAATTTCTAGAAGATTGGTGGAAGCATAAATTATATTATTTACTTATACACATAGTTTCAAATGACTTTTCTCAAATATTCACATTTCAGCATATTTGTGAGCATGAAGATAGCATCTCTGTTAGAAAATGGAAAAAGTGTTCTAGAAAGAATTTAGTAGTAGATCTTTAAAGCCTTAAAATGTTCATATTTTTCACTTCTTGAGGTGTAGATATCTTTACAGTTGTTAGAAAAATAATAATAATAAGAGTGAGAACAATTTAAAAGCCCAAAGTGTTGATTAAAAAAAATTAGGCTAATGGTGGAATGATATATAGCCTCTGAAAATGATGCTCATTACAAATTTGTAAACTATGAATTATTCGCAATACAATGTTGTGTGTAAAAAGCAAAGCACAAAGTTGTATGCTTAGTATGTTATAAATTATAATAAGGTATATATTAATATGAGCAGAGAAACAAAAGACTATGGAACGATACCAAAGTGTTAAGAGGATTTTTTTCTGAAAAGTTGGATTATCAAACTTAAAATTTTTTTCTCTTTATTTCTTTAGTCTCCAAAATTTCTGTCATGTATTTTTATAATAAGAAAAAACCTTATTTTAAAATAAGAATAAAATGCATCTAATAAGAATATAATTATTTTAACATTTATTAGATTAGAATGTGCTCATGAGCCTTAATTGTATTCTACAGTGTTTTGAATCAGTGCCTGGAAGGGACTGCAGCTGAAGGCCCAGCTCTGGTAGCATCCAAGGGTAGGGGGAGGCCACCCAGCAGGGTCAGAAGTTCTCCTGAATTCCACCATTAATACCTCTGCCCATAAATGTGGATGACTACGTGGCTTCCTTTATTCTATGACCTGGCTTATGTCCCACTGGGGATTACCGTGGATAAAGGACTCTGATTCTTGTTTTCCAAGTATTTCTGTGAGCATTCTGTGAACTTGACCCATTCGGCTGCCCCAAGCATGCCACAGAAACCCAGGCAGTGGGAACTCCTCCGTGGGGCCCAGTGTTGCTCAGGGGTGAGCTTGGGGAGGTCCAGGGCAGAGGGGAGGACAGCCCAGGGAGGTGAGTCAGGAGAGCGAGCCTGCCTCCCAGGCCCACCGGCCATCCCCAGAGAAGGAGCGAGACTTCCCGGGCCCTGGAGCCGTCGATGGGCATTGGCCCTGGTGAGGGACCCCTTTCAAGGTCTATCTGTATTTTGAAGCCAACAATCACAAAAACTGCCCTTCTTGTTTTGAATAGCTGCAGCGATACGGAACAGTTCCATGTCCCGCCCTCTGCTACATGGACTGGGACACACGGGTCCGTCCATCCCAGCAATTTAAATACTATGTCAGGAAAAGCGGGCTAAATATCTTAAGATGTCCAGGCACCGCTCCCTCGTGTGCATAGCCTTGGGTATGGAACGTGTCCGATTTAAATCAATCACATTACTTTGAGGCTTGTGGCAGGAAAAGAGGAGTAAAGACAGACGTAGAGAAAATTCTTATCATAGCCTTACACTGTCTTTGCAGTCATAAAAATCCAAGGATAAAAAGAAGATGGAGAATTCTGCCTGGCAGAGGAATTCTGTCTCATTTTCAATATGCTTAATGGACCATTCAGGTAACACCCTGAAAGATGTCACCGCAACTGAGCGTGTGACCAGGGACAGGGCCGTGGTCTTTTTCTGCCATTGGGATTAGAATCGAAATCTACCACCGCTCAGCATTATCGCTGGCTTCCTCACCCACGGAGCACTCCTGATCCCTTGCCACTCTTCAGTCCCACTAAATACACAGCATAAACCCTCTGCCCTCTGCAAAAAGGAAATTCCTGAAAAACAAGAGGTGGTTTTAGAAGTCCCTCTCATTTGTAATGCTATTGATAAAACGCACTCAGCAGGCAGAACAATCAATAAATTTGAGCGTATCAAAAATAGCAAAGCATAAGGAGAACAAATTCTATATTCTATATTCGGGATCTGGGGACAAAGTGTAGGATTTTGTGTGAATGTCGGTGATCCAGATTCTTCTGCAGAAGGGTTCCTTTTGTGTGCATTTCTGTGTTGCATTTAGAAATACTAAGGCTTGTGGACAATGTATGCCAGTTTCATATCTGTATTGATTTTTTATTCTTTCTGAATTGAATGTGAATATAAATAAAACCTTGACCTTCATATTAATAGCCCGACCAAAAGCTTCCTTTGTTTGCAAAGGATATATCACTAGGTTTCCCTATATGAAGCTCCAGCCTGGGTGGAACATAAAAAAAGCCCACCATTTTCTGTTAGAAATTCAGAAAACCTTTTCATTTTTCTTTCTTTAAATATAAACTCTATATAACTTCTGTCAAAAGCAAAGAAAAGCCCAGTGGGTACCTGAGCTAGACAATATTTCTCCAGCCAAGAATATGAATGTGCATTCATGAGCATTACGCCCTGTGACAGGTCGGGGAGGGAGGGTCTGGACGGAAGATCAGAGCCTCATTCTGATCACATCAGTAGCAATACCAGAACCTCGATACTGATTTTTTATGATTACTTTTTTTTTTTTTTTTGCATAAAAACATCTAATCGGACACTTAACTCAGGAATGAAATCGGCATGACAGGTTGAAAACAAAGGAGATAGAGAAAGGGAAAAGAGAGAGGAAGGATGGAAGGGAAAAACAGATCGAACACCAAGGCCTGACAAGGAGAGGCAGTGGAAATGTTTCAACTAGTATTTTATAGACTCTCGCTCATCTTCAGCCACAAATACACAAACTGCATGCTCACACGACCGGACTTAACGAGATTTAGAGGTGGGCATTCAACATACCTTCGTTGTTTTGGAAAAACCTTCCGTTGTGTATTTAAAGCTTTCAGGAACATCTGAATTACATTCAAAACGGGGAACAGTGCTGGAGAGGTCCTATCATCTATTAGTGGCCGTGAAGATGGTGCGGGAAGCCTGGCTTTGCACTTCAAGCCAGGCACAGGCCTGCGGTCACACGGGGCCTCCGGCTTCTCATCAGACAGCAGACTCGTCCTTCAGATTAGATGACCTTGTACAAGGAAAACACTGAGAAGACAACCTGACTCGACGTCAGCGCTCAGTGAATAATACTAGCTGTTAGTACCACTGTTCAATTATCGATACCCAGAAGTCCAGTGAAACCTCACCGAATCACTGGGCATATGGAGGGAAGTCTGGAAAAGTGAGAATTCTGATTTATAAAGGATTGTGATCGTATATCGTTATACAGCTATGAATAAGTTACATACTATTGGTATATTATATATAATTTTATTCATATACTTCATTTATATTAATTTATTTGTTCATAATGTATATTTACTTACATATATGTATATAATTAGATTTACACATATACTATGAATATATACACTTAAAATATCCAGGTGCACTTCATAACCTGGACTGACAAATAACGTATTACTGCATGAAGCTGATTTAGGGGGCATTTATTTATTCATTTATTTTTAAATTTAAATTCAATTAATTAACATATAGTGCACTATCAGTTTCAGAGGTAGAGGTCAGTGATTCATCAGTCTCATCTAACACCCAGTGCTCATTAAGTCACGTGCCCTCCTTAATGTTCTAGGGAGCATTTAAAAAATATGGATGCAGATGGATGTTCCAAAAAGTCTTCAAAATGATTTTCAAATAATTAATTATTTCTTAATAGTTTTCATTTTGTTGATAAATTCACCTGAGCATGCTTTGGGAATAGTTTAAACAGCTAGTGTAAACATGGTCTCAAGTTCCAAATGATTGGAGACTTCATAAATCCACCCATTTTTCCACATTAGCTGCTGGTGAAAGGAAGAGAAATCCTAGTGGAGGGTTATAGGCTGGAGGTAAGAGTTGACAGCAGGACAAGGAGAGCCATCCTGAGAGACTGCAGATTGGGCCAGGCCAATGTTAATTGCTTAGAAAGAGAATCTAGACTTTGGGTATTTGATTTCCCACCTCGTCCTGTCCCTCTCTCCCTCTGTCTCTCCTTTGTTTCTCCCTCTCTTTTTTTCTTCTCTCCTTCCCTCCCTCCACTCCTTCCAAAATATGAATGAGTTGTTACATACTTTGGGGTAACCAGGGAAAAGAGAAAAGCCTTCTGAGAGGAGGTGACATCTGACCTGGGCTTATAATATTATAATATATTGTAATTTAAGAGAAATTCTCCCATAAGCTCCACAGTTTTGGAAGGCCAGAAAGAAAAGAAAAATAACCCTTTCAGTTAAATTCTAACACACTGTCAATTTTACAACGCAATCCAAGTTCAGGACTCCTAGAATGGAAACAAATGGAAAACAGTAGAATCCATGGATTTCTGGAAAGGAAATTCATCTGTCAGAGCAAGGAAGCAAGGGTAGCCCCATGCCTCTACCCTTTCACTGTGGCCAGGACAGACCCCCCCACCCCCCTCAGACTGCCTGGAGACAGCTTGACACGGACCCTGACTGTAGGAGAGTTTTCTGTTTGCATGCCCGTGTCCTCTAATAGCCTGAGAGTCACTTTGCAGTGGGTTGTATTGTAGTCTTGCTTTTATTATAGGTTCCTGGTACAGAGAAATAACATTTAGATAGAACCAAAAATATTGCCAGTTGTTCATTTAGATAGATTGAAATTTGTGGTTTATCGTCTGTTGAATGCTGAAACAACATGAAAAATTTAAGAAGTATCTGAAAATTTGTGACTTTGGACTTGTACCCATGGCCCAGATCTACTCTCTGATGTACAAAATAATGAGAAATGGAGACTTTCAGAAACAAGGTTTTCCAGGATACTGTACATCAGGCAATGGGAGTGATCCCGAGAGGTGGGAAACAGACTCTGTGAGTCTTACAGCCTGGAGAGACTTTCAGGGCTGGGTTCAGGGAGGGGGATGCCAAGCAGAGCACCACAGACTCCTCAAGGTGAGGGGACAGAGCTGAGGGTCCAGGACACTAACACCTCTGGTTCTAGGGGATGAGTGTTGGTTAGGAGTATGCTACACTGAAGGAGCCCAGAATCTGCAGAAAGTCCTTCATTTATGATGAGCACAGAGCAACACGTGCACCTGAGCAAACTCCTCGAGGCTGAGAACTGGAGCACCAAAAAGATGAAGGCAACAGTTTCCCTTGTTCACACAGGGCTAGAATAAATAGTGCCTGTTCCCCCAGCTAGACAGGAAGTCCACAAGACTCGCGGTGCACTGGGTAATGTAGACAGAGTGTCTTCCCTCAAGTGGGGAATACTAGTTAGGGCATGGCTCTGTTCTCACATAGCAATCATAGAAGCAACTCACCCAAAAGTTTATATTCAAAATAAGAGAAACCAAAATTTTGGAAGAAAAGAAAATTTGGTAAACTCATATTACCAGATTCAAGGCTTATTGGAGTAATGAAGGCAGCATGGTATTGAAAAAAAAAAAAAAAGGTGAAAAGATGACACATAGATCAATGGAAAAGAATAGAGTCTAGAAATCAATCCAAACATACATGGACAATTTATCTTTCACAAAGCTGCAGCACTAATTCAATGGAGGATGGTCTTTTCGACAAATAGTGCTGAACAATTGGACTTTAGTCGCAAAAATACAAAAAAAGCAAACCATCTCTATACCTCTGTCACTCCATGAATTAAAATGGACTCAAAATAGATCATAGACTTAAATGTACAACATAAAACCATAAAACTTCTCAAAGAACACATAGAGTTTGGGTTGGACAGAAGTTTCATAGATATATCATGAAAAGCAGAACACACACAAAATACATTATTTAAAAAGTTCTACTTTTGAAAAACACTATTAAGAGAGTGAAAAGACAAGACACAGTCTGGGAGAAAACATCGCAAAACATGTATCTAAAAAGGTCTGTATCTGTAATATGTAAAGATCTCTCAAAAATCAATAAGAAGAAGATCAAAAACCCAATCTAAAAATAGTCAAAAAGATTTGTACAGAAACTCTACCAGAGAAGATGTACTAATGGCAAAGAAGCACATGAAATAACACTCAATGTTTGTAGTCATTAGAGAAATACACATTAAAATCCATGAGGTGCATTACATTTATTCTTTCTGTTTATGTCCTCTCCACTTACCCAAAATGATGTTTTGTTGCATCTCTCAGCAATGTTTATGCATTTATCCCCAAGTATTTCATAATTTTTATTCATTTTATTTCCCATTGTTTGGGGCTAGTATACAGAATAAGTTCTATAAATCTTGCAATGATATAGATTCATCACCCTCATTATCTGAACATGCATCATGTTATCTTGTATACACATACTTACTAAACTGACATCCCAGTCTTGTAAGTTTTTAATTTAAATAGGCATGTCTTTTTATACAAATTTATTTAAGCATGATATTTAAAGCCTACAATTTGATGAGGTTTGTCATCTGTATACACTTCAAAATCATCAGCAGAATCCAGATATTGAACATTTCCATCATACCCTAAATACTCCTTTTGCCTCTTTCCAGCCCACATCTTCTTCCGACCCACCATCAGGAGACCACTGCCTCTATTTGTAGTCACTATGGATTAATTTGCATATTTCTAGAATATCAATTAAGTGTAATCATTTTTTTTTTTTTGGTCTGGTTTCTTTCACTTAGCATGATGATTTTAAGATTTATCCTTGTGTTGGGCGCCTGGGTGGCTCAGTCGGTTAAGCGACTGCCTTCGGCTCAGGTCATGATCCTGGGGTCCCGGGATCGAGTCCCGCATCGGGCTCCTTGCTCGGCAGGGAGTCTGCTTCTCTCTCTGACCCTCCTCCCTCTCATGCTCTCTGTCTCTCACTCTCTCTCTCTCAAATAAATAAATAAAAAATTAAAAAAAAAAAAAGATTTATCCTTGTCCATAGATACATCTTAGTTCATTTTTTTTCCTGAATAGCATTCATATATATATATATATATATATATATATATATATATATATATATACACATCACTTTTTGTTTATTCATTTGCCTGTTTATGGATATTGGGGTTATTCCAGTCTGACTATTTCAAACAAAGCTGCTTTGCACATTTGTGTGTAATCTTTGTGAAGACATATGTTTCTAATTCTGTTGGGGGAATCACTAGTATATACTAGGCATTGTGTTCGGCTTTTTAAGAAAATGATAAACTCTTCTCCTAGCTGGCTGTAGAAGCTTTCAGGCTATAATTTTTGTGACTGAGAGGTCAGTTTTCAGTATAACTGAAATATAATGTATAAATTCAATATAATGTAATTCCTTTGCAGATAACCTATATTTCAATTCCAGCTTACTTTAATGACTCCTTTTTGGCCCGGATGTCCTACAGTATCACTGTAATTTTTGGAAATGTGTGTTTTGTTTAGCTTTTTTGGGAATATGCTGGATATCTTAACTCTAAAGATTAGTGTCTTTCATCAGTTCTTAAAATAACCAGTTACTTTCTCAATATTTCCTTTCTCTCATTCTAGACATTACCTCTCTCTGGTACTCCTTAGGAGATCTAATGTAGGTTTGTGGTTTTCCCACTTTAATCTCAATCTCATTTGATCTGGTTTTTGTTTTGTTTTATTTTGCTTTAGTTCCCAATTTAGCATTTTCGATAATTTCTTCAAATCTATCTTTCTGTTTACTAATTCTCTTTTCATTTTTTTGAAGGTTGATTTTTTAATTTTTTTATTAACATATAATGTATTATTTGTTTCAGGGGTACAGGTCTGTGATTCATCAGTCTTACACAATTCACAGCACCCACTAATTCTCTTTTCAGTTGGGTCTAATCTCATGTTTAACCTTCTCCTTGTATATCTGATGCCAATTATTAAATATTATATTTTCAGATTCTATTTGGTCCTTTTTTTGAAATCTTTTGAGTCATCCTTAATGGTTTCTTATGCTTTCATCAATTTTTCAAAACATTATTTTCTTAACCAAATTATATATACTTATTTCATGTTCTACATATGATGATTCTGATAGCTATTTTTGTAGCACTGATTGTGTTATTTCTCTTTGTTCTCTTTGGGCATATATTTAGAGGTTCTTGATTATGAGTCCATGTTCTTTGAAATGTTATCTTTAAGGAGGCTTTGCACTGTGGTAAGTGCTTTTTCCTGGAGAGCGTTGTTGGTGTGCTTTGGAAGGAACTAGGGGCTCCACATCTCACCATTTTCCTTCATTTCTTATGACTGCTCATCAAAACTACAGCAACATGTCATCCAGGATGGGCAGAAACCTCTGAGACCAATGTCAGATGCAGGACTGGCTATCTGCTCAGACAAAAACTTTCTGGCACTTCTGTAACTCCATTCCAATTACTTCCCTTTCCAGCCAGCATGTTCATGTGTAAAATATAAATATAAATTATTTTCCAGCAGTGTTTCTCTGACCATGTTATGAAAGAAGAAAATCCTTACTTGTTAAGTCAATAAAATATTAAATAAGCAGTTTATGGATCTAGACCCTAGGCTACAATAGCTTTCTTGTGCTTTGGACCCCTTGATAATACCTTCTCACTATGGCAGTAGAGGTCACTTGGCCAGTGGAAACTAAAGTAAGGGAGTAGACACTTATGCACGTATATTGTGGCATATCCCAAATAATTTCTCTCCAGTAGAGCCATTTAAGAAAGACAGTATGAAGAGATTACAGGTAGTCATATTACAAACAGGTTGTTATGGCTTGAATGTTTGTGCCCCCCATTCATACATTGAAGCCCTAACCTCATTGTGATAGTATTCGGAGGAGGGCCCTTGAGAAGTGACTAGTGTTAGATTAGGTGCTGAAGAAAGGGCCCCCAAAGTAGGAGGAGTGTACTTATAGGAAGAGGAGGAGACACCAGAGCTCTCTTTCTCTGCCCTGTAAGGACACAGAGATAGAACAGCCATTTGCAAGGTAGGAAGAGGGTTCTGAGACCAGAACTCAATCATGATAGCCTTTGATCTCTGACTTCCAGCCTCCAGAATGTGAGAAAATATATTTCTGCTGCTAAGCCTCCTGGTCTGTGATGTTTATTATAGCATCTCAAGCAGACCCATTTGCAAATGAAAGATCACAGATATGGAACAAAGAAATCTCAGTGCAGGGTAAGAAGATGCCATATTGTAGAGAAAGAAACTGACATCAGAGCCAGCGAGCTGTGTCCTTCACTTCCCAGTGTCCTCCTGGCCCTGTGAACTGAGGATGCCCTTTCCCTTTCTGGCTCCCAGATTCTCCACCCCAGGAGTTGTTGAACAAGCTTGTCTTCCCCTTGCTTTTCCTCTCTGATACTTCTTGATACCAAGAGAAAGAAAACAAAAAACCCTGCCTAGTTACTTGTATTTGACAGCTATACTATTTTTGATTTATTATTTATTATGGGAACCTTGAGCATTCCTTTCCAGAAAGGTAGTTGATATCATGTCAGAAAGATAGGCTTAAGGTTAAATGACTGGCCTAAGACTGCAGAAAAAAATCACACTCAGAGAGAAGACAACATATTCCCGCCCGAATTCTGTCCTGCTCAGCCTGAGACTGAAGCAGAAGGGGCCGCACCAGGCGAATGTAATGTAGTGGAAGGCCTGTAAAAACATCAAATAGCTTGTTACAGATAAGAAGAACAAAATACCTGTGGTTTCTAAGCCACTCGTGTCTTCTGTCCATTGTTGCAGTTGGAGACTAAGCATTTGCTGCAGGTGCGTGTGAGTCTAGCAATGAACACAGGGGATGAGGTGCCCCGGTCTTTTAGTGGACGTGCTCAGAAAGCAAATGACATACGGTGTTGTCAACATTATTCTAAGGGAGAGTTCAGTGTCTTCTGTAATATGAAAGAACCTGATGACTTCAGATGAATTCTAAGTTATAATTGTGCTTTAATACAGAGTGCACTTTAAGTTGTTACAAGATCCCAGGTGTACTCATTGCTCAAGAACTGGGCAGTGGAACTTGGATTCCGGTCAGGGTCCGTTAAGACTCAGTGCAGTGTACATGTGGAATATCTGGGTTACCTTTAATTATGGGACCATAGTGCCAGGTAAGTAGTGATCGACTAGAGTTTAAGGTTGACAACATGCAATTAGGCCACAAAGACTGCGACCACTAGCTGTCCAACACTCCACATTTTATTTCACTAAGTTACTGATGCTATGTGTTATCGGGTCACTGAGGAGTCTATGTTCAGTCCTAAGACATACACAGACCATCAACATTTTAGCTGTGTTTGCTCTCAGATGATTGTTGCCTCATTTTATGGAGCAGAAAAGCAAGTAGAGTAGAATACAAACATGTAAGAAAAAAATAAGCCATGCATTTATAGTCAGACTTAGCTGGGATTGGAACCCTATTTTAAGCACCAGCTAAGTGATCTAGAAAAACATTGCTTATCTTTTGTGAGGTTGCTCAGTTATATAATGGGGATAATGACATTGATATTTTAAGTTAATGTTAGTGTAAATGCCAAGCACAGCACCAGACACAATCTGAGAGATTCCCACACATTAGTTCCTTCGTTCGTTAGCCCGGCTGCCATAATTCTTCATCACAAACAATCGCGACGCCTAACGGGTTGACACAATATACATTTGTTTAAGCTTAGGAGTCTGTGGATCAGAGCTCTTGACGAGGCTCTTCTGGGGGCCCTCCTGGTCTTGACTAGGCTCAGCCACATGTCTGGTGGTCGGCGGAGTATTGACTAGTCTAGGATAGCTTCAGCTGGGATGACTGTGAAATCTAACTCTACCCCATGTGTCTCTGTCACCTCTAGTTGGTGAGCCCAAGCTTCTGGCCCAAGAGCAAGCATGAGCAAAGGCAGAGGACTCATGGCCCAAATGCAGAACTGGTGCACGGTCGCTTCCACTGAGTTAGATTGGCCAAAGCTAGTCATCTGACCACCAAGAGTCACAGAGTTTGGAAAGGGACCCAACTCTTCAGTGAGAAGAACCACAAAGATAAACAGCCCAGGGGCGCCTGGGTGGCTCAGTTGGTTAAGCGACTGCCTTCGGCTCAGGTCATGATCCTGGAGTCCCGGGATCGAGTCCCGCATCGGGCTCCCTTCTCAGCGGGGAGTCTGCTTCTCCTTCTGACCCTCCCCCCTCTCATGTGCTCTCTCTATCTCATTCTCTCTCTCAAATAAATAAATAAAATCTTTAAAAAAAAAAAAAAAAAAGATAAACAGCCCAGAGAATGGAAAAGGGGAGGGCAATGCAATAGCTGTACCTCTGCCTTCACTCCGGGCTTCGCTGTGACTTAGGCTTGAAATCGCTGTGTCTCTGAACCATCCAGCTGCAGCAACGATTTTGGTTTGTCCATTATATCAGCTATCTGCAAGTATGCATGCCCTTTAGGGAAAGTAATTGATCTTAAAATAACATCTTAAAAATTAGAGCTTTCCAATAATCTCGATATGGTAAGAAAGAGAAGATAATGGAAGCACCAGGATTTACAAAGCCTTTAAATTGTATATGCTTATTTACTATTATTTATTTATTTATTTCAGAATATGTGGCTATTTCCTTGGTCTTTGATGGTCTAGTGACTTCTTCTGATGCTCCTTTATGAGCTCCTTTATGGCCAGACTCTTGGGCATAATGTAATGATGGCAGCTACAAATTCCTATCCAGCCAAGCGAATTTTGGCTGTCTTTGTCTCTCTGCTCTCCCCTCTCCAGCACCTTCCCTGACCTAATAGCAGCTACCCATCCCAGGACTGAAGTAGGGTCTGCATAAGCCTCCGCTTATAGGAACCCTCTTTAAGAATACATGACAGTGTTGTCTTGCCTTCTTTAGCTTGTAAGTTCTCCCCAGATCTATGTTTGCAAACCATATCCCAATTCCACTCCCATATTCCATCCTTTAGTATGAGCTCTTCATTTTGTTCCCACTCACCCCATCCTGCTCTGCATGGAGACAGATTGTCTTCTACCAGTGCTTACTAAACGTGAGGGCTTGCACTGTATGGAAGACAGTATTTCCCTTGACTTCCTTTGTTTACACTGCACCCATTTCTGTGTGCCCATGTGGTTTAAATATTCATTTGAGCACTCTCCCTCATTTCTTCTTGCTACTTACCCTCTTCTTAATTCCTCTCTAGGATGTGTGCCTTGTACAAGAGTAGAAACGGAGAGAAGGAGCCTTGGGGGTCCTGGAATGGCAGATACTGGACTCAGAGCCTTTCTATTCCTAGAGACTTTTGTTTCTTTAGATGGGAGAGGGTTCATAAATCTGAAATCAACAAAGAAGTAAAATCCATTCTTATTCCTGTGCTGTTGAAGAAATGATTCACTTAGCTCTTTACTTTCATAGTTGTCATAATGGTACTGTCATATTCTTAACTATCGTAGTGTCCTGTCCATGGATTATTGACCATGGTTGAACACTTGGCTCTATCCTTTTGCATTAAAGTGCCACTTAATTCAATGATGGGGGTAGGGTTTTTTTTTTTTTTTTAACAGCTTTGTTGAGATATAATTAATATACCATAAAATTCAAATACTTAAATTGTACAATTCAAAACCACTAATCTATTTTCTGTCTGTATAGATTTCAAAGTGAATAAGCTTTAAAGACCACTTACAGGGAAAAACATTGTGTGAGGTATCCTTGAAATTCCCTTGAATTGTATTTAAAATATAATTCAAATAGACACATCAGTAAGCCAAGTTGGACAACAGCATAACATTTCTTAATAAATCCCACATAGCCAAATTTGTCTCCAGGATGGGAAAAGATGGCTGCTTATTCACGTGACTCTGAAATGAGATAGTTGGCTTGTGTTTAGGGATCGTGATCTTAAAAATAAATGATGTTGAAGATAGCAGGAGGGGAATAATGAAGGGGGGGAAATCAGAGGGGGAGACGAACCATGAGAGACTATGGACTCTGAAAAACAAACTGAGGGTTCTAGAGGGGAGGGGGTGGGAGGATGGGTTAGCCTGGTGATGGGTATTAAAGAGGGCATGTTCTGCATGGAGCACTGGGTGTTATGCACAAACAATGAATCATGGAACACTACATCAAAAACTAATGATGTAATGTATGGTGATTAACATAACAATAAAAATTAAAAAAAATAAATGATGTTATATGATAGAAGCTCAACTTCCAAAGACACACAGACACTGGGAGAAACTGGGGAGAGAAGACTCAGGGCTCCTGCCTGCTCCCTCCTGTGTGTCCTGTGGTCAGGGCGATGCCAGGGACACTGCCATTAGTGTCTCTCTCCCCTTCTCTCCCTCCTTTCTTCTCCAACCTCGCCTAGCATGACAGAAAAGATCTTACATTAATTGCATATGTAAGATGGTTCCATAAAATTTGATTCTTCTGAGAACAGTCTGAACCCAAGCCATTCCCATCAGACCCCTTCCCTGACCTTTCTGAATTGAGGAAGTTGAGGTGGGAGAAGCAGACTTGGCTGGTGACAAAGCTTTGAGATATGAGGTGTGTGACCTGCTCATGTTGACCTTTCCAATAAGGTAATGAAGCTATTCCGAGGAACGGGGCTCACCCCCTGGAAAAAGAACTAGGAATGAGAGATGGAGAAAAGGATCTGGTGATATTGGAGTCCTTATCTCATTTATCCCTGGTCCTATGCAGGACTTTGGTCTTCCCTCAGTTTGGCTGATGCGAATCACTACATTCTCGCTATTTTCCTGGAGCTCAGTTTGGGTGTCTGAACCTTGTAACCCACCCAAAAGTTGTCACTAATACAATTGTGATTTATGTGTTGTTAATAACTCCCTTTTTAAGCAGATAGAAAACACTGTATCAAGATATAATGAGATTTTTCAAAAGGTCTTGGATTCATTGTCAAAAGTCAAGATCGTACCTTAAAGACAAATCCAACTTTAGTTTTATTAGAATAGACTGCTTCTCACTGAAAAGAGTTCTTAATATTTTGTAGAGTGCGGTAAATATATATGTTACATTTAAGGTTTCAATCCAGAGAGGAAGGTACTAGGGACATAAAAATGAATATAGTCAAATTTTTGTCTTCAAAGAGCTTACAGTTAAGTAGTGATAATACATATGCAAACAGCATTTATAAAGCAACATGATAAATGAAATATTTCACATAACTGAAAACTCTATATCCTACTAGCACATGATATTTTGTCAAAATTTACTTCTTTACCTGGTATTGAAAAACAAAAGATATTTGTTTTGTTTTGTTATACAAATACATGATTTTATTATAATTTTGAGTATATTTTCACAGACTATATCTCTCTGTCTCTCATACTTACTCTCTTACCAATAGTCTCTTCTTCTCTTAGGTCTAGGTGCTGGCCGGGCCTTGGACAGCTGAGGAATCACTGTTGGTTAACACACACAATTGATAGGCCTGTGTTTTAATTCTGTTCCTCCCATTCACTAGCAGAAAGACCTTGGACAAGATATTCCCTCTCAGTATCTCATTTTATTTAAAAGTTAGGGATACTAAGCTAATAATGCCCAGGACCTGGAATAGCTAAGAAGATTGCTGAGATACCGTGCAGTGTCTAAGGGTTAGCTTCTCGGTGTTCCCAGATTTCTCAGGATTTCATACTTCCTCTCATCTTTAATAATGAAATGATAGTGGCCTGGGTGCTTAACCCATGAATAGTGAGAATCAAGTAATTTATTTAGCATTGTCTTATCTCTTCACCTTCTAAACTCTGTCCTATGACTTGACTTTTCTCACCCCAAGTGAGATCAGGAGGTATTTTGGTAGATGCCAGTGAGCCATAACGTCTGTGTACTTCCCCCTTCCATCTCTGTGTGAGTAGAAGAGAGAAATATGGCAGATTGGTCTTCCCCAGAGGGCAACGATGTGTTCCCCGCCCTCATCCCGCTCCCAGGCCCCCACATGTGCCCCAGCCACACATAACAAAGAGAAGGTGCTCTGTGTGCTTTAAATACTAGCTTCCTTCCTTGGCTCCTCTTTCCATTGGTGAAGTACCTGCAGTAGTCTCCTAGAAAAGACCCTCCACATTCTCTCCTGGAGGGGCCATGTGGAAAGACAAACGACTGCTTTACTTGAGAGTGTCAGAGATGTGTCAGCCCGTGTTCATGAGGCGGTGGTTCTCAGGAGCATTATTGTCAATTCTGTCCTTGGATCATTGATTTCTGTTCTCATTAGGACAGAAACCATCCTCACTGTAGAATACACGTTATGATTGTTTTTTAAATGTAATTCCTTCTTTCTGAAGAAATGGATTAGATGAGTATCTAAAAATGTACTGGAATTCTGACCTTCATTATCCCTCAATTAAGGTGTCTATGTTTCTAAGCAAGCCAGGAATGTTGTCATTGCCGAAACTATTGCCAATCCCCATGTACAGCTGGAAAAAGACATATTTTACTTTGTCGAGGCATTGTGGGAACAATCAACTGACATATGTTCCTTCACGGAATCAGAAAAGGGATGAGGAGGACAGAATGCATATAATTTTTAACTTATAACCTTGCAAAAGAAGACCTCATAAACAATAATGAAGATACACTGAAGCCACCATGACCTATTCCTGAGGGAAGTTCATAAGGAGGAAACGTGAAAGGTCTGACCTCCAGAGAGTGGCCTGCATCTAGGTCTGGGTATTGTTAACATCAGCGGGTGTCTCCTCCTGAGGGAGGGAACTGGTTTTATACCTGAACTATAGAAACAAGGGTGGTGGTGATAAGATTTAACCAGCATCAGCTGCTTTATCATGAAGCTTGAACAGAAAGGGATACTTTGTGGAGAGGGCATCTTACTACATGGTCCCACCTTCTAAGGTCTCTCTTTCTAGACGTGTGTCTAGAAGGGACCGTGGGGTCCCTTCCTCCACACACTCACTCTCCAGCAAAGGATGACCCACTGCAAACTCATGATATGAGAATTGCTGAAATCAGCCTGGATTATTGAAAATCAGCCTGGTGGATGGTGGAGATGGGAAAACCCTTTCAGGGAGGTCACGATATTTGGGCTGAGCATTGGGAACGTGGAGGGTTAGTGGGCTACAGGCTCCTGGAAGGAGCCCAGAAATGGAGCGGGCATTTGTATAGCATCAGCAAACACAAGGGCGTTGTGTTTGTTGGCGCCGCTGAAGAGAACACACGTGCGTACATGACAAAACGAGGGGCTGGGAAGCAGGTGCAGCTGTACCGTGACGACTGGTTCGTTCCATCATCTCCATGAAGGGCCTGCGGTCATCAGCAAGAGAAACCTGGTCTGAGCAATTTATGGAAAAGTCAGATTGTTTGGAAGGATATTTATGAGGTAAAGTGAAGAAATGCATCATAAAGTGATCAGACGAGAAGCAAGTGATTCCGGGAATCCAGACAGAAAGAAGCCATAGAAAGTAGCCTCTCTCTATTCAAGGCTGAGGAGTTCTGATGAGCAGTTTGATTCTCATGCCCTTTTCTGAATAGAACGGAGCTCTGGTAGGTACTTGAGAAAATTGGATTGTCGGGGAAGAACAGTGACACCAATGTGGGATGCTTTCAGAGGATCCACAAAATTGGTACATGGGGGTTCCAGAGGAAAACAGTGAAATGGCTAATTGAATTTATCTATCTATCTATCTATCTATCTATCTATCTATCTATCTATCTATCTATCTATCATCTATCTATCTATCATCTATCATCTACCTGTCATCTATCTATCTATCATCTGTCTATCATCTATCTATCTATGTATCATCTATCTATCTTATATATCTATATCTATTCCCTATCCTCATTCTTCCACATGTTGGAGGACCACATGCCATGTACTACCTGAAAGTTATGTCATGTACTCCTGGAAGGAGTTAGAGGGACACCGTTTTTATACAAGGGATTAGAGCTGGACTCTTACTCATTTGCTCAATGTAGCAAATTCAGATTTATAGACTTCATATATTTGTTTATGGATTGACAGACTATATTGTCCAATGTCATCTGAACATCCTTACCAACGCGATAATTATTTTAGAAGATTATTGCAGAGAAATAGTATATTTGGGATTACCGCAGTGATGCAAACACACACGAACTTCAAGAGAATGGCAGAGCTAAAACCTTACTCCTATCACAAGCCTTCCATGAGCCACATCACACCACGGAGGGAGCCAGTGACTCCCAGATACCTGCTGCCCAGTAGATACTGTCATGAAAGCAAATACGCTTCCTTCCTTCAAGTTAACATGACAGAGCAATGGTGAGTGTGTAGTAACTCTTTTTCTTTAAGGAAATCATTGTTAGTTGATAAGAATATGATATACACAGGTGTTGAGAAATAGTTCCATCATTACGTGATTTCATTGTCAAAAATAGTATTAGTAATTCACCTGTTTAAACAAGAAAAAAAAAGAAACCCTCATTCATGCATCCTTAAAAATCTTGGAAACACAATTTCTCATTTTTTATAAAAATTCAAATAAAGAGTTTCAGTGGGATTATCACCCATCTGTTAATAATATAAAAAATGCAATACCTTCCAATTAGGAGAACAACTAATTGACATTATAAAAGATGAAAAATTGTGGGACAAATCTGAACACAAATTTTTACTTAATTGGCAGATGGGATTTAATACTGAGTATTATGATTTGGAAACCACAAACATGGATTCTCCCTGCATATCACTGAGAGGAGTCTCTTTCAGCCATGATAGTCATTAAAAAAACAATGAAATATGCTGATCTTAGATTGACACACTCCAAGTGTTGAACCAAGTTTTCAAGTTTAATAGACCACATTTAATCATATTTCCCACGTGAAAGTATTGTACCATTAAGCAATTATGTTAGATTATTATTTAATCTGTACCTTAGGTTCTTAATTCTTATTTAGTATATTTTTAGCACATGTGAAGTGGTCAATAAATTGCTACTGAAAATCAATGAAAATACATATACTATTTATCAATGCTCAAAAACACTTCATAGGAAAAGATGTGGAAGAAAAAAGCCTGAAGACTCTTACCTAGAAAATGGTTTATCAGGTGTCAGAAAACTTCAATTTTGGGGTGCCTGGGTGGCTCAGTTGGCTAAGCGACTGCTTACAGCTCAGGTCAAGATCCTGGAGTCCCGGGATCGAGTCCCGCATCGGGCTCCCTGCTCAGCGGGGAGTCTGCTTCTCCCTCTGACCCCTCTTGTGCTCGCTCTCTCTCTCCTTCTCTCTCTCTCAAATAAATAAATAAAATCTTAAAAAAAAGTTTTAAAAAAAAGAAAACTTCAATTTTGCCATGACCATTTAATTATTGTCTATGGCTACTCTCAAAGGCATAATTGTGTAATTGGAACAGAGCTCTCTTGTCTTGAGAAGTCAAAATTAGTTACTCTCAGTACCTTTATGTAACATTTCCCTTCTCTGGTTTAAACAGTTGAAAATAAATATAGTCAGTTTATATATATTTTTTCTTGATGTACACGTATAAGGGCTTAGGGGAAAATAAATGGTTTTATTCCCACTGTAACAGTTCACAGGGAGGCCCTTATATCTTCAAGATGCAGTAGAATGTACCTGAGAAACAACAGGCAATTCCACGGGTTTTCTTTCAGAATTCGCTTCCCCAATAAAATTTTCAACCCAGTAAAATATTCCTCTAAGTGATTGCATATGCCCTTTATCAGACAGGGTTAACATTTCTGATGTTTACTTGAACAGAGCTGGTGAGCTGAACTATTTTTGAAAAGATTAACTTTCACCGAGTATGCAGATCTCCTTCAAATGCTACAAACCCAAGCATCTCCAGGGAGCTGACCACGGGTGTGAGCTGATGCGCTCGGCTGTTTAAACAGCAACACCACTGCCCAGAAGTAAAGAACACTCGCCAGGGATGGAATCTTAACCCCTATCCAACAGAATGAGAAACAATGAGAACGTTCATGGACATTTGCAAACGTCAAATTAGTGGGTAATCAGATTTATTTGAAAATCTCCAGGTAAACAGATGTTGATTTCCTTATGGAACATGTATACATCTCAAGAAAGAGCAGATTAAGGAAAATTCTGGCTAATTCAGTTGAAGTTGTTTAAGTAAATTTCCTACTCCTAATGGTTCATGTCCACCCCCTCCCCCCTCACAGAGCTGTGTCCTCCTCAGACTTGACTCAGGTGAGCAACCACAATCAGGGGACCCCTACCTTCCTGGGCACAGCTATCTAAACTCAATCCACTGATCTGACGCCCACACATGTCAAGCCGACTCCCAAGGAAGAAGTAACCACCCACCTGCTTCTGAGGGCTGTTCTTGCAAATCTTAATCTTTTCACTTATTGTGACTTTACCAGACACCCCAATATATTGAGATCGAAAATGAATGTTATTGTTCTGTTTTTCATTAATCAGCTTATGTTGCATAAACAAACTTGTTTTCTAAATAAGCCCAGAAGACTATATGTGAGGTTCTAACCAGAAGTATGAGAAGGAAGAAGGATAAAACCAGTATTTTTGGGTCTGTACTCTGTACCCAGCATTCCATTCTTTATACGAATATGCACTGGACATTCCTGAGTTCACTTAGCCCTTGCATTCCACCTTGAAAGAGGTGTTACGCTGTGAACTTCACTCATGAGGGGACAAATACACAGATAGGGAGAGGGCTTGACATCCCCAACTACAAATGACAGTTCAACCTGCGTCTTTCTAACATTCATTCTCCTAATTAGCTTCCTTTCTATATTCTGACTTATGTTTTCAATACCTTCAGATTTCAGTTTTTAATTTCATCCAATTTCTAGTTAATTGGAAGATGTATCTTCCTCCAGTGTTTCAGCTAGAGGTTTTCCGGGAACTGGCATCTTATTTGCTCCTCATTTCTATCTCCCCTCACCCCCTTCCTCCTCTCAGCTCATGTTTCCATTTCAGTATTTCTGGTGTATCTCCTCTGTATCTATGGATCCGTCCACTCCCTGTGCCCTGAGGGTGTGAACTCGTAAACCTCCACAGACTTCACCAACTCTCTCTCCCAGCTCTTGTTACATCATCCCCTTGGGATGCGGGGTCCAATCTCCCTTAGTGAGAAGGGGTTTAACTTTTGCCAGCCCTATAAACCCAACATTTGGCCCTCTTGCTGAGTCTGCTTTGGGCCAAGTGCCATGTCTGAAAGAAGAATCTTGGCCCAGATCCTGCTAAGTGTCCTGCCTTCCTCAGACTCTTCAAGCCTGTGGTTTCTGCGATGGGTCGCATGGGCCTCTACCTCCTGGCAGCATTTCCTGATGCCCACAACTTGTCTCTCTCACCGTAGCTTGGGTCTTCCCACCTGCTTCTTCTCTCAATTACCTGATGGATCGGTTCATCCTTTTGTGGGACAACCAAGATTCTGAATGAGTATAGGAATTGTATCATACTCTTCACATAATGTTTCTCATTCTAAAGGTGGATTTTGTTACTTCGGCTAGAATTGAGTTCAGTGAACACCTGTAAACTCACACCTGGCCTGCTACGGGGACCATTTGTGTCCAATTACAAATGCCAGCCTTTAAGGTAAAATGGTTTTGCTACAATTGAGCTGCAAGTCTCTGGTCTTTTCCAAGACCCAACATTATAGGAACACATATATGGTTATGAAACATGATTCTTCACGTCTACGGCCTTTTAGTTGAATTTGGGAAGTATAAGGGATTGAATTGTGTCCTTCCTAAAATTCTTATGTTTAAGTCCTAACCCCTATATCTCAGAATGTGCCCTTATTTGGAAATAAGATCACTGCAGATGGAATTCGTTAACATGATGTCATGAGGATAGGCCCTGATCCAATATAACTGTGTCCTTATAAAAAGTGAAAATTTGGACACAGAGACTCACAGGGAGAACACCGTATGTACATGGAGAAAAGGACTGGGCTGATGTCTTTAAAAGCCAAGGAACACAAAGATTGCCAGTGGATCTCCAGAAGCTGGGCAAGGGGCCTGGGACAGATTGTCCCTCCCAGCCCTCAGAAGGAATCAACTCTGTGGACATCCTGATCCTGGACGTTGAGCCCCCAGACTGTGAGTCAACAAATTTCAGTTGTTCTAAGACACTCAGCTTGTGGTGCTTTGTTAAAGCAGCCCTAGCAAGCCAGCACAGGAGCTGAGATGTTCAATCATGATTCAGGCGAAGCATCATGGGACCCAGTGAGCAAATGCGAGCAGAGCGCTGCAGTTGGAAATATGGATCATCCAATTCACAGCTACTTGCTCTTCAGGAAATTAGTTATTCTTTCTGAGCCTCCATTTTGCAGCAACAAAAAGTTGATATTTAGTACCTTTCTCAAAGGTTGCTATGAAAGGAGAGCACACAACGTCCATTCGAGTGTTTATTACCCACTAACTGGAAGGTTTTCAGTATCAAACAAAGTAGTAAGGAAATTCCCTTCAGAGGTCAGAGCACACAGGACTCTCTGTATGACAGAATGTGCACTTCCGAAAATTTTGCATGATTTCAATTTATATTTATAAGGAGATTTCACATAGTGTGGAATTTTATTTTTTTTTTTTAGAAAAAGCATATTAATAAAGTCGTCCATACTTGTGAAGCTCTTCTGAATTTCTACATCATCACTTGTTTTCTTTTCTCCGTTAGGCACTTTCCTTTAGGGCATGCCTTATTTCTTGAATCGGACCCCTAACCTTTGAGAGGCTCCATGCCTTAGTGGCGAAACTCACAAATGTTAGATCCAGAGGCTTTGATTTAAATCCTGGCCCTCCAGCTTTTTGTATTGATGATCTTGAGCAAAGTCTCTGGGCCTCAGTTTCTCTGTCTGTAATTTGAGGTTGCTAGAAATGCTACCTACCTCAGATGGTGGTTGTGAGTTTAAGGTGTTTATGTTCATAAAGCAACTGGGGCAGCACCTGAACCATAGTCAGCCAATAAAAGTGTCAGTTCTCTTTGTAGGACACTAGCGGATTTTCCAACATTCTGGTTAATAGAGATTCCACTCTTCTTTCCTGTATCCTGAAGGTGATTTTTAGCATCTACCAAAAGTGCCAGATACTGTTTTCGAAACTTGAGATTTAGAAATGACCTCATGGCCCCAAGCCTCAAGTTGCTTACCACCTGCCAAAAGAAGCTGCTCCACATTCGGTCCCATATTCAGTATGGAAAATGAACACGTTGTAAGAGTATAATGCTGTGCAAGAATGAATAGGGCAGAGCAGATACAAGAAGAAAAGCTTCCCAGGGAATGTGGTCACAGAAGCTAGCTTCAAAGGACAAGTACTAGTTTCCCAGGCGGACAAGAGGCAGAGGGACTGATTCCAGACCTAAGGAAAAAATACACAGGAGGACAGAGGCATCAGCCCATCTGCTTTATTCAAACAGCCCAGGTTGACTAGAAGACAGGAGAGAACACATTTGGGTTGAGGCTGGAGAAAGGGGTCGGGGAGGATGAGGGTGAGCTGGTTTCTGATTGTGAACAAGAAAGAGAGGTGGAGCAAAGAAACATATAAGTCCTCTGCTGCATTTCCTAGGACAGCCTGGGGACAAAATTTGGTGTAAAATATCAAGTGACGTCTATGAGCCAAAATCATTCCGATAATTGGGATTGACTTCTGCTTAGTGTACACCAGCTCATGGTATTCTTTCTTACTTCTGCCCTCCATGTCACAGAGGGCTCAATGGAAAGACGCTTGTGATCAATGTGGTTGAAGAATAGGTACTTAAAATAAATAATTGTGATATCCATACCAAAACAAGTGATGATGTAGAAAAAAAGTGCCTAACGGAGAGGATGAACTCCTCTCCCCTGTCTGCATGCCCCAGTCCTGCCAACAGTGGACACAATGCCCCTTTTCCAGGAAGCCTTCTGTGGTTTTATCTATTAGTGGGAGGTTTCCTCTTCTCCATTCCCACAGGACCTTCTTGCACTGCTCCTACTTCACCCTTTACCCGGCCTCATAGTGCTTTGTTTATATGGATATTTTTTCCCCAAAACTGTCCAGTTGCTTGAAGACAGAGCTGATTTGCCGTAAGTTTGATTAGTATAAACTGTAGAAAGCATTTTGTCTCACTTCTGGTGAGTGTTTGACAAATATTTGTTGAAAAGATGAGTGAATGATCACTCTGTAACAAGAAGGCATTTAAAGCATTTAGGGTAAAACAGTTGCCGTGATCTAAAGTGCTCAACACGTAAACACGGTAGAAACCGTGATAACAGGGGATAATGAAATGCAGGTTCGCTTATGTACAAAAGGGCAAATTACATTCCACGGAAGGTGACCGCACAGAGCGAATCCACGAGGCAACGGACTAAGTCTAAAACCTCTTCCGAATACCAGAATCCTAAAGGTCATGCTGCATCCTGGAGATGAATCCAATCAGTTCTACTGTCAAACAGGCTAGAAGGCAAAAGAAATTTACTATTCACTTTGAAATGTCCACCCATAAATAAAGCACACGACTCTCGTCTTATTGTTGGATGCACGATCTACTTGTGGGTGTGCGTGTGTCGGTTTCTAAAACTGAGGGAAGTCTCTGTGCGTGTACACACTGTATGTGTGTATGAATTATGTAGGTACGAAAGAGGGTTTACAAGGCAGCTCCAGTGTGGGGTGGAAAGCAAGCGCCTCACCGTAAACCTGCGCACACGTCCGCAGCTGCTCACAAGGACAGCACCCTTCCTCCCTTCCGAGGAGAACGCGAGAAAGCAGGGATTATAGCTGCGCTTTCTTCAGTGACTTCTTATTGCTCGGGTCATATCCTATAGCACCAAAGGTGGTGGCCCAGGCTTTCAGGGACAGCACAGCTGTGTCCACGAAACCCGTGTTTCTTACCGTTAGACTGCAGTTAGGAAACACTTTCCCCTGGCTGGCGTGGGGGGCTGCCTTTGCACCCACAGTCACAGGCCTGCGGTGCCCTGCCAGCAGGGCTTTGATTTCAAAGGCCAGAAGGTGTGGGCTTGTTTTGTTTTGTTGTTTGTCAGGCAACTCTATGTGCACACAGAAAACTCCCTTTTAGACTGAAGTTGAGCTTCTCTGCACTGCAGAAGTTACACACTTTCATTCGTGCAACGGTCCCTCGTGGGGTTGATACCCGAGTGTCCCAAGACTGCCCCCTCCCCAGGTCAGGAACCGAGGCTCTGGCTATTTGGATGGTTGCCAGGACCATGGTAGACACTCAAAATGACCTGTAGCGGTTGAAACCATGTTATTTCCTTGACATTTGGAAAACACGGTTAAAATTAAAAATAAATATGTGCCCCAAATGAAATGTTTGAAAGGGTATTTATTTATTCAAAATTCTTTGATCAGCTATTGTGCTGGCCCCTCCGGCGAAATCAGGATCCCGCCAGTCATCTCACCTTTACGAACAAAGGGGCAGACTGCGTGAGGTTTGGTGGCTGCGCTGACCCAGACAGGGGTTCCGCTCTGCCCAGGACCGCAGTGTGTCTCCCCTCCCTCTGGGCAGCCCGCAAGGCCCGCTCTTCTACAGGACACTCTGCTCCTTATTATACTCTGGCTTCCCATCTGTGAAAATCGGACGGCACTGAATCTCATCAGCCACTGACCCTGAGGTATAAAAGTAAGTGACCTCTGCACTTCTCCTGTGAATGCATTTTTCCCATTGTGCATTTTCCTCTGCAGCAATGCCAGGCCTGGGGGAAAGAGCCATCGATCAGGGGCGAGAAGCCATTTTTTTATTGGCAGTCTTTCACATTCTTTGTATTTCACATCATCTATTCATTCAACAAATACTTGATTGACAACTCCTCTTAATGTATTGGTGGGGGGGGCTTCGGATTTCCTCTTCAGGTGCCAAACTCCTTTGTGTATGCCATTTTCTGAGACGTTATCCCTTAGCTGCAGACATTAGTGAATATTATCATTGCTTGAGAGTGCTGCAAAAATGCAGATTCTAGGCCCATAGGTCTAGTGTGAGTCCTGACCCTGTGCATTTCTAATAAGCTCCTGGAAGATGCTCATCTCCCAGCCGTTCATCTGTGAACCCCACAGATGGGGTTTAAATAGCAAAACTGATGACCAGTGGTTCTCCTACTTGGGCCACGTGTCAATGAGCTGGGGAGCTTTTTAAAATGTTAATTGCCCACCCCTACCTCCATACGTTCTGATTCAAACAGTCAGAGAGGAATCCAGGTATCTGTATTTTTTTTGTAAGTCTCCCAGTTTTCACATGGGATCCCAGTTTGAAAATCACTACTCAGGATCATCCCTTAAATTATTCGAAGCCACTAAACACCATGTTAAAAGTGGACTCAATGCACCCTGCTTTTAATGCCGCCATTTGGCCATCAGCCAGAGTGAAATGCTGAAGGATAAGAACAGACAGAGTTTTGCAGTATAGTTACGAAGAACGGCTTGTTTACTTATGCATGCGAGGATGGCCAGCTTCTGCACGCTTAGGTCTTTTAAGATCCATGATTCTAGCCAGTCAGGTTCCAGAAAGCCCTGTCCCTCTATCTCCAGGATGTCTTGAGGTTATAGGAAGCTCTCTTGTCCATATAATTCCTGCTGTGCGGCTACGGTCTGGTGGGAGAGTCCCTCCTTCTCTGGATGTGGCAAACCTACATTCTCAGATGTCAGAAATAAAGCCTCTCTCCCGACTGCTGAAATCTGCACTAAACCTTACCAGAAGTAGTAAGGATTTACAGCATTTCCCCGCACTGAGCCAGAGATCTGCTTTCTTCTGTTACTAAGTCTGATGAGGACCCAAAAAGTGCATTAAAAATGGTGCTTTTGTTTTATTCATACCTAGGGAGTTTATGCTCTCTGAGTTAAAGATTCGTACATCTAGAGAAATACAAACACACAATTATTTCCACTTTTGTTACTAGATTATCAGTCTAATTATATGCGGCTACTGGAAATAAAGCAAGAAAGACAAAGACCCCCCATCCTGGAACTCATAATCTAATATTCATTTGCAGGTTAAAAAGCACTAAGTGTGAGGACACCCGAATGGCTCAGTCGGTTAAGCATCTGGTTCTTGGTTTCTGCTGGGGTCATGATCTCAGGGTCGTGTGACTGAGCCCCACATCAGGCTCCTCATCGGGCTCAGTGGGGAGTCTGCTTGAGATTCTCTTTCTCCCTCTCCCTCTGCCCCCCTCCCCGAGCATGTGCGTTCATATTCTCTCTCTCTCTCTCTCAAATAAATAAATAAATCTTAAAAATAGCGCTAAGTGTCAATGTTCCATCCCTCCACTTGCTCATTCATTCACTCATTCCGTCACTCATTTTTTCACTCATTCATTCATTCCCTCACTCATTTCAATTGGCATTTGCCAAGCTCTCCAGAGGGCAAGAATGAGAGTTTTCACATCTTGTTCGAATCATCAGCAAATGGGGCTTTGCATAAAATAGGCCCTCACATATCATAGTTCATTAAACACTGCTGTCACGTCTTCAAGAGGTGGGTGTGGGTGTGAAGCTTGGCCCAGAACCCTGACTTGCACGGTAGCCTCTGTCTGAGAGAGCGTTCCAGTCACAGGCTGCACAGTTGCTTCTGCTCAGCACGTGGCTACAGCGTTCCCCACGGTGCCCAGCAGAGTCAGGTGGGCAGTAGGTACTCTCAAAGGCAATGGATCCACTTCACCTCTAAAGGCATCGTCACCACAAGACGGCCCCATAAGTACCCTGACCAGCCCAGCCCCATCACCGATCCCAGTGGAAGAGCAAACCCAGAGCCTCGGGCAGCTTTTCTTCCTGTGCACCTTCCTCGTTCCTTCCAGCTTCTTATCCTTGGTCTGTTTCCTTCCTCACCACGTGTCTACCCCGCATCTAAGCCTCTCCCTTCCCCTTTACCTCCATCTGGCCTGTAGATCTACATTTCAAATAACTTTGATCTTATATTGAATTTGAAGGCTTTTCACCTCACAGGTCACATTAGGAGAAAATCCTGACATTATTATGGAAATGTGTTTTATTTTTCTCTGCCACCTTATACGATTTAGGCAGGGAGCATTTGCTTTAGCAAATGGCCACAGTATACACTGAAATCTTAGGGGTCTGGGCTGGTCTCATCTCCTCCGTGAAGTACAGGGAGCCTGCTCACATGCACAGCAAGATTTGTGAACAAGAGGAAGGAAAAGGAGCTAACGTTTGTTCATAGACGGCTGACTTCTGTACTGAGCTGGGCACATACACTAAAGACGTAGACATCTGAGAGAGAGAAGAGAATCTTCCTGTGCCAACATCAGGCAGTGATTGTCATTCTTTCTTAATAGTGCACCCTTCTCCCTGTTGGAAGAGAAATAGGATGTGTAATTCTCCCGTGTTCCATCAGAGAGACTGAGAGTGGGACTTACATCCACTCTTAAAGGCATGCTCCTCGTTCAAGAGAGGAGGTAACGCTAAACCCACAAGTAGGGAAATGGTAACAGGAAACCCTCGCTTTATCATTGCTATTGTGATGAGATAGATGGCTGACATCAGAATGCCTGAAATAGAATATATAATATAAAATAATGCTTTACTGCTTTTACTATTAATAATACTAATTAAAAACTGGAGGTGGAAAAATGCAAAAATACAGGAATTATAAGTATTCTCATGAAAATACCCTGATATAACTTTTACAGTGTTCAGTTAGTTTCTCTTTGACAAAAAGCAAGAGTTTGAATATCCTTTTGAAACTAGTCTGTTTATATCCTTCCAGAATTTTCTGGCTTTCCTCAAGCTTTGGCAGTTATCCCAACACTACTACTTAATTCAGTATATTTTTTGGACCATTGTGCTTAGTGTGATTAATGCTAAATTTGTAGTTACAAAAGCTCTCTTTCCAGGCTTACAGATCATGAATGTGCACAATATTTAATTATGCTATATGAGATCAAAAACTTGGCCGTGTGAAAGACTGGGACAAGGACAGAAAGACAAGCTGCAAACCAGGAGAATATATTTGCAAACGTTGTATTTGAAAAGGACTCATAACTAGAATATATGTAAAAAATTCTGAGAGCCCAACAGAGGTGTGATACGTCAAAGATGAAGAAGTAGGCTAGTGCCTGAGGTTGGCATGGATGTGGATTAACAGAAACTCTAAAACACCAGTAAGGAATTTATTGGGACAAGCCTTCTTCAGGACAGTTGGAAAACACATTAGGAAGCCTTAAAAATGCATGTTGTCTCCCATTCATCAATTTCCCTTCTGAGAATGTGTCTCAAAAAATTTTTAATCTGACAAGTGTAAAACAACATCTGTAACTGGAAATTCATCATAGTGTCACATTTGGAAGGGCAATAGAGAAATAAATTAACTGCCTGATAGAAATAATTGGCTAAAATCACTTATTCTCACGTACACTTATAATGTTACATCATGAAATAGTTAAAAATAGAATGTCATGAAAAAATTTTATAAAGTATATCTTAGACATATTTAATGATAATGTATTAACTGCACAAGAACCATAAGATTCAGCGAGATTTATAAAGAATGATCCCTTCTTTGTGATATAAAATACATACACATCTGTCCATACATGTGTGAATGTGCATATTTACATAAGTTAAAAGACTGGCAAGAAATAAGTAATGATTTATAATGGCAATTTTAGAGTGATAAAATTTGGGGGTTTTAAGTTTTTTATTCAAGATATTCTTCATGACATTTTCTACCACATAGTCATGCTATTTTGTTTTGCTTTTTTTTAAAGAGTTATTCATTTTAGAGAGAGAGTGGAAGAAGGGGTAGAGGGAGAGAGAGAATCTCAAGCAGACTCCCCACTGAGTGAGGAGCCTGATGCAGGGCTCAATCTCATGACCCTGAGATCACGATGTGAGCCAAAATCAAGAGTCGGATGCTTAACCGACTGAACCACCCAGGTGCCCCCATGCTGTTTTTAAATCAGAAAAAAAAAAAAAAATAGCAAAGCAGTAAATATTTTTAAAGGACTCTATTATATAAAATTTGGAAATCCCCACAACGTAGTCCAATAAGAAGGGATTAGATTGTCACCAACACCCAGCAATAACTGTGGGTATGATTTCATAATTTTTCTGATTGTTTTGGGCACACAGGCATTTCTGCAGGTACGATCACACTTTCTTCAGGGCAGTGACTCTGCTGTCCCACTCACCGTCAAGATCCAGTAAGTATTCTCCCATCATTTGTACTGTACAGAGTGGCCAGCATTATATTAACCACCAAAACAGGGAGCTTAAGCCGTGACCATCCATCTTCATCAGCCTGCAGCCCACTGTCCTTGTGGGTATGGATCTCTGCAAACCTCAAACTCCATCCTTACCCTATTCTTAAAATAGAGGCCCGGCACAGCGGCATTTGCCCACTAGCCCCCCAGAAGTTCCTTTGCACTGGGTGCATGTTGTGTATTTGCACGCATTATCATGATGGATGTCCAAGAGCATTTCTTGTATATAAAAATCCAGTTTCCTTGTTATTCCTTAATTCAAGGTAAGTTATGTTTTGAGCCCCCTTTGTACCACGGAGGCAGACGCAGCAAAGCTTACATCATGTGTGCAGGCGTTCTCAGGGACCCATGGAAGACATCCTGGCCCCGTGTCTTCTATCCATGCAGGACTCCACTCAGATGTCCAGCATCCAGAGGTCCTCACACCCCACAGGACATTGCACCCGGACGTCTCGACTCCAATCTGCCAGGTCACATCAGGTGCAAAGACCCCCTTTACTCTGTGGCTTGCTGGAGGCGTGGACTTCAGTTGGCTGCTTTCAAGCTACACAAAGACATGCAGATCTTTACAAGGATCTCTTACTGTCTCTGCCCAGCCCAGCTGTCTGGGGAGGGTCTCTGGGATGACTACTCTATTAAAGCCCCTCCTCACCGTGTGTGCCCTGGTGAATCTAACGGCAGACAGGTTTTAGAGTCACTGTCTTAGATTTCCTATTCAGCCCTTGCCTCCCTGGGTGCCGACATCCACAGACTCTCCCAAGGACACAGGTCCCTTCTAATCTACAAACCTTCTGGGTTCAGCTAAGACCCATTCCTCTTCTCGCTGCCAGACAGCCAAGCTGCCTTCTACCAAAATTTCATCTCCAAATGCACGTATTCACACACTGAGAGATGAAGCCAAGTTCTTTGGTCCAGTTATATAACCCCACTGAAGCTCAGTTTCTTCATTTAGAAACTGGGTACAAGAATCAGACCCCTGAGGATTTATACAGGGTTTAAATAAAAAGGGATATAGAAAGTTTCCATTTCATAACTGACTCTTGATAAATCATAAATATCAAGTATCTACTCTATGCTAAGCATTATCCTAGGCACTAGGGATAATGGAAAGCAAAGGCTTTATTCTCACAAAGATGACCTTTTAATTATAGAAGGCAGACAAGTGAGTAAATATGTAAACTATTTAGGTCTTAGGTGATAATTAGTGCTAAGAAGAGGAAGAAACCATGAGCCCACATCTGGTGGGGGCAGGCAAACAATTCAAGCTGCTCTATTATGTGTTCTGGGAAGCAGAGTGGTAACTCAAGGACACTCTTCAGATCCAAATCTTCCAAAAGAATTCTTGTCTTAGAATTCAATCCAAAGTCCTCTTTCTGTCATTCTCCAAGGGAGCATAATCTCTGCTCCACATCCATCCAGGTAGCGCTTTATCCATACTCCACTGGTGTCACTTCAACTGGGTGCCTTTATAATATTATTTTAAAAATTTGTATACTTCCTCCCCTTCTAATTAACTATGTGACTTTGAGTTCCTTCTCTCTACTGCATGAAAGAATATCCCTTTTTCGGTCATTATCTTGTTCTTTTTGTTTTATTTGGCATCCCCAAAACCATATTAACACATGAGTTTTCAAACAATAGGTGCTCAGTTAAAGCATGTTAAATATCAGTGATAAATTAACAAAAGCAAGATAGAAATCAATCCTTCAGAGATGCTTCTGGTGTAGCGTGTGTTCTTGTTCTGCAAGAGTGGTTTCGGTAACATTTTTCACTTCAGCCATAGCTGTCCGTGTCTTTTGTAGCAGATGACACACAGAGAAGCTGGATTATGTTGCTTGGATATTGGCTTCTCTAACAGACAAAATTAAGAGAGCTACAGGGACTCACCGCACTTGAACCATTACAATTCAAACTAAGGTAATGAGAGGAGAATGAGGTGGCAGGAGCAGAAGTGTGTTTTGGTATTTATTTAATTTCAGTACAGCATATTTATACTAATTGGAACTGTGCCTTGCAAGCAGATGTTCGAATCAGCTGGGAACACAGGAGGCGATCAAAAGATTCCTGGAGTTGCATGTGGCACTGGTTGGAGTGACACAGTTCTGGGCACAGACAGGTTTCGTGTGCAAGCAGAGAGGCATCCTTCCCGCCACGCTTGCATTTCAGGCTGCATTCTGAGCACCTGCTCTTAGCGCTCCTTGGGTTCCAGATTTCCCACCATTGTCTTCATTTTAGTCTCATTCCAAAACCTGCCCTGCTCGCTAGCTCTACCCTGGGCCCCCTTGGCATTATTTCTTGGCCTGAGATCTCCTCTCCTTTTGAACCACTGGACACCCTGTCCTCATGAAACTAGTCACCAGAGTGAGTATGGTGTAGACAAAAGGGAGCCCACGTTGTATGGAAACCATGGCTCCCTGCGTTCCAAACTGTGAGTTTGGTGAAGCTCTTTTTATTTTTCCTAACCTGAGTTTATTCATCTATGCAATGGGAATAGTTTATCTTATGATAGGGTTTTGAATGAAACGACGTAGATAAGGTTTCCAGCACAAAGTAAATGTTCGATGCATGTGACTTCTGGAACTTAGCCATGACCTTCTCAGCTAACACATCCCCTGCTGGAAACTAATAATCCATTGTCTATTTCATTATTCTCAGTAAGTTTATGTCTTGAAAAGACAGGACATATCTAGGGGCGCCTGGGTGGCTCAGTCTTTAAGCATCTGTCTTCGGCTCAGGTCCTGATCCCGCATCGGGCTCCCTGCTCGACGGGAAGCCTGCTTCTCCCTCTCCTCAGCCCTGGGTGTGAGGACCTAAAGTGTTAGGTCTTCAGTCTGTGTGAGATGGTCTTTTGTGAGTCTTCACTTCTCAGGTACCCCTTTCTCTTTGGATTTCTTGTCTTCTTTCCTTTTCTTTCTTTCTATTTTCTTTCATTCTTTTGTTCTTTCTTTCTTTCTTTCCTTTCTTTCTTTTTTTCTTTCTTTCTTTCTTTCTTTTTTCTTTCTTTCTTTCTTTCTTTCTTTCTTTCTTTCTTTCTTTCTTTCTTCTTTCTTCTTTCTTTTTCTTTCTTTTCCTTCATGCATTCTCTTTGGCTCTTTTTTCAGATCTGGTTCCTATCTAAGAAGTTGGGGTTTCATTGTGCTTGAAGGCTCTTCTCCCCCAATAAAAACTAGAGTGAAACACCATCTTTAGGGTCTTTAGGCCAAAGCAATCTTCAGTTTAGACAAACCCCACCTTAGTTCCTAGGACCAAGGCTCCACAAAAGTGTTATCACATTACGCACACAACTGACAAGTTTCTTAGGTACACCACTGATTTTTCTCTCTTCTTTCTGATTCCAGTTACCTCCTTCTAGCACCATATAGTGTAGGTTTATCCTCAATTTCCCATAGCATACAAACTGCTATAGATTCTGTCAAAGGTGAAAGAAAATGAGTATCTGTTGGCCACGTCTTATAGTTGAGGAAATGAGATAAATGCTGTACATATTTTAAGATTAATTTATCTTTATAAAGTCTTCTGGTAAAATTATTATGCTCACTTCTCTACTAAAGAAACAACGTTTCAGAAAGGTCATTCAAAATTCCGTAGAAATACTGAGATACAAACTCAATTTTCTAGATTAAAATATATTCTCTTGTCACGTCTTATGTTTTTAACAGGTCATTATTATATTGAGAATTTTTGATAGTGTAATTAGATTCCAATTTCAGGATTTAATTCTTTAAATTATTTTTTTATAGAAGGAGTAGTGGAAATTTAGGTATATATTTTATTTTTTTTTAAGATTTTATTTATTTATTTGAGAGAGAGAGAATGAGAGACAGAGAGCATGAGAGGGAGGAGGGTCAGAGGGAGAAGCAGACTCCCCGCCGAGCAGGGAGCCCGATGCGGGACTCGATCCCGGGACTCCAGGATCATGACCTGAGCCGGAGGCAGTCGCTTAACCAACTGAGCCACCCAGGCGCCCTAGGTATATATTTTAAATTGAAATATTCTTTAAAACCAATGCAGAAAATTTTCCAAGGCAATTTTTTCTGGTAATAATCATGAACATGGTGCCAAACACTTTAAGTTTTTGTGTCAAATAGATACAGTCTCAAGTCCTGGCTTTACTATGTTGCTTTTGAAGCCTTGGGCAAGTTGTTTAACCTGTTAGACTCTCCAAGTCCTTATTTGCATGTGGAGTAATAATAGATATTGTCTTGCTTGGACTTTCTTGGAAAGCAGAACTGAGAGAAGGCTTGGCTCCAGATGGTTACTTGTGAGGAGTGATTTCAGGGAAAAGGAATTAAGCTGTGGGGAGAGGGAAAGCATTTCTTGATGGTCCCTTCTCCCATTGGTCCGTGTTGCTCCGTGTGCTGTTAACTCCCTCCACTTGCAGGCTGGGCACTCCCAGCTGTAGGCATCTTCCCTCTGAGAGCTCAGACAGCAGGAGAGAGTGGTGCCGCTGAGACCAAGTGCTGACCGTGACCCCTGTGCAGAGCCAGGCATGGCAGCCGTGGCTACATAAAAAGTGGAGCTGGGGGACTTGGGAGGGGGTGTCACCAACAATATACTCTATTGTCTCCTCCCTTGCTCCTGCCTTGCATTAAATCCAACCTGACAGAGAGCCTCAGACTGGTACAAGGTAGCTTTACAAAACACAACATGAGAGGACTAATATCATAAGCCATAGCCACTGTTCTGTTACTGCATGTGACATGTGTCCTCTCTGGTAGGATGAACCACTTCCCCTATAGGATGAATAAGGTCTCCCAACAAGTGGTTTCCTGGTCCTCATGAGGTACCATGTTGAGCATTCAGAGTTGGTTACTGCAGTGGGAAGATTGGGCTTTCAGCACTGACAACAGGTAGATAGGTCTTGATGAGACCATGTCATGGGGTCCACATGAAGCCCCCATCTTTGCCACCATGACCACTTATAAGCCCTTTAGAAAATGACTGAGCTGGTCAAGGTAAGAAAGATGGGCTGTCAATGCTGGTTGTTAAATGACTGTTCTGCAGGCACTCTGCAGACATCATTAATGCAATAATAATTATTTTATTAATGTCATAAGGTAAACCACAAGAATTCTGCATGTTTTGTACCCATTCCCATGGATCCATCCATTTCATTCAATTTCCTGGTCTTTCCATCTTTTTTTTTTTAAGATTTTATTTTTAAGTAATCTTTATACCTAATGCAGGGCTGGGAACTCATAACCCCAAGATCAAGAGTCACACGCTCCACTGACTGAGCCAGCCAGTCGTCCCTAGTCTTTCTCTCCTTTCATCAACCACCCAAACCACTCTTCATTGGCCAGGAGTCCATATGCATCTGGACCTCATGCCCTTCTTCCTCTACATGAAGTGACTCAGCATTATGCTGTTGGAAGTTCTGCTCACAGGGAAGATTTCCCTTCCTTACGACTTCCAAGTCCAGTGTGCATGGGGCTATTTTGTGGCAGCAGTCTGTTTTCAGATGATTCATCTGTAAGCTGAACCCCATTTTTCTTCCTCTGCAGGAAGTTGATGGAGAGACATCTGTTCAGAGAAGGTCACCTGAGAGGTACCAAGGACAGTTATGCATCCTATCCACACAACTCACTCGTGGCTGCTGGACTTGCTTAGACCCAGTCCTGGATATTCCACTTCTGTCCTACGATGGACTCATGTTCTGTCTGCCTAATGCATCCAATGATATCCATCTCATGTAGAATGGCTGTGGTCAAGTTACATGAGGTCATCAATATAGTATAATATCACCCTCCCCCTGGATAATTCTTCCCCATAGTTTGTCTAGCTTGCTGCTTCTTCTGATTCAGGTCTCAGTCTAAATCACTCACTGAGCTACAAATGTGGTCTCTGACTACACCATCTAAAGTGGACAACCTTCGCCACTGATGTCCCAGTCACTCCCTCATATTGCCCTGTTTCTCCATCTTCACCTTGTGAAATAATTGTGTTTACTGTTTGTCTTCTGCATCTATATTTAAGCTCTGTATCACCCGGAGCCTTATTTGTTTTATTCATATCATACTCACTCCATTGAGAGTTGTGTCTGGGCAGATTGTAGATGCTCAAAATGTTTTTGAAAGAATAGATAGATCATCTTTGAACATCTTTAGAATATTCTAAAGCACCATGCTTTATAGTGTGATATGTGTGTGTACACACACATATACACACATATATATGTTATATATTCGGTATAGAAAATCAATTCCATTCTTATCAACAAAGAGTTAAACATGTAACTTTTTTAAAAAGTTACCTTTGTCAAATAATGAGATGCCTTTTTCAAAATTTGAAACAAAAACAAAGTGGAAAGCAGAACTATGCTGGAAGACATTGTCTTTCTTATATAGTTTTTTTTGGGAAAATGTTCTGTTCGAGTCATGTTGGTTACAGAGGCAACGACATGTTGACATCTGTTTTAGGAAGGTAATTTTTTTTTTATTTTATTATGTTATGTTAATCACCATACATTACATCATTAGTTTTAGATGTAGTCTTCCATGATTCATTGTTTGTGCATAGCACCCAGTGCTCCATGCAGAATGTGCCCTCCTCAATACCCATCACCAGGCTAACCCATCCTCCCAACCCCCTCCCCTCTAAAACCCTCAGTTTGTTTCTCAGAGTCCATAGTCTCTCATGGTTCGTCTCCCCCTCCGATTTCCCCCCCTTCATTTTTCCCTTCCTACTATCTTCTTCTTTTTTTTTTTTTTTAACATATAATGTATTATTTGTTTCAGAGGTACACGTCTATGATTCAACAGTCTTACACAATTCACAGCGCTTACCATAGCACATACCCTACCCAATGCAGGAAGGTAATTTTGTTTAAAGAAGCAAGGATAGGTTGACTCCAGCCTTAGTAGTATATTTTGTGTTGGTTACAGAGGCAAGGGTAGGTCGACATGACTGGGCTGAGTTGGCCATCCGTTAGCTGGTTGGCTTCCAGAGATGCCTTCACTAGAGCAAGTTGCCATTGAATAATTACATAGGCTTAAAAGCAATTCTGACATTGCTCATTATGATGTTATGGAACTCCTATTGTTTAATAAGTCCCGTTTAAAAGCAGGTCTGATAGTTATTTGCTTACCATCGCTATAGAACAATTCTAGGAAACTAATTCATTATGCCACCTTTTGGCCATCCTCAGCAAAACTACAGAAGAGTCCATCAACCATCAGAAAATCTTCTCCACTGTTTTGAAACTCCTTAAAGATGAGATTTTGTTCTGCCAAGGTCTGACTTTCAATTCCAGTGTCAATTAGAAAAATATGATTCCAGATTTTTTGTGTCAATCATTAGATTGTCTGTTGATTTGGTAGTTGAATAGAAGAATTTAAGACTATGAACAGCAGAAATTGAACAAGATTTTTCCTAGAACTTAAAAACTGAATTCTAAAATGTGTAAAGAAAAAAAACACAAAAGATAAGAATCACTAAGGCTCTCGGGAAGAAAACCCAGATGGAGAAAATTGTCACACCAGAGAGTGACTTACTAAAAAGCTATAAAAAAAAGAATACAATATAGATAACAAAGGAAAAGTAAAGAGTGTATAGAATAGTAGAAAAACAAAGAGCCCAGAATCAGATCTGGGAAATTAAGGAAATTCACTGTAAGATAAAACTCATATTGAAGAGTGACTAGAATGAGTAGGTTATTCAGGAAATGCTACTGAGGAAATTGATGGCCAAATAAAAATTAAATGGAACCCCTCTCCTGCAGCATACACAGAACTGAAGTCCACATGGCTTAAAGTCTTAAATGTTAAGGGCAAACTTAAAAAGCAAAATTAGAATAAAAGTTAGAAAAATGTCTTTGTAATCCTGGAGAGAGGGCTTCCTATAAAACACACAAAAGAACAATATGTAAATAAAACTGCCCTAAATTGACTATATTAAAATTAAAAATAATTGTTTAAATCCCAAAATGACCTAAAGTTTGGAAAGTAAAGCTTAAACATCAGAAAAAAAGTACCTATGGTGCATATAAATGACAAATGATTTTGTCCAAAATATATAAAGAACATTTACAGATCAATTAATAAACACAAATAGCCCAACAGAAAAATGACCAAGATGCCAGTGAGTAGATATTTCATAGGAAAAGAAGACCAAGTAGCCAATAAATACATGAAGAGCTGTTAAGCCTCTTTTGTAGGCAGGGACGTGCATCTGGCAATTAAAGGCATAGTGAGATTAATTTAGACAAAGAGCATAAATAGAGATTCACATTGTTAGTTGAGTTATAAATGCCAAAGTAATACCACCCCTATCATTTTCCAGTGCAAAGAAAAATCCATATCCATACATTCAAAAAATCTATTTTCATCTCAACACAATGATCAGTTTTAACAATGCTAATTGCGGTTCAAGCACAAATCCTGTTCTCTGACCCCATGTAGTAGGAAATGCACCTGTGCCAGCCAAGAGAATGCTAAACTTGTTCCATTAAGCTTTCAAGTGACTTTAATTTGCAGGGACTAGATGAACAGACAACATGGTACCACGAGGAAGCAACTGTATAAATCTACAAAGGAAGATATCTTGCAGATGTCTTATGTAAGTCAATGTTCTAAAAAAGAGACTGCACAAGAATAAAAGAGTTATGAATGTAAAAATTAGGTATATTGCATAGTCTCAGATTGGAAACAGTTCAAACAAGCCAACTGTAAAGTATATATAAGCCTATTTGAGAATTTGCAAAAGTTTTAGGGATTGGAAAAGGTGTAAATATACTGAAATCAAAAATTCAAGATTGTTGTTTTAGAAAAACAGTGCAGAGATTATGATCCCATTTTGTTTAAAAAGATCTGGAAGTATAGGCACCAAAATATTAGTAATGTTGCTCTCTGGGTGGTAGGACTGTGATATGTCTTAATGTTATTATAGCTTTTCCCTGTTGTCTAATCTCTACCTCATATGTAGGAATAAAAAATTCCTTGAAAGGGGCACCTAGGTGGCTCAGTCAGTTAAGCGTCTGCCTTCGGCTCAGGTCATGATCCCAGGGTCCTGGGATCGAGCTCCACATCGGGGGAGGGGGGTCTTTGCTCGGCAGGGAGCCTGCTTCTCCCTCTGCCGCTCCCCCTAATCATGCTTGTTCTCTATCTCAAATAGATGATTGATAGATAGATAGATGATAGATAGATATAGATATAGATAGATAGATATTATTTGAAAAAAACACCACAATATGCTATTTTATACCACCATACTGGTAAAAATTTTTAAGTTTGATGAAATCAAAGTGTTATCAAATATATGGAAGAACACACACTCCTAAACAGAGACCAGGAAAACTCTTGTCTATGTGCTTCTGGGCAGGTGCATGGGGATTCTTACATCTTGTTAAAGAGCTAAGGGCCATCCAAGGTCATCAGATATCGATGGGATTAACGTACTGTGATATATTTATACAATTTTGCTATAAAAATAGGTAAGAATGAATCAGTGACAGCTATACACATAAACATAAGTGATTCTCAAGACAATGACATTGAGAGAAAAATGCATATCATGGGAGACCACATACAGTCTGATTTTATTTACAGGAATTTAAAGCAGGGATTGTCCCATGTCTATGTATTCAAAACAGTGACACATACATATACATACAATATGGAAATACAAAATAAACAATAAATATACAGATTTTTAGTTGCTTCTGTTGGGAAAAAAGTAAGATACAACTGGAAAGGAGTGTATGGAGGGCTTCAGAGGTAAATGTCATGTTCTAAATACTCTAAATCTAAGTTTGGGATACAGATACTTGGTTTTATTGTTATTTTTGAAGCATTCATATACATACACACATATAAGGAAACAGTACATGCGTATATGTAGATATTTTTATATATTTACTCTTTTATGCATGACATATTTACGGTAAAATTAAAATTACCAATTAAGAACAAAGATGCCAGTGACTTTTATTCATAGGTCAGTGTTGACTTTACCCACAAGGCCAAGATTTATTGTTAACAGGAACAAGGTGCAGCCAGCACTTGAAGCTCTTTGTACCTTGAGATTGGCACTCGGGATGAAAAGTGTGCAAGTACCGCTTGGAAATGTCCCCAGAGAGACTAGAATTATCTGGGAGCCAAAGAGTTAAGTCTTCTACAGAAACTGTGCATCAAATCCAAACCTCTTCTCAACAAGGTCTTAATTTATATGATCTTTTCTTATATTTAGCTGCACAGTTGATCAGATTCAGCTGCACCCAAGCCAACACTACGTTTTGGATATAATTCTCCATACATATCTGCAATGCAAACAAACAAATCAGAAATACATACAGACGCACATCTCTTTAATGTCTGGGTCCCGGCCAGCCTCTGCCATCCCAGAGAAGGGAGAACAGTCATCCCGGATGAAGCAGAGGTGCGTGTTTGAACGCACTGGTGTTTGAGATGTTAGGGGTTGTGTGGCTCCTGAGTCCTAACACTCAGGCATGCATAAAGTCCCATGGGGATCTGTGTGGTCATACTTGACTCTAAGTGGAAGGACAGTGGTAGGGACATTGGGGTTGGACCCTGGAGGTCCAGCGGGAAAAGCCGGAGGATGAGAGACACAGGAAATGGGATCAGTGCAAACGGACTTGCTGCTGGATTTGGCTGGGTAACAGCAGTGGTGGCGTGCTTCTCCCTTCTCGAGCTTTCCTCCAGGAGCTGCATGCTGCACCGCAGAGAGAGGTGCCCCGGGCAGTCCCGTTGCCTCCTTCCCCGCAGAATGAGCTGCAGAGTGGCGAGAAACACAGCCTCGCGCGGTCCAGCAGCAAGGAATGGATCTGGCCTTGGGTTTCCTCCTTAAATGGCACTCCAAACAGTCCTCTTTCTTTTCTTTTCTTTTCTTTTCTTTTTTTTTTTTAATTTAATTTCAACAACATTTTCCAAAGCAATTACACTTAAATCTCTCCTGAAAGAGAACCTTCCTCTTTTAACGTCGACCTGGCCCGAACAGACAGGCCTGCTTGGAGACCGTGCTGTCGTGTATGATGTAGTTAGAGAAAGGTCTCGAACGGTGGTGGTTCTTGCTGCATCTGAGCCAGGACTCCGGGAGCACCCGTTCCGGCCCGCACAAGCGCTGTGGTCATTCCTCTCACTGCCAAGCTGCTTGCTCAGCACAATGTCTAGAAATTAAAATGTAGCCTTCTCTTCCCCTTATTCATTCCAGAAGCATTAGTATTAATTTTTATTGATTTTCAAAAATACGTAGTAAGGCAAAATGCAATCACAAAGAGCTTTAACCGTGGGAAAGCTTTTACTGGGTCATAACCTCGTTAATTTATGTTCAATCCTAATTCCTCTTTACTTAACATAGCCTTACACTGTGACCCAAGCTTGCAGCCCATATTTATGGTCTGCGTGTAAGTTACTCCCCGGGAGTAAGCCCATATGCTAGGAAGGAAGGCTCTGTTAACCCTTCCAGCACTGCGGATTTCAGGAGTTGTCTCACACGGGACCTCATGAAGGGAAAGGTTGTGTGCACGCAGCTTTCCATTACCCTGTCTCCCGGTGTCCCTTCCAGAGCCACCTCCTCCCTCAGATTTAGGACATGTTGCCAGCCCACGCAGCATTACTTTAATGAAGGTGCGGCTTATTGGTTCTCTGGGTTGTAGCACCTAAATTCTGTGCATTCTCTACTACTGTTCTTTAATCTAAAAGGGCTTTGTAGAGCTCCAAACTGCAAATGCTTATGAGGTATCTACCACTCAGGGTGCAGGATGTGGGACCCCAGACAGGGAACACTGCGGGAAACAAAGATGAGCCGCTTACTAAGGTGCGACAGAGCACACAGTCAAGGTGAACATCACATACAGTGGGAGAGTGTGTGTGTATGAGTGTGTGTGCATGTGTGTGCAAGAGTAAGTGTGTGAGAGTGTGCGTGTGTGTGAGCAAGTGTGTGAGTGTGAGAGAGGGTGTGTGAGAAAATGTGTGTGAGAGGGAGTTGTGTGCATCTGTGTGTGACTATGTGAGGATGTGTGTGTGTCTGTGTGTGTGTGTGTGTATGTGATGTGTGTGAGTATATGTGTGTGACAACATTGAAGGAATGTGTGAGTGTGTGTGTTAAGGGGGAGGGCACGAAAAAGAGTGGTGGGGAGGAAGGTGGAGAGGCAGGCTGGCGCTACATGGTGAAAGACCATGCTAAGGAGGTAAAGAGGGACCCTAAGCCGAAGAATGACATGGGCAGAGTTTCCTCCTTATCCAAACCTCTTAGCAAACATTTTCATTGAAGAATGATGGCCGGTCTGCATTTGTACAAAATTGCCTGGTGATATAGGCATAGAAACTTAAGCCAACAGATACATCATCCCCCTAATCAATGAATCTGCTCATTTCTCTCTTCTCTCTGACCGTTTATCTACATTAACCCCACTTACGTGCAGAAGGAAGAAAATCAGCTATAACATCACCATTTAAAAGCATGCACTAGAACTTCTAAAAGTAGTAAGATCTTTATTTAGCAGGAGTTTAAGTCAGTTAACCAATGGCATCTCTGTGGAAATTCCAAGTGACTCCAAGAAACAGGAAGGAGTTTCAGGAAATGCGGCTTTGAATAAAGGACCTATCTCTGCTTCTTGATCAATATTTTATTCTTTCAAAGGAATCAGGACCCCTTAAGAAACAGTGAAGACTTACATATAAAGTTCTAAAGGCAAGATTGCAAATGCAAAAATAAAAATTGCATAAGATGTTAATATTTGGCTACTTGTTTTCTTTGTTTTGTGGGACAAAGACCTGGCAATCTTGTCTCTTTCAGAAAAAGAAAATTCTGCTGGATTTTAAGGGTGATTCACAACATACACAAACATACTTACCAACATTTTAGAGAGAAAAGAGACATTAAAGCGTATCTGCTAGATGAATACAACCTGGGGATGTAACATGCAGCATGGTGACTATAGTTAATTAAACATACTGCATTTTATACTCGGGAGTTGCTAAGTGACTAGATCTTGAGTCCTGTTCATACACACAAAAATGACGGGGCTCCTGGGTGGCTCAGTTGGTTGAGCGTCCATCCAACTCTTGGTTTTGGCTTAGATTATGATCTCAGGCTCATGAGATTGAGCCACACATTGGGCTCCATGCTTGATGTGGAGTCGGCTTGAGATTCTCTCTCTCTCTCTCTCCCTCTCTCTAAAAATAAAAAAAAGATAATCATATGAGGTGATAGACATATTAACTAACCTTACTCTGGTAGTCATTTTGAGACATAGATATATCGATATCTCACACCACTGGGTTGTATACTACCCTACATAGCACTTATATCTCAACAAAACTGGGGAAATTTTGTCTACTCCAATTCTTCTTTTTGTACTGACAAATTGAGATCTAGAGAGAGAAAATCATTATTTCAAGTTCACCAAGAAGTAAGAGCAAGATCAAAATGGGCAGTGAAGAACCTTTTTGTCCTAGGATGGCGCCCCTCCTAAACTTTCATATTTTCTCCCTCCTCTCCCTCTCCTCCTTCCCTCCCTTCCTCCCTCCTCCCCTCCTCTTCCTTCCTTCCCTCCCTTCTTCCTTCCCATGGGTTAATTATGTCATGAACCTCTCTTTAGACCCACTTTATGGGGACTTTGCAGGAAGCTCTGCTCACATCCTTGCATATATTGTCATGAGGATCAATCTACCTTTACTTATGTTCATAGCAATTCTTAGAAAGGGGAACCAAACAGACTTCCCAGTCAGCTTCTTCTGGTTATGGAGCGAAGTTTCCAGGTGCTCTGTGAGGCATTAAGATAGGCATTTGCCAAGGGTGATGCTTTCATCATCACATCATTAAGCAAAACAAACAGAATATGACTGCAGCATCCTCCACGGCACAGTCTCTGCAAGGAAACCAGACCCACGGTCGTCTCTTTCCACTTCCTCTGTCCCTTCTCACTGGGCCACTGTGGCCGCCGCCCCCTGCAACACCCATCCCACCCCCTCCTCCCAAGCTGCTTGGGCAGCCACCACCCCCATGGCAAGGGCAGCTCACGGGAGCTCCCCGAGATCCGATTTGTGGTGAGACTTTGGAAAAGCCTTCCATTTGCCTCTCATTTGGATTTAGGCCATGGGATTAACCTCAAAGTGCTTCCCTCGGGCAGATTCAAAATAAGCTTTGCAGACCATGTGAAGTTGGTCTTTGAACTTTTGAGAAGAGGCCTCTGAATTCCGGAGGGTTGGCAGGCAGACAAGTTGGGTGGACAGTTTACAGCTCCTGGGCCTTTAGGCAGTTAGATAAAAATCAGGTTGGCCAGGGTCCTGAATTTTTTTTTTTTTTTTTCAGGAAGGGAATAAAAATATGCTTTTGCCAAAAGCCTCCACTTGTGACCAGTGTGATTTTAATTACATTTTTTTGGCATTGTCAAAAGCCCTGAACCAGAAAATTCACTTAATTAGAAACAAAAACAAACAATTCCTCAAAAAAATGAGTCTAAATGCTATAAAGAAAGCTAAGTGAATGAAAAAGGAAAGTTTCTAAAGAAATTATTCTAAAGAAAATATTTTCTTTCAACTTAGAGAAACAGGGCTGTGCAGAAGTCATCAAGCTTCAAAACAGCCTTTATGAGGTTGAATGTACAACAAACAGGTAAGAAAGGAAGACCAATAGAACGTCACAAGGAATATTGTCTAGGTTTCTCTGAGCCCTGTGTTAATCAGTGTGAGTGAGTTGTGCTTAAACTTGCTTTGAGTAGAACACCTGGTGTATCCATATCCGTAAGTAAGTATCTGTATATGGATAAATGCTACATGTAGCTGTGTACATTTTTCTGGTGGTCATGATCATGCACAGTGTATATATTCTTTTTTTTTTTTTAAGATTTTATTTATTTATTTGACAGAGAGAGACACAGGGAGAGAGGGAACACAAGCAGGGGGAGAGGGAGAGGGAGAAGCAGGCTTCCCGCCGAGCAGGGAGCCCGATGTGGGGCTCGATCCCAGGACCCAGGGACCATGACCTGAGCCGAAGGCAGACGCTTAACGTCTGAGCCACCCAGGCGCCCCCACAGTGTATGTATTCTACAGTGATTTAATGATGCCTTCATAACACACATTTTTATATATCTGGGCATCACTTTTTATGATAGAACGGCCATCCACACTGTGTTACCATGTTAAAGACGCATGATTCCTAACATCTGACAGATGAAGTCCAACCCCCAGCCACGCACCCAGGCCACTGGTGGACGGCTCGTCCCCACACCCACAGCCCTCCGCTCTTCAGCAACGCGGACTGACTTCAGCTCTCTTCCACCTGTTCTGTATCTCTGTGCTGTCCCACATGGGGGTTCCTCTGTTTGGAATGGTTTTCCCCATTTTTACTTTCCATGGGTTTCCCTTATGTTTCAGGGCTCAGGGAGACTCCCCGCATGCACCTCAGCTTCTGAGCTGGTGTCCCATGCTCCCTTCCAGTTCCTCCACATTTGGAATTTTGTACTTGACGGTGGTTTTTCTGACTCAGTGACACAGAGTTGACAACTTTTTCAGGGCAATAGCTCCTGTGCTTTCCCTTCTGCGGTGGGACTCCCAGGGCTGCATCCGACACATTTGGGGGTGCAGTAAGAATTGGTGGAAGGATCATTGAAAAAAAGCAAAGGAGAAGAATGAAAAGAAGGAAGGAAGGAAAGAAAGGGAGGGAGGGAGGGAGGGAGGGAAAAAGAGCCTCAAATTTGGGGGGTCTTTGCCATAGGGAACTTTAGCAGCATTAACTAAAGAGACAAGCATGAGGAGGCAGGAGGCTGATATCAGAGCCATGGGTCCAGGGGCAGCAAAGGAGAAGCAGCAAGATGTCTCGAGGCCTCACAGGCCCATGTGGATGTGATGGCAAAGGCAGAATCCCAGTCCTCGGCTTGGTTTTGAAAAAGAACAGTTCCTTTGATCCAATCTTTAGGAATCTGATTATTTAGCACTGGTCCTTTTTACCAGACTCCAGTAGACTAACTTCCCTTGTAAAAGGCCTCTTTTCAGAAATGCATGCTATTAAAAATAAAGGGGGGAAAGTTAAGTTTAAAACATTTTCAAAGGTTAAAAATTACATTAGGACAAATGAGATCCCTTCATGGAGCAAGTAACCAAATCTGAGAAGTGTGTGTTATCTCCATGGAGAAAATTTGAGCTTAAGTGAAACCAGAGGAGGTGGGTCATTCTGTGCCTGACCCCAAATGCCTCTCACTCATGTCTGAGTCCGATTCAAAATCGGCCGGCAGTGCTGGAACTCTGCACAGAAGGGCTTTGTGGCCATCTTGGGGTATTCATTTCAGGCTAATTTTTCCTCTGAGTCAGAGGAAACATTTAAAACCTAGTGAAGTAAACTGCAGAAAGGAAGCAAAGCTCCGAAGGAGGTGTGCCCAGAGAGACTGCTCATTTGTAAAGCTATCTGAAGAAAGTAAAGAATTCTTCAGAAAACAGGGCTGAGCGAAGCACCCCTCAGGGTAGACGTAGGGGCTCCTGCAAACCGACCTTACAGAGCCCAGCCCTTGGGAAAGCCACAGTGCCTCGTGAGCAGTCAGTTGTTAATATCAAACCCAATATCATCTTGGGAGAAAATTTGCCTTTAGACCATTAAACAAATAAGTCTATAGGCCTGTTACGTTTAACCCCCGTTTTTAGGACATGAGAATATTTTTTTTAAACCTACAAGACGGCTGTATTTGCATATACACAAATAATTGTCTTCATAATTCAGATTTTTTTTAAAGACTATTCTGTAGATCACTAGTCTCTGCAATGGTAGCAGCTGTTACATTCAGGAAATGTGAATGAAACAAATTGCAATTAATCAAAGACTTCTTAAAGTCTCAAAGGTACAAGCATGTGATGTCAGCCTTCCAAGAGAAGTACTATTCCCGATCTTTCATTCTGCTTCTCAGCCTTGTTTATAAACTCATCCCTCATGGGAGCAAATTTTGGGAAACACAGATGTACCATCATAGAGCACTGAAGCCCAGGGAGACTCTGGGGTGACCTCATAGGGTGGTTTGCTAGCCTACCACCCATTTGAACAGCACAGGACCCGAGGAGAGAAACCCCCATCATTCCCCAAGTTGTTATTTGAAAGATCTAGGAAATCTGGATCTGAAGACATCCTCTGGCTGTCCAGAGAGGGATGACATTGTTTGGGAAGCACCACCTAAGCCTCTACCTTGTGTTTTACAGACAAGGAAAATGCACTGTAACGAGGAACCGGGATCATTGCCCCCCATATCTCACACTGCAACTCTCTTACAGAAATCCTCACAATGTCTCCCCATGTCATTGTCTCGGGAGTCCCATCACCTGTAGCCTGAGTGATGCCCGTCGCGGCCAAGGGGAAGGTCTGAGCCAGCTGACATGCACTCAGTGCGCTCATTGTGAGGAGCATGCAGCCCGGGCTCCAGGCTCAGGTTCGCCGCTGACTAGTCATTCACTTAGGAGAATGTCTCATGTTCTAAATAAAAAGTGTGAAGGAGGGCGCCTGGGTGGCTCAGTCGGTTAAGCGTCTGCCTTCAGCTCAGGTCATGATCCCAGGGTCCTGGGATCGAGTCCCGCATCGGGCTCCCTGCTCTGCGGGGAGCCTGTTTCTCCCTCTCCCACTCCCCCTGCTTGTGTTCCCTCTCTCACTGTGTCTCTCTCTGTCAAATAAATAAATAAAAAATCTTTAAAAAAAAAAAAAAAGTGTGAAGGAAATGGCGTCTCAGGTCAGTAGCACCTAAGTCAATTCTGTTCTGATTTTTTTTTTATTAAAGATTTTATTTATTTATTTGAGAGAGAGAATGAGATAGAGAGAGAGAGCATGAGGGGGGGAGGGTCAGAGGGAGAAGCAGACTCCCTGCCGAGCAGGGAGCCCGATGCGGGACTCGATCCCGGGACCCCAGGATCATGACCCGAGCCGGAGGCAGTCGCTCAACCGACTGAGCCACCCAGGCGCCCAATTCTGTTCTGATTAAGTCAGAAGCTGTTCCAGGACCTGATCGTCTTCGCTTCAAGGGCATGGGCGTTGCTGGCGGATTCTGCCCACATGACATGCCGGAGAGGACAGTGTCCTGGGGAAGTATTCCCAGGTCTGCGTGGGGATGGGCCCTCCGATGTCTGACCGCTCCAGGCAGGATCCCACCGGGGTGAGTCATGCAGACCATGTGCTTCAGGGCACTGGCCTGAGCGATCACAGGAGATCAAAAGTCAGTCGCAGAACAGGAAGTGCTTCTAAAATTACAGCCCCTCCCGAACTTGACCTTCCTGCTATCTGTTCTTTGTGATGGGGCATAATTGAGTCAGCTCTGCTTACAGAGAGAGAGGGCTGGGAGAGCCAAATGGCCAGACGGAAGGTGACCTTGCCACAGCGTCAACCACAGAACAGGGATTCTTTGTGCTTGCGTGCCTGTGCCTGAGAGGTAGGGCCCGGGCTCAGTTCCCAGGTTTGTGGCTGCAGATCATTCTCGGCTTCAGGGCCTAGCGCGGACATACGTGGCTCGGGATGGAGTTTCTGTTAAAAGGTGAGTGCCTTTCCATTCATCTTGTCCTTGTCACTGAACTTTTAAACTTTCCTTTGAAAATAACTTTGATGAACTCTGGCCAGCTTACCTTTGGGTCTCGGGCAACCTCTGGCTGCAACGCCGGTCTAGGAACGACGGTGGTGGAGGGGGGTGGGGGGATAGAACATTATCCGAGCCTTGGGTACTCCCAACACTGCAGGGGTTTGTAGTGGGAAAGGCCTCAGAAATAATTCTGTGCCTAATTTTCATCTGCAGTGGATTCCTAGGAAGCCAAGCTTAAAATAGATTTCAAAAACTAATCAAATATGCAGTAGATTATAGAAGCACTCTATCTTAAAATTATATATATATATATTACATAAAGTTATACATATATGTATATATTTATATATGAGTTTTTATTTAAATGTATAATATATATGAATTTACATGTAGTATATATAATAATATGTATTTAAATCAAAACAAATAATTAGAACAGGATGTAAACTGGAAGAAAAGTTTTTGGAAGGGAGAAGTCACTCACTAGTCTAACACTGTGACATCTCTTTCTAAAACTTCAGACCCACACTGCACACCCGGGCCATAGGAGCACAGGGAGGACCCGTGCACACAGCTTGCTTCCCTGTCTACACTCCAGACAAGGGCCTCCTTCTCCTCAGGCAGGGGATCTTTCACCCCTCTTCCACTTCCTGGTCTAATCCGGTCTCTGATCCTCCAGGGAAGAGGGGCCCATAGCAGGGGCCCACAGTGCTCTTGTCTAGACTGGCTCCTTGCATTTTCATGTGGATCCCCAGCTCCAAAGACAGGCCTGGATTCCTACCATATCCAAGAAATATTTATATATGGAATTTGATTCCTATGCCAAGCTGTATTCTCATCTATGTATTCAGTAAACGTTTATTCAGTATCTTCTATGGGCCTGGCTATCCTACATGCTAGGGTTTTAGTGCTGAATATGAAAACATGCTTGCCCTCTTAGGACTTCCAGTGGAAGAAAGAATGACAATATGCACTTACCTGAATAAAGAAATAATTTAAGGTAGCACCAAATGCCATGGAGAAAATACAATACACAATGGGTTTGAGAGTCAGCTGGACAGAGGACAGTGGCTGACATCAGGGTTGGTGTCTTTGAGAAAGTAATGACTGAGATGACACCTAAATATTGAGGAGGAGTCAGTCCTGTAAATATCTAAGGAAAGTGTATTCAGGGCAGAGTTTACAAAAAGTGAAACAAACAAATGAACAAAAAGAGATGAGAAGATGGTTAGATGTTTTGAACCTGAAATGAAGACGTCTCATATGGCTAGATTGTGGTGAATAAGAGCAAGGCACATTGATAGTGGCCAATTCATAAGAGCTTGGAAACATGGTGAGAGTTTAGATTCTATTATAATTCTAATGGTGAACTATTGGCAGGTTTTAAGCAGGAGAATCAAATGGCACTTTATACTTTTAAATTAATACTGTGGATATTGTGTAGAGATCAGGTCAGGTTCATGAGACATCTATGGAACAAGAACTTTGAACTAATGACCAGGTGGCAGATATCTGAGGCTGGAGCTGGTAGGAGTGGCCATAACTGGAAAGATAAGTTTGGGAGACAACAGAATATTAAATGGGAATAGAAAAGATTACCTAGGAAGATAGTCATGGTAGAAAAAAGAAGGAGGAGAAGGAGGGAAATATAGGCCACTTGCATATTTGGAGTTCTGGCAGACATGAGAAACCATGAGAAGAAAGAACTGAAGTGGGGTTGAGACCATGACACCTAGAAAAGTCAGTGCCTGAGGGTGACTGGTCACTGTGTCAAGTACTATTGAATTGTTGGGTGAGACAAGGAACAGATGACTCGTTGGTAAAGCTTGACAAGATAAAGGTCACTGCTGACCTTGATAAGGAATATTTCATTCAAATTGTGGCAACAAAGACCCAAATGAAATCAGTTAAGAAAAACCGTGAGGGGGGCGCCTGGGTGGCTCAGTTGGTTAAGCGACTGCCTTTGGCTCAGGTCATGATCCTGGAGTCCCGGGATCGAGTCCCGTATCTGGCTCCCGGCTCGGCAGGGAGTCTGCTTCTCCCTCTGACCCTCCTCCCTCTCATGCTCTCTGTCTCTCATTCTCTCTGTCTCAAATAAATAAATAAAATCTTTAAAAAAAAAAGAAAGAAAGAAAGAAAAACTGTGAGGGGCGCCTGGGTGGCTGAGTCGTTAAGCATCTGCCTTTGGCTCAGGTCATGATCCCAGAGTCCTGGGCTCCCCACATCGGGCTCCCTGCTCAGCGGGCAGTCTGCTTCTCCCTCTCCCTCTGCCTGCTGCTCCCCCCTGCTTGTGCTCACTATCTCTCTGTCAAATAAATTAAAATCTTTAAAATAAATAAATAAATAAATAAATAAATAAATAAATAAATAAAATATTTAAAAAAAAAACATATGTGAGGAAGTGTCAACAGACCCTGCATTGTGAAGCGTCATGGTTAGAAGTGGAGGCTCTGTTTGAGAGAGGTGTGGGGCCAAAAGAGGTCTCATGTTTTAGAAAGATCGTATCAAACATGCATGAGACCGGCAAAGCTGGTGGAAATTACCTCCCAAAGACGGAGGCACTGATAGTAGAGTAGAGATGTGTGATGCCCAGAGCAAGTGGAGTCGAGGGAGAGGATGGTATGCAGGACAAAGGAAACTGAGTATTGGTAGAAGCCAGGATACTTATCTCTGAAATGGGAAGAAAATCATACTACATGGACAAAAATTCAGAGATTAGTGCATCTTTTTGTTGGGTATGAGGGAAGACCATCAGCTAGGAATTGAGGCATGAGAGGGCTAGAAGCATAGAGAGACAGAAGGTGTGAACTCATCAACTCTGAGAACGGCATGTTATATGTCCTTGGGGAATATAACATGAGTGTCTGTCAGTGCTTTGGACGTAAACTGGAAGTGATATTAGAGATCACAGTTGCATGAATGTATCCTGCAACATGTAACAGCAGGGAGCCATGGGTTTGGTTGAGAGCTGACTCAGCAGGCTTAGTGTTTTCCCCATGAGAAGGACAAAGTGGGTGGGGGGGCCCACAAGGTGAGGGTGTTTGTATGAGAGGACACATAGTGCAGAACAGTGGAGGCTAAACCAATTGGGGTGTGTGATAAGATAATGAATAGGGGCAGCAGAGAGTATATAAGTGAAGGCCACCATACTGGAAATCCCTTTGGCAAAGTCCATGTATGACCATGACAGCAGGTAGCTGAGCTGGGTATGAAAAACTGGTTGATAGAGATGAGATTGTAAAAAGCTAAGACTCTAGAGAATGGAATGCATCCTCTATGTTAATATTCAAGTCACTTGGAAAGATGCCAGGAGAAGTGGTGGGGAGGGGATGGGAAGCAAAAGCTAATGGATGATCAGGACTGGGGGAGGAGTAGTTTGGTAGATGACAGCAAGACAAGGGTAAGATGAATGATTTGTGTTCAAAGGAAATTAGATTTTTAAGGGGAATAAAGAGGATTTTTTTTTTATTATGTTCAGTTAGCCACCGTATAGTATATCATTAGCTTTTGATGTAGTGTTCAATGATTCATTGGTTGCATATAACACCCAGTGCTCATCACAACACGTGCCCTCCCTAATACCCATCACCCGGCTACCCCATCCCCCCACACCCCTCCTCTCTGAAACCCTCAGTTTGTTTCCCAGTGTCCATAGTCTCTCATGGTTTGTCTCCTTCTCTGATTTCTTCCCATCCAGTTTTCCCTCCCTGGGAGGGTCCTCTATGCTATTCCTCTGTGGTCCTCTGTGCTATTCCTTATGTTCCACATAGTAGGGAAACCATATAATTGTCTTTCTCTGCTTGACTTACTTAACTTAGCATAATCCCTTCCAGTTCCATCCATGTCGATGTGCATCGTGGGTATTCATCCCTTCTGATGGCTGAGTAATATTCCATTGTATATACGGCTCCTTTCACAGTTTGGCTATTGTGAACATTGCTGCTATGAACATTGGGGTGCATATGGCCCTTCTTTTCACTACATCTGTATCTGTGTAAATACCTAGTAGTGCAATTGCTGGGTCATAGGTTAGCTCTATTTTTAATGTCTTGAGGAACCTCCATACTGTTTTCCAGAGTGGCTGCACCAGCTTGCAGTCCCACCAACAGTGTAAGAGGGTCCCCTTTCTCGACATCCTCGCCAACATTTATTGTTTCCTGTTTTGTTAATTATTGCCATTGTAACTGGTGTAAGGTAGTATTTCATTGTGATTTTGATTTGTATTTCCCTGATAGCTAGTGATGTTGAGCATTTTTATTTATTTATTTTTAAGATTTTATTTATTTATTTGAGACAGAGAGAGAGAGCAGTGTGAAGGGCAGAGGGAGAAGCAGACTTACTGCTGAGCAGGGAGCCCAATGCAGGACTCGATCCTGGGACTCCAGGATCATGACCTGAGCTGAAGGCAGATGCTTAACCAACTGAGCCTCCCAGGTGCCCTGAGCATTTTTTTTATTAAAACATTAGGTTTTCTTAATGCAAGGTCCATCAATATTTGTTAGTGTGCAAAAAAAAAAAAAAAGAAGGAAAGAAAGAAAAAGAAAACATTGCCCATTCCTACTTCCTTTTGTGTCTTGAAGAGAGGTTGATAAAGGATCCTGAGATTTTACTCAATGTTGAACAGTTCTCCAGATGGGCTCAAATGCTAGGCCATCTCCAATAGCCAAGGCCTCTCAAATAGTCTTCTTATGAGAACATAGAGCATTATATATATAGCCATGTACTTTTGTCTTCAACAACTAAGTAAGAGTTCAGTCCATCTTAGGTGTGCTAACTGCCATAACTGAGGTCCTCGAGCTCACTGCAAGAGTATACAAAGATGTGTGCAGTATGGGTAGGGGTAGGGTGGAGGCAGAGGAGAAAGGTTAGGTTAGGGGCAGAGACTGTTACAGACTGAACTCTGGCTCTGAGAAAATTCTGTGTCTAGTCAAATGGCTTCTAGTCCACTCTGCAGTCCTTGGAACTTGCTGTTTGTGAAAGAGAAGTGGTAATCAACTGAAACTTGAGAAATAAGCTTACAACCAGTGAGTTCCTGTGGCTAATGGGGGAAATGCTCAGGTATCTTGTCTGTCTCTCAAAGAAAGGAGGTGTGGCTATTTCTTCTATAGGTAAAACCAGACAGATGTGCATTAGTGGGAATAATAATCACCTCCCCACATCCTCTGCTGACTCCTCAATTCTCCGGGGAAGAATTGCCAAGAATGGTATTCCTAATCCCAACAATTGTTTCAGAGGTGGCTCATATGTCCTTGGTCGGGCTGTACGCTGAGGGCATTATCAAAGTTGTTCTGAGTTCTTCAGTATGGCAACAGCAGGAGAAATGATGACACCAAAGCTTTGGCAGCACTTTATAACTTATGTAAAGCACTCATGAGCATAACTGTTCATCTGAGAGAAGACGCAGACAGGGCACTAACAATTTAGAAATGGACTCAGAAGCTCAGAGAGGTCACATAACCACAAATGTCCAAAAACGTGGCTATTGATTTTTATCTTAGTGATCTTGAGCCCCTAATTTTTAAAATCAAGACTTATAAGGAAACTGTACAAACAGTTCCTGAGTGCATAGTCAGATTGTAATAGCTTCACTCAGAGGAATTGTCCTTTTCCCAGATAGTTAGGCTTTTTTTTTTTTTTTCAAGTGTAATAATGATCATCTCATTAACCGTGGTTGCCTTAAAGCATTTTGATAAGATTCATATACAAATTACTATTATTTAATGGATATTTATTTTAGAGCTAGTCACTCATGTATTCAGACTAAAATAACCCCCCTGTTCAATCTTCCTTAAATGGATATTGAATTATTTTCAAATGTATTCAAGCAATAAAGTAACACAAAGGCAATTTCATAGATTCACAAAGCAAAGTTGAATGTTAACAACTGTCTTTTATGTACTGATTTAAGATAGAGTAACTCCAAAGTTATCAACCAAATCGGGTTTCCCAGAGCTGTATAAAGTAAGTGATTATAACTTTGTAGTGCTATGAGTCTCATATATCTATAAGAATTTGGTCCTGTCTAGGGGCACCTGGTGGCTCAATCAGTTAAGCATCTGACTCTTGATTTTGGCTCAGGTCATGATCTCTGGGTCATGAGATCTAGCACCAAGCAGGGCTCCATGCTCAGCGCAGCGTCTGCCCAAGATTCTCTCTTTCTCCCTCTACCTCTCTCCCCACTCTCTCTCTCTCTTTCTCTCTCTCATTCTCAAATAAATAAATCAATAAATCTATTTTAAAAAGAGAAGAATTTATTCCTGTTTACCTACCCAAATTTTTTATAGCTGACACAGAAAAGTGTGAGAGTATGAAAATTGAAGATAAGAGGTAAACATGGTGTGTCTGCTGAATTACAAGTAGGACAGGATTGTAAGGAGCCTGGAACACTGGCAGGCTTGCATTTGTGTCCCTCCCCACCCCCACCCCCCACTTCTGATCTTCTGGCAATTAAGCTGCTATATCCATCTGCCATGACCAAGTCCCTGTCTTTGCAGCCAACTCAGTGTTCAACCTGCCCACTCTTATTTCAGCTTGTGTTTCTTCCCCTGAGACTCCTGCCCCAGACCCCCACCTATGTGGCTTATTTGGCCTTGAGCATTAGGAAGTGATCATCCTCTATGCTCCTCTGTCTGGCCTACCCTCCATATTTGCTCTTGTTGATGCCCTATATAACATACATTACTCATTTGCTTTGTATTAACAGATTCCTGTGTATAACCACATTTTAGGGGGAAAAAAATGTTCCTAGATAAATCCCCAACTTGTCTAAACCAATCATGATAATTCCATTCTCCCTACCAGTGCTTGATTTATGTTATTGGTTCTGTGATGTAGTTCTGACCAGTGAGAAGGAAGGACGGGTCAACTGGGGGTTTCTAAGAAATGGTTTCCCCTTAATTAAAATAAAGCAAACTCACAAGAAGAGGCTGTCTCTTCTCCTGCTGGACCTGGGTGTGCCTGCACACAGCCATCCCACAACCACAAAGAGAGCCAACCTGGGGAGAGCTCCAAAATACTGGCAAGTATTTTACCCTAAGTCACCCTACTTCAGGGTGGCCTGTTAATTGAGACAATAAAATTCTTCCTTTTCTTTAATATCAGAAGAGTCAAGGTTTCAGCTATTTGTAGCAAAAGCACTCGGATTAAATACCCCTGCCTCCACTTACAGACTTCTGAAGAGGATTCCAAATAACTGGTTGCCTTACCTTCAGATTAGGTGTACAACCTCCCAGGGCAGAACCCCCTCAGCACCTGTCACGGGGCTCCCTTGCCCCTAAGACCGTCGCCGTAGGGAGACCTACTCCCAGGTGATGACCATTCCTGAACTTTCCACCTCATCGCCAGGAAGGACTAGGACCACCTGAGTGCTGGGAGACATACAGATGGGAAAAATGTTTTCCTCAAGGTGCTTGAGACTACTCACAGAGATGAAAGAGTTACATGTGTCTTTTTTTAACCCCCCTATTTCAGGATTACATCACTTAGGGAAAAAAATATGGCTTCTGTAATACCAGCAGTTGCAAAAATTCAATCTATGACTTAACCCTCAACAAAAAACTCTGACACATCCCAAATTCCTTAGTTCTTATTCAAAAGTGTACTGGAAGTATGTCATGTATGCTCACAAATGGCATGGCCATATTTTCCCTCTTAGATCACTCTTGTTAATGGATTCTGGTCACTTCATTGACTCCCAGTAATGGCCTCTCACCAGCTTCCCACATACCCTGCTGCAGCCCCACACCCAGTGTCCTCAGCATGACTGTCCAGTCAGCTTGGGCCACCATAACCGAACACCACTGACTGGGAACTTAAACAACAGACATTTATCTCTCACTCTTCTGGAGGCTGGAAGTCCACGATCAAGGTGCCAGCAGATTTAGTTCTTGGTGAGGGTCCTCCTCCTGGCTTGCAGACAGGTATCATCTGGTTGCATCCTCACCTGCCCTCTTTGTGTCCACACATAGAGAGAGAGTGCCCTTGGCTGTCTCTTCCCATTTTTATAAGGGCATCAATCTCATCATGAGAGGTCCACCCTCATGACCTCATCTAAACCTAATCACCTCCCAAATGTTCTGTCTTGTAATGCTATCACTTTGGAGTTAAGGCTCTGACATATGGATTTTGGGTGACACATTCAGTCCATACCAATGATTTATCAGGCCCTATTTCGTTGCTCAAATCTGTCCCCATGCAAAATGGATGACAATCTTCCAATTTCTCCTCTGTTATGAACCTCAGGACACAGCCCAGCCACATTCTGACCTGCTCTGATCACCTTGGGTTTTGCCCTGTTATGTTTTCATTTTCAGCTTTGGCCTTTTTCCTACCCTAAGATTACCTAACATTGGGCACTGCTTCCCCACACACACTGGATAATCACAGCACTTCACAACACAGCACACAGCACATCCTGCTTTGCTTCTCCTTACGAGGACCCCCGATGCTGCCCACCCATGCAGTCCCACTACGAACTCCAGGAGCCAGCTTCCAGCACTTGCAGAGTTGCAGTGAAATATAAAGTCACCACTTTAAAGAAGAAGATCAGGAGCTCTAGGAATTCTGGGCTCTACATGTGCACTTGTTAACCAACAGTATGATTTCAGTAGTTTTCAGAGCAATTTGATTGATGGCTGTGTCCTGTTACCACCACATCTTAGAAAAACATCATTTGGGGGAAGCCCTAGATGGAGGTGGAAAGACATATGATGGAGATAAGCAGCCATTCTCCAGCGTGGCTAAACATGAAATCCACTGAGATGTCTTCTGGACTGCTGAGTCAGATGCTCTGGGTAAAAAAACACAAGTGTGGGTTTCAACATAATCTCTAAAACAGACATCAAGAGGGCAGGTTCTCAAGTATCCAGAGGATTTTCAGTCAAGCTGGTTTTCACAGGGAGACTCTAGAAATGCTCCAGGGTTACTTGTAGCAAGCTTTTATTTACTTAAGAGTGGTTTAAGATGATACCAAGGAATTAGCAGCTAGCGGCACTGAAGAAATGTAGGGCATTATATGTATCAGCAACCGAGAATGCCAACCCCCCAGACGCTTATCAAAGAGAATAATCTTGAAACCAAAGCTCCATTTCATTTTCATCAAAAGTGTATTTGAAAGTAACACTATGGAGAATTACAAAAAAAGATATACATCTGATCCATTAATCTACATACTCTGTTCAACGTTCATTCGTTCAACTCTTCCTTACCCGGCAAGCATTTATTTCATCCATGCCATATGCAAAGCACCATTCTAAAATTTTGGGACCCGGCAGTAAAAGATAGGCTACATTTCTATCTTTAGGAACTATATACTCTCATTGGGAAAGATAAACATTGAATAGGTAAAAGAATGTAATGATTTCAAATATCAATAATGCTATTATGAAGAAAATTAAATAGGCATGAATCTGCAGTGGAGAAATTGGCAGCGAAGGAGGCATTATCTGGGAAGGGTTTTGGAAAGATAGTCTTTATGCCAAGACCTGAATGTGGGGAAGGAAGTAGACAAGTAAAGATCTGAAGACAGAGGATTGCCAGCAGAGGACACAGCCAATGTGGCAGAGGGACATCAGTGAGCCTATTGTTGGGTCAGTGTGACCAAAGCATGTTGACAGAAGGGTCAGTATCAGGAAAAGATGCTAGCAAGGTGGCAGGGATAGATGGTGAAGGGTGTGACAGGCTCCGGGGGAGGGTTAGGACTCACATTTTGTCTGCTGTGGGGAAAATAGCTGTGTTGGTAGAAGAGATGGGCAGTGAGACAGATCGCAGGCTGTGGCTACAGACAGGAACGAGACACCTTGCATATCTGGAGGTGTATAAAACAGCATTTTGGAAGTCCATTTTCTTTGAATTTTAACAAATGAGACTGTGGTGACACCATTGGTTTTCACTGAGAAACATAAAGAAACATTCCTATGAAATACATTGTTGCATTTATTTTAAATAAGCAGGGGCAGGCGTGAATATGATGGGCCTTATTCACCATATCATATAGTGTCTTCCTTAAAATAATTCCTTGAGAAAAGTTACTGAAGCAACCAATGTTTTTTCCCTCCTAATATGTGAAAACGTGCACTTCATCAAATACCTCCTTTGCTTTTTGCCAACCTCTACTCAATGTGAATCCTTTCCACTGACTTGAAAACTTATTGGGGTAGAATATGCATGGAGAAAATGTCATGTAACAGAGTTAGGTAGCTTGGTGAATTTTCGCAAACTGCACACCTGCGTGACCAGTACCCAGACCAAGAAACAGAATATTTCCAAACCCTGAAAGCCTTCTTTGTATTCATTCCAACTGATCCATGTTTATCTCACTGTGAAGAGAGAATTATAGAATTAGATTTATGCATCTAATCATATTTCCTTTCATTTATTGATTGCTAGAAAATCCAGAACCATATTTTGGGTTGAATGTTGGTAAATGCCAGAGCCTCAGAGCAGATTTTTATGTAGTAATTTCCAACTGCAGGGGTTTCCTTCATATCTTTCCTAATAACCTTTGTCCTTCATTGAATTTTTGGACTCCAATTGCTCTTACTTGTCTTAATATCATTGAATATAACTTTGTAAAACAAAGAAAACTTTTAGGAACAAAGTAAGGTATAAACACATGGAGATCAATTATGTAAATATTGTGTCAGTCAGTCTTGATTCTCCTTCACAAACTCGAATTCAGGGAAGAGTGAAACAAGACGGCAAAAATGGCTGTAGAATAATTAGGCATGACAAAAACACACAACACAGAACACCTGCCTAAAATCCCACCTGGATGACCTGGGACAGGTGCCATGGGCCCTGGGTCATCCCAGACAGGAGTTGTCACACCAGATACCATATTGCCCTCTCTGCTCCAGTGCCCAGGTGCTCAGTCATAAAGGGGGCTCCAGGGCATAGCTTCTGCTTTCTCAGAGCCCAGGCAGAAAGGTGGGAGAGGAAGCCTAACAGTTTTGGCCAGATGGTGAGTCCAGACAGGACTTTGGTTATAGACCAAGAGAGTGACCAGGGTGTGAGGCCCTGCAGGCACTCAAAAGTGGCCTTCCAGTGTGGCCTCTCCCTGGTCCTCTGTGTAAGTCAGATTGTACCCTTAAAAAAGCGCAGTGATCCTCAGCTAAAAATGTATTCAATCGTGCAATCTATTGGGAGTTTCAAAGTGTTCATTGATTTTTATTTTTTTATTTTTTTATTTTATTTTATTTTTTTATTATGTTGTGTTAATCACCATACATTACATCATTAGTTTTTGATGTAGTGTTCCATGATTCATTGTTTGTACATAACACCCACTGCCCCCTGCAGAACGTGCCCTCTTTAATACCCATCACCAGGACAACCCCTCCTCCCACCCCCCTCCCCTCTAGGACTTTCAGTTTGTTTCTCAGAGTCCGTAGTGTCTCATGGTTCGTCTCCACCTCCGATTTCCACCCCCTTCGTTGTCCATTGATTTTTAAAATAAAGTTTTTACTTTAGAATAGTTTTAGGTTTCTGAAAAAAAAAATACGAAGGTAGTACAGAGTTCCCATATCCCCGACCGGAGTTTCCCTATTATAATAGCGTAAGTTAGTATGGAGTGTCGGACCTGCATCAGTGTGCTGTGTGAGGAAGGCTTCAGGTTACTCAGATTTCTTTAGTTTTTACCAGATGTCCTTTTTCTGTTACAGGACACCACACTCTATTCAGTTGCCATGCCCTTTGGGACTCCTCTTGTCTGGGACAGTTTCTCGAACTCCCCTCGGTTTTGATGACCTCAACTGTTTTAGAGACCATTGGTCAGATATTTTGCAAGATGTCCCTCAGTTTGGATCGTCTGATGCTTTGCTCAGTTTGGAGGGAAGAAGACCAGAGGTAAGGCACCTGTTCTCATCACACCGTATGAGGGACGCCTACTGTGAACATGACTTAGCACTGTTCATGTTGACCCTGATCACCTGGCTGAGGTTGGGACTGTCAGGTTTCTCTTCAGTGAAGTGACTCTTTTTTCTCCTTCCCATACTTGACTCCTTGGGAGCAAATCACTGCAGCCCACATGGAGGGGGTATTTGAATTATACTCCATCTTCCTAAGGGCGTAGTGTCTACATATATTATTTGGAATGTTTCTGCATGGCGTATTGTCTATTCTCCTCCATTTATTTCCTTCTTTAAGCATTTATATACACAGTCGCAACCCTCCCCCGCCAATCCAGTTTTGCTTTCCATGGTCTCAGTTACCCACCGTCCACCTCGGTCTGGAAGTGGATGGTCTCCCTTCTCAAACATGGCAGAAGGTCAATAGCAGCCACACTATGCCACATGCACACGTCATCGGCCTCACTTCATTTCATCACGTGGTCATTTTATCATCTCACATTGTTACAAGAAGAAGGGTGAGTGCAGGACCATGAGGGATTTTGAGAGACAATGAGACCATATTTGCCTAACTTTTATAATAGCTTAGTGTTACTATCATTGTTCTTCATCTGCTACTGTGCCTACTACTTTATGAATTAAACTTTGTCATAAGTATGCAGGTACAGGAAAACACACAGTATGTATAGGGTTTGGCTCTCTCTGTGGTTTCGGGCATCTGCTGGGGTCTTGGAGTGGATCCCTGGCAAACAAAGGGTGGCGACTGTACCAGTTTAGACTTGTGTGTATCCATTTCCCAATTTAAGTTATAATCTGAGACTACTTTATTCATTTTGCTAGTTTAGTCTTTCTAGTTTTGACCATCAGACTCTCCCAGTTGACTCCTGTGTCCCACCATTGTGGTGGGTTTTTGTTTTTGCTTTTGTTTAACATTATTTTATTTTGGGGGGTGGGGGGGTGCAAGATACTCCAGGATCATCTTGTAAAGTTTCTGCCCTAGTCTTAAAACAAGCTATCTCTCCAAGGAACCCTGGTTCCTCTCATTGGAGAATGATATTAGAATCCAAGTTCTGGGCATTAAATGCTACTGGGATGTCATTGTTTCTGGGCCTCTCAGCTAACAGAGCAAAGAAGAACATGTATGTGTGTATGTGTGTATGCTAAGCTGTGTGTATGCACATATGTATAAATATTTCTATGTGTAACCCTGTGTGCAACCTTGTGTGAGTATTTGCTGTTTTTAACTCTAACCCATTAGCACTTGAATGATTCTATCCCTCTCTCCTTACTTATCTGGACCCTGATAATTTACTGCCATCCATTTACTTAATTGTTTAACCTCAGCGAACATACATGTTGGTAACAGAGTTTTTTCTGTACCCTCATGAGAAACAACTTTATCAAATAGAGTACTTACAGACAATTTCTTTTGCCTTAATCTTACAGATTCCACTCATCTCCAAAGTTGTTTATTAATTTTTAAAAAGAATAATAATGTCTGGGCACCTGGGTGACTCAGTCAGTTAAGCGTCTGCCTTTGGCTTAGGTCATGATCCCAGCTGGAACCCATGTAGGACTCCCTGCTCAGCAGGGAGTCTGCTCCTCCCTCTTCCTTTGCCCCTCCCCCCCACTCATGCACTTCTCCCCTCAAATAAATACATAATGTTTTATTTACATAAGTACCTAATGTAGACATACATAAATATCTTTGTCTTGTTTTTTAATGTGTATATTAATTTTTTAAAGGAACCCTTAGCTTGTCTGACAGATTCACTTACCAGCCTAAATAGTGAAGAAACACCATGGCTCAGGGTTAAATATTATCATGTGCTATTCTATAAAATGATAGTGGAGCATGACTTTGGGGTCAGCTCTATTATTTTCTGGGAATATGACACTGGGTGTGCAACCTGATCTCTCAGAGCTCAATTTCCTCATCTATAAAAGAGGGCTTACTGAGAGGATTGCATAAATATCCATCTGCGATCCTTAGCATGGAAACTAATTTGAAGTAGACTCTCGATAAATGCTAATTTCAGGGGTTTTCTTCCCCCCTCTAGTTTTAATTCTTTCTTTGTTGTCTCTAGTTCCTTAATTGAGGTCAACTCATTGCCACGACAAACAGCTCAACCGACAAATTTCAGTCTGCAGTGACATCTTACTCTTGAGTAATCTTGGATTGGGTTCTCTCATTAGAATCCTCCCTAAGTACTAGCAATCTATTTTCCACAAAAGAAAGGTTTGATTTTCAACTGTCACAGGAATCCAAGCTGAAATCCTCACCGCACACATGAGGGATATTGCCTATGGAGAGCTCATGCTTTAAATCGGTGCTCTGCAAACCAACACCCCATTTAATAAACAGAGCAGAAAACCTGCCTGTGCTCAGAGCCTGTGGCTCCGGAACAGCCGTCTGAATTCCCAGCAAGCTGGAACTGTCCCGGGAGAGGTAAGTTCAGTCCCAGAGACATCGAGAATACCAACGCCCTACGTGTCCACAAATAGAGTTGCTTATCGAAGTCATCCACCGCTCAGACTTAATTTATTTTTCGGACTCAGTAAAAACAATGGCTCTTTTATGCAGTTTCTGAATAATGTAAACCTAATACAGGCGAGGGAAATCCTATCATCAGATGTGACGGGGAACACAGGCTTCAAGTATTGAGTAGAAACGATCCCTTTCACAATATCACAGGACAGTGGGTAGAAAGAGGAACCTCAGTGCTGCAGCTGGAGTGGATTTGGGTAATCCTAGCCCCTTGCATGGAGGGACTAGCATGGGAAAAAAGATCACTCTGTTGTGGCTGCACTCGGATTCCCCACGATGCTGGGGGATTGTTCACTCAATAAACACTTCGGGTGCTCAAGCTTGGTTCTTGTCTGGGCACCCAATCAGGGAGAAGACCCAGCCCCAATTTTCTTGAAATGTGGAAGCCAGCTTTCCAACAGTGCTTGGTATTGTCTCTTTACAGATGAAATCGGTCTCTTTGGGATCAACAGGCCAAACGGGATATATGCTGTGTGTCAAGTGGGACTGGGGTTCTGATGACACTTGTAGGCCATTGAGCATCCAGTCCACAGAATGGAATTCCATAATTGTTGAAGGAGTGAGGCAGTGATTACAGCCAGCCCTGGGCCGTCTTTGCAGAAGGCAGCCTGAAACCTGCCTCATAGCTTGGTCTTCAACCCCGAAGTCTGGCCAGTTCTCAGGTTGGGATCTGACTCTGGTTTCTCTATAAGCTCTGCCCTCTGACGTCTTCCTGGCAACTCTGTGAGAGTCACAAAGTTCCTTCTCTTTCTGGGGCGTAGACCTCTTTTTAGTCCCTGTCTTTTAGTTTTTGTTTTTTTTGTTTTTTTTTTTTTTACTGGAATGTCCTTTACCAGAATCATCCTGCTTTGCCCAGTCTGATTTGTGGCCTTTCCTCAGTGACCCCTAATCTCATGTGCCTCACACATGAAAAGTGTTATTTTATAACTGCTGATCAGAAATGTTAATGGTACTGTAATGAATCACTACAATACTGCAAAGAAGGAAATGCTACCATTCTTATTTTCTAGCTACAGAAAGCAAGGTTTGGGGCAGTCAGGAGGCAGATGCCTTGCCCAAAGTCACAGAGCTAAGAAGCCACAGGACTTCTTGACTGCAGCCCCTCCCCAGTTCAATAAAACTCCACATTTTTACTGATAATCATTTCTGAAGGCGGAATAAACCCCCAGTTCTTAGATGTTATAAATTCTTACTGATGTGTTTTTTTGTTGTTTGTTTGTTTGTTTGTTTGTTTTTACCTGGAAGTAAACCCATAACCATCCGGTTATGGATCATGGTATTTATTCGATTTTTTAATAGATGGAGAGAATCAACTGATCACAACAGATACTTGAAAACCTTGAAAGAAATGTCTACATAAGTAGTCTCAGTTTCTATTGGGGAATATTATTTTTTCTGCAATACAGTCAAATAAAAGCTGCTGATTATTGACTATTCATTGTATGCACACCCTGTGCTACCCCTTCACATGATTTCATCTCACTTAAACTTGATAACAACTTGGTGCCATCGAGACTGCTATCCCTGCATACATAAGAGAAAACTGAAGGTCAGAGAAGGTAAATAATGTATTTTCAGGTCCAAAATCTAAAGTAAGATCTGCCTCTTGCAAGTTCATGTTCCTAATATACTATCTGCCTCATTAGCATTCTTAGGGTGAGTGACATAACTTTAATTTAATAATTTAAAAGTGTCTTCTGTAGGCTAACTATCAGAAAATAATCAACAGTGGTCATCTTAACCGTTTTATGAAAATGGCAGGTAAGTTGATTCCCTAAGAGGTCAGAGGCATCAAGTTGAGTTTTGAATGGTTTCAGAACAGTCCACAGGAAAAAAGAAAAAAGCAAAACAACAAAAAAGTCCTCTTAATCTTTATCTTCATCTTGAAGGCTCTCTGTTCTCTGACATTTCCTCCTTAATTGATTTAACCAGCTCCTGAAACATTTCTTACATCTTTCAAGACACACGTCAGGAAAGCCCTCCTCAAGAGATGATGGGCTGCTCTCGTGTGTCATCAGCTGAGCGACAGCTCAGCACTGTTGTCACCATAAATAAAGCTCTAATTTTATTTATGGGGGCATGCCGACCTCCCGGAAATGCGTCCAGCATGAAAGGCGTGATTTCTGATGGACTTCCTCAACCATGCTCCCTGTCCTCCTGAGAGGACACTGCAGATTTGAGGGTTGGTCAAGGGGAAGGTGAGGCAGTATCAGCCCTCAAGGGCCTGGTTCCACTTGAGGGACTTCGAGTCTCAGCTGTAACTTTTTTTTTTTTTAAAGATTTTATTTATTTATTTGACAGAGACAGAGATAGTGAGAGCAGGAACACAAGCAGCGGGAGGGGGAGAGGGAGAAGCAGGCTTCCCCCCGAGGAGGGAGCCCGATGTGGGACTCGATCCCAGGACCCTGGGATCATGACCTGAGCCGAAGGCAGACACTTAACGACTGAGCCACCCAGGCGCCCTCAGCTGTAACTTCTGTTTCCAGCTCCTTTACAGGCTTTCCTGCCTCCCACCAGTTCTAGAGCTCCCTCCACGTATTGTGAATGGGTCACTCAGCACATTCCCATGATTGTGTGTCTCTAGCCCTCCCCAGACAGAAAAGCAGGGCTGTGGTGTATTTACATTTACATTCTTGGAGCTTAACACAGTGCCTGGCACAAGGTGTAAAATTAGTGAATGGTCGTCGAATCAATCATCATCCCCCATTGAGAAATAAATCAATAGCAAGGGTAATAGGTAACCATAGAAATACAGCCAGATCCACCAACCATCACACTGAGACACAGAAACAGTTATTGGTGAGATTCTCTTACAAATTTACAGTGCCACTATGGAAGGTCTAATCAGCTAATTATGCTGGGTGCTTTGGTCAAGGTTATCAGAACAGAGCAGGATGCTTTGTCGGGTCACTTCTTCCATGTGCACACAAAGCTTCACATTTCTGACTCCTGTGTATTTGCTTTCTACGCCATATGCTCATTCAACTATCATAAATTCACTGACATTGAACCCATGATCCTGACCAACAGAACTTTGTTCAGTACATCCATTCCTCCTAAGGCAAACAAATCATTAAAATAAAACATACCAGCAGGTTTCATGAGCATGTTTCTTCCTGTATCAGCCTCTTCTCAGATATTTGTAATAGGATGGCACCCACAGCTCCACCCTCCCTGGGTCTGGAATCGAGCAATGCCCTTCCCCTGAGGAAACACACAGCCCTCGCTGGAATAGGTTCCTGGATTCCCAGGGACGGGGTGGGAGATCCAAATTTACTTAAGCATCCCATGTGATGGATAGGTAATGGGCTAATACTTTATATGCAGCTTATATTTAAAATAATTTCCATGCATATATATTTTTTAAAATTTTTTATTGTTACATTAATCACCATACATTACATCATTAGTTTTTGATGTAGTGTTCCATGATTCATTGTTTGTACATAAGACCCAGTGCTCCATGCAGAATGTACCCTCTTTAATACCCATCACCAGGCTAACCAGTTTCATTCTTCTGCATGTGGCTGTCCAATTTTCCCAACACCATTTGTTGAAGAGACTGTCTTTTTGCCATTGGACATTCTTTCCTGCTTTGTCGAAGATGAGTTGACCATCGAGTTGAGGGTCCATTTCTGGGCTTTCTATTCTGTTCCATTGATCTATGTGTCTGTTTTTGTGCCAGTACCATGCTGTCTTGATGATGACAGCTTTGTAATAGAGCTGGAAGTCCGGAATAGTGGTGCTGCCAGCTTTGCTTTGCTTTTCTTTTTCAACATTCCTCTGGCTATTTGCGGTCTTTTCTGGTTCCATACAAATTTTAGGATTATTTGTTCCATTTCTTTGAAAAAAGTGGATGGTATTTTGTTAAGGATTGCTTTGAATGTGTAGATTGCTCTAGGTAGCATTGACATCTTCACAATATTTGTTCTTCCAATCCATGAGCATGGAACATTTTTCCATTTCTTTGTGTCTTCCTCCATTTCTTTCATGAGTATTTTATAGTTTTCTGAGTACAGATCCTTTGCCTCTTTGGTTAGATTTATTCCTAGGTATCTTATGGTTTGGAGTGCAATTGTAAATGGGATGGACTCCTTAATTTCTCTTTCTTCTGTCTTGTTGTTGGTGTATAGGAATGCCACTGATTTCTGTGCATTGACTTTATAACCTGCCACTTTACTGAATTCCTGTATGAGTTCCAGTAGTTTTGGGGTGCAGTCTTTTGAGTTTTCCACACAAAGTATCATATCATCTGCAAAGAGTGAGAGTTTGACTTCTTCTTTGCTGATTTGGATGCCTTTTATTTCTTTCTGTTGTCTGATTGCTGTGGCTAGGACTTCTAATACTATGTTGAATAGCAGTGGTGATAGTGGACATCCCTGCCATGTTCCTGACCTTAGGGGGAAAGCTCTCAGTTTTTCCCCATTGAGAATGATACTTGCTGTAGGTTTTTCATAGATGGCTTTTATGATATTGAGGTATGCACCCTCTATCCCTATACTCTGAAGAGTTTTGATCAAGAAAGGATGCTGTGCTTTGTCAAAAGCTTTTTCTGCATCTATTGAGAGGATCATATGATTCTTTTCTTTCTTTTGTTAATGTATTGTATCACGTTGATTGATTTGCAGATGTTGAACCAACCTTGCAGCCCAGGGATAAATCTCACTTGGTCGTGGTGAGTAAATCTTTTAATGTACTGTTGGATTCTATTGGCTAATATTTTGGTGCGAATTTTTGCATCCATGTTCATCGAGGATATTGGTCTGTAATTCTCCTTTTTGGTGGGTTCTTTGTCTGGTTTTGGGATCAAGGTAATGGTGGCCTCATAAAACGAGTTAGGAAGTTTTCCTTCCATTTCTATTTTTTGGAACAGTTTCAGAAGAATAGGTATTAATTCTTCTTGAAATGTTTGGTAGAATTCCCCTGGGAAGCCATCTGGCCCTGGGCTTTTGTTTGCTGGGAGATTTTTGATGACTGCTTCAATTTCCTTAGTGGTTATAGGTCTGTTCAGGTTTTCTATTTCTTCCTGGTGCAGTTTTGGGAGTTGATACATCTCTAGGAATGCATCCATTGCTTCCAGGTTATCTAATTTGCTGGCATATAGTTGCTCATAATATGTTCTTATAATTGTTTGTATTTCTTCAATGTTGGTTGTGATCTCTCCTCTTTCATTCATGAGTTTGTTGATTTGGGTCATTTGTCTTTTCTTTTTGGTAAGTCTGGCCAGGGGTTTATCAATCGTGTTAATTCTTTCAAAGAACCAGCTCCTAGTTTCGTTAATCTGTTCTACTGTTCTTTTGGTATCTATGTCATTGATTTCTGCTCTCATCTTTATTATTTCTCTTCTCCTGCTGGGTTTAGGCTTTATTTGCTGTTTTTTTCTCTAGCTTCTTTAGGTGTAGGGTTAGGTTGTGTATTTGAGACCTTTCTTGTTTCTTGAGAAAGGCTTATATTGCTATATACTTTCCTCTTAGGACTGCCTTTGCTGCAACCCAAAGATTTTGAACAGTTGTGTTTTCATTTTCATTTGTTTCCATGAATTTTTTTAATTCTTCTTTAATTTCCTGGTTGACCCATTCATTCTTTAGTAGGATGCTCTTTAGCCTCCATGTATTTGAGTTCTTTCCAACTTTCCTCTTGTGATTGAGTTCTAGTTTCAAAGCATTGTGGTCTGAAAATAGTCAGGGAATGATCCCAATCTTTGGTACTGGTTGAGACCTGATTTGTGACCTAGCATGTGATCGATTCTGGAGAATGTTCCACGGGCACTAGAGAAGAATGTGCATTCCATTGCTTTGGGATGCAATGTTCTGAATATATCTGTGAAGTCCATTTGGTCCAGTGTGTCATTTAAAGTCTTTATTTCTTTGTTGATCTTTTGTTTAGATGATCTGTCCATTTCAGTGAGGGGGGTGTTAAAGTCCCCCACTATTATTGTATTGTTGTCAATGTGTTTCTTTGCTTTTGTTATTAATTGGCTTATATAACTGGCTGCTCCCATGTTAGGGGCATAGATATTTACAATTTTTAGATCTTCTTGTTGGATAGACCCTTTAAGTAGGATATAGTGTCCTTCCTCATCTCTTATTACAGTCTTTGGTTTAAAATCCAATTTGTCTGATATAAGGATTGCCACCCCAGCTTTCTTTTGGTGTCCATTAGCATGGTAAATGGTTTTCCACTCCCTCACTTTCAATCTGGGGGTGTCTTTGGGTCTAAATGAGTCTCTTGCAGACAGCATATCGATGGGTCTTGTTTTTTAATCCAGTCTGTTAGCCTGTGTCTTTTGACTGGGGCATTTAGCCCATTTACATTCAGGGTAACTATTGAAAGATAGGAATTTAGTGCCATTGTATTGTGTGTAAGGTGACAGTTACTGTATATTGTCTGTGTTCCTTTCTGGTCTGTGTTGCTTTTAGACTCTCTCTTTACTTAGAGGACCCCTTTCAAGATTTCCTGTAGGGCTGGTTTTGTGTTTGCAAATTCCTTTACTTTTGTTTGTCCTGGAAGCTTTTTGTCTCTTCTTCTATTTTCAATGACAGCCTAGCTGGATATAGTATTCTTGGCTGCATATTTTTCTCATTTAGTGCTCTGAATATATCCTGCCAGTCCTTTCCGGCCTGCCAGGTCTCTGTGGATAGGTCTGTTGCCAATCTAATGTTTCTACCATTGTAGGTTACAGATCTCTTCTCCCAAGCTGCTTTCAGGATTTTCTCTTTGTCTCTGAGACTTGTAAGTTTTACTATTAGATGTCGGGGTGTTGACCTATTTTCATTGATTTTGAGAGGGGTTCTCTGTGCCTCCTGGATTTTGATGCCTGTTTCTTTCCCCAAATTAGGGAAGTTCTCTGCTATAATTTGCTCCAATATACCTTCTGCCCCTCTCTCTCTTTCTTTTTCTTCTGGGATCCCAATTATTCTAATGTTGTTTCGTCTTATGGTATCACTTATCTCTCGAATTCTGCCCTCATGATCCAGTAGTTGTTTGTCTCTCTTTTTCTCAGCTTCTTTATTTTCCTTTATTTGGTCTTCTATATCACTGATTCTCTCTTCTGCTTCATTTATCCTAGCAGTTAGTGCCCCATTTTTGATCGCACATTAGTAGCCTTTTTGATTTCGACTTGGTTAGATTTTAGTTCTTTTATTTCTCCAGAAAGGATTTTTCTAATAACTTCCATGTTTTTTCAAGCCCAGCTAGTATCTTTAAAGTCATGATTCTGAACTCTAGATCCGACATCGTACTAATGTCCATATTGAGTAGGTCCCTGGCAGTTGGTATTACCTCTTGTTCTTTTTGTTGAGGTGATTTTTTCCATCTTGTCATTTTGTCCAGAGGAGAATAGGTGAGTGAGAGAACAAAATGCTAACAGGGTAACAACGACCCCAGGAAAATATACACTGATCAAATCAGAAGAGACCTGAAACTGGGGGAAAAGAAAGGGAAAGAAAGAGAAAAGAAAAAGAAAAAAAAAAAGAAAAGGAAAAAGATAAAAACAAACAAAAAAAGAACAAAACAAAAAAAAACAGGATATGATCAAATATGATCAGGCTGGTGCATAGATCAGTGCCACACACTAGATTTGGGGTGTATTTTGGTCTGTTAGAAGAAAGTGCCTCCCAAAATTTTAAAGAAAGAAAAACTTATATATGTACAAAAATAAGGGTTGATATGATGAAGGGATGGAATACGACTGTAAAGATGAAAATTATAAAAAATTTTATAAAAGGAATTGATAAGAAGTTGTTTCAAAAAAGAAAGAAGAGGATTAAAAAAAAAAAGGGAGAAATGTGGTCAGGCAGGAGACTAGAACAAAGCCATACACTAGAGATTTAGGGTATATTTTGATCTGTTAGAAGAAACTGTATCTCAAAATTTTAAAGATAGAACAACTTAGATATATATATATGCCAAAATAAGGGTAACCACTTTGAAAGGATAGAATATGACTCTAAAAATGAAAAATAAAATTTTTTTTAAAAAAGGGATTGATAAGATGTTGGTTGAAAAAGGGAAAAAGAAAAATTAAAAAAAAAAAAAGGTAAAAAAATTAACTTTGAAAGACTAAAGAATCATGGTAAAAAAGCCATTAATTCTATGTGCAGTATTCCCCTAGCGCTGGAGTTCCGCCGTTCTCATTGATCGGTAAACTTGGTCTTGGCTGGCTGTTCTCGCTGATCTTCTGGGGAGGGGCCTGTTGCCGTGGTTTCCAAATGTCTCTGCCGGAGGCGGAAGTGCCTCGCCCTTGCCCCCTCCCGGCTAAGTCATCTGCTCGCGTTTGCTCTCCGGGGCTTTTGTTCCCCGCGAGCTTTCCGTACAGCTTTGGAGGCGGAGAGTGAACATGGTGGCCTCCCAATCTCCGCCCCCGAGGAGCCGAGAACTCGGGGCCCCGCTCCTCAGTGCGCCCCCCGAGAAAAGCCGTCAGTCACTCCCGTCTCCCCGGTCTCTGGCCGCACTCCATGCCCACCCGGCCTGTGACCGCGCGTTTCTCTCTCTGGCACCCGACCCCGTGTGGAGTGTCCAAACCCCGCAGATCCCGGCAGTGCACTCCCACTCCACTCCTCCCCGGGGAGGAAGGGGAGTCTCCCCGGATCTGCTGCTTGTGGGGTCCCTGCTGGAAAAGAAGTGGCCCGACTGTGCCACGGATCACGGCTTATGGCCACCCCGAGCTGAGAGCCCACGTCTGGGCTCCGCCTCTGCAGCCGGCTTCCCTGCTCCGTTACCTGGGAGCTCTGCCGCACTCAGGCACCCCCGGTCCTTCTGTGACCCCGAGGGTCCTGAGACTATGCTGTCCCATGAGGGTCCCACCCCCCACTTAGCCACCGGAGTGACGTCCCTCAGTGGAGCCGACTTCTAAAAGTTCCGATTTTGTGCTCCGCGGCTCTATCACTTGCCAGAAGCGGCCGACGGAGGCCCCTCCCCCGCCGTCTATCCTCCCGAATATCGCCTCGGGTTCACTTCTCCGCACGTCCTACCTTCCAGAAAGTGGTCGCTTTTCTGTTCAGAGAGTTGTTGCTATTCTTTTCTTCGATCTCCTGTTGAGTTTGTAGGTGTTCAGAGTCGTTTGATCCCCATCCAGCTGAATTCCTGAGACTAGACGAAATCCATGTCTCCTACTCCTCCGCCATCTTGCTCTGCCCCCTCCATGCATATACTTTAAATACAGTTTCTGACCTACATTCACGTAGAGTTTTATAATATAGTTATGATCTCTATTTTACATGAAACTGTGTCAAAAACAATAAACAGCTTATTTATCCTAATATGTTGGCAGGATTTTAGCAAAAAAAGCCTGAGTGACTTCAAAATCCACGTTCTTCCCACCACACCAACTGCCTTCCAAATCACATAATCAGGAGGGTTTTGTCCCGAGAGGGAAGTGCTCACTTGCTCAATGCCGTCTTTTTTCCCACTGAATGAGTATGGGCCAGGCACCTACCATGCACCAGCCACGATTCTAGGTGCTGAGAGCCCCATGATACAAACAGACAGGATTTCTGCATACAGACAGCAAACACTGGAACAGTGGGATTAATTGTCTTCTCTCACATGCGGTGCACATGATAATTCCATGAGGTATATGCATTGTGACATCCATCTCTAGATGCTTTGGGAATATTCAATCAAAAAAACTCAACCCTGCCCCCAGCAAATACATCACATCAGCCAATTCTGGAGTAGTTTATAGATCATGTTCCTTTCACAGACAAAAATGTCCAGTAATGATTACTAGAAATTTTCTTTAAAACGAAAATATTTATTTATTTATTTTAGAGAGAGAGACTGGGAGTGGGGGCAGAGGGAGAGAGAGAATCTGAAGCAGACTCCCCAACGAGCAGAGAGCCCAATGCGGGCCTCGATCCCGTGATCCTGAGATCATGGTGTGAGCCAAAATCAAGAGGCAGATGGTTAACCGAGCCACCCAGGTGCAGGATGGTTACTAGAAAGTTCCTTTATCAGCAACCATCGAGCCTCTGCAAATACCATTACCATATACAAATAGATACCATAAGAACCATTTCTATTTTTTCAACAAAATGGTTTCCTGAAGCCCAAACTTCCCTTTCAAAATCGTGACTAGGGCACTGCAGCTCTCTAAGAACAGTAACAACAAGACAGGTGCAGGGACTAGCAATACAAACTGCATCTACAGTGACACGAAGGGTTGCGTGAACCTCGGTGGGCACACTTGTTGTGGGTGCCGGTGGTTCCTGGCTTTAGGCAAAGCTGGCAGCAAAGGGGATGTGGCCTTCAGAGTGGGGGCCAGAGCTTCTCCAAGACCAAGTTTGGCACCAGAGAGAACCAAGGAAGGGGTCTCAGCAAACAAGCACATGGCTGTGCAGTGATGGAAGGTCCCACCTGCAGGGGAGGCACAGGGCAGGGACTGAAGCTGGGGAGTCCTGGGAGCACGGCGTTCTGGCCAAGAGTGATGAGTACGACCATCAAACACCACCACGTCTTCGCCACGGGCATACACTCACACTAGCTCTGACCTGGTGGAAGCGTTCTCGCCACATTTCATGGGCTGTTTTAAAAATTGCACATGTTATTTTAATTTTCAAATACACATGTCATATATATTCATGTAATATATATAATAAAATATTCTAGATTCTAAAATTCTCCTATACATTGTCATTGGAATTTTTTTTTCTCTTTTCCCAAACACATATAAATAAATATAAACCTCATTTAATGTACTGCTATCCGGCGAAGTTTTAGTAAACTGGCTGTCCATGGGAACAGAGGAAACCCTGCCTGGTAGCATTTGCCGACTTTTGCATTGCAAATACTCCCACCATGGCCAATTTCAAGGTCCCAGGGCTTCAGTTCCTAAAATTCCTAAAGATTTGACTTCGGCTTTTAGGAGCCGCTGCAAACCAGCTGACGCACACCTCATCCCTCCCTCTACATAACAATAAACTTGCGTGGTATGTTCTGAAATCATGCAGATTATCTTTTCCTTTCATACAATCATTCTGCAAGGCACTGAGACAGCATCTTTATTTTACAGTTGAGGAGAAAAAAGTCCGGCAAATCCAAAGATCGAAGAAAATAAAGGTTGACAGGAAAGATAGAAAAGGATTCGGTGACTGTTTGGTGATTGGAGACCCTGCTGGTGGGGAGGGAGGACAAGCAGAAGTTAGACCGTCTGGGTGTCTGAGACCTGCAGAGGTTCTTGCAGCGGGGCTGAGCCTCCCTGCAGGGCGCAGAGCAGGAGCCCCAGCCGGGCTGCAGGTTCCTGGGTTATGCCTTCGGCTGCGGGCTTTGTGGTCCGGGCTTCGTGCTCCAGTCCAGCCAGCCATGCCCTGCCTCTCAGGAAGTCCCCAGCCCGCCCCTGAGAGCCCGTGGACTGTGCCCCTAGCCCGTAACTCAGCTCTTACAGTTCAGGAACTTTCCCTTTAACCTGCTGTAACTCAAGGACTTCCATGAAGACACCCCTCAGCGTTTCTCTCTCCAGGCTAAATAATCCATTTCCCAGAAGTCCCCCTGGGGTCCTATTTCCCCACCCCTTTATCATTTTTGTGACTCCTGTTTGAGTTCTGTGTGAGAGAAACGAGAACGAGCTTCTGGGGAAAATCTCACCCCTGACCCTGTGCTGAAAGGCAAAGGAAAGCGTGAGCATAGAGTAAGGGATGGTCATGGGGCTGTTTCTTGCTGGAAATCTCTGTCTCCAGCCCCCCGCGCTGCCTCCCACAGCACCCTGACGTCTCAGCACATCAGAGTCACCCCGCTCTCGGAGCCCCTGCCCCTGCACCCACAGAACACCGGGGTGTGTCCGAACGGGAGGGACGGTGGAGTGACCTCACACCTCTCACTTTAGACTCGTGGACACTGGGATCCAGGGGGGTGAAATATCTTGCTGAATATCCAACAGAGAGTTAATTGAAGAGAGAAATTGGAACCAAGATATCCGAAGGCATTCATAATCCAGTGGTAAGTGTACGCTACGAAGGAGCGAATCATGAAAAGTGACTCTCTTATAGGAGGACACAGGAAGAACAGATAATATTCATGCTATTCCCGCCGTTTCACCTCTTTCCACTCAAACACATTGGCAGGAAGCTTGTCTGTCTTACTTGCCCCTCCTAGAACCGGGGCCAGCATGTAGCTTTCCTTCCACGTGTATTTGCTCTTAGTGGAGGAATATCAATTACCTAACGCATCTGCCTTGCACAGCTTCATGAGAAGGGGTGTTACTAACAGGAAAACCGGGCTGTTTTTCATTGTATTCCCTTTCCGCACAATGCTTATGATAAAAATCATAACCTTGCAAGAGGCAGAAATGCTCTAGAATTAACTTTAACTGCAGAAAATGTATTATAGGGAGTGAGCAGTGTCTGAACTTTAAAGACGTTCCGCGTGGCCCAGCCTCATGTGGCTTAGCCCTGGGACAGAAGGGCCTTTGTTCTTTCTCTCTCTGGCCCGGGCTGTGGGAGGCTGTTCAAGCAGGCCAGGGGAGCAACTATAAGAATGGTGCAGGGAAGACCTAGTTCTAGTCACCGTTCCCCCAGCAATAGCTGTGTGATTCAGAAAAGTCACCTAACCTCTCTGAGCATTATTTCCCTGTTTATGATGTGGGACAACTGATATCTGTTCCTGCCACACCAAATAAGCAAGTTTTGTGAAATATTTTGAAAAGTTTAAAATACGATACCACACAAGATTACTTTGTTACAATCAAGTATCGCCCTCTCTTCAGGCTGGAAAAGGCATGTCAGAGGGATAATAATTACCATCAACCTAAAAAATGTCGCTGGATTTTCACAAGCCACATCAGGATGACCCGGAGTAAAACAAAACCTATTTAAGGATATACAACTTCAAAAAAAGGGGCGCCTCAGTGGCTCTGTTGGTTGAACATCCGACTCTTGATTTTGGCTCAGGTCATGATCTCAGGGTCATGAGATTGAGCCCCGCTTCAGGCCCCCGAACTCAGTGGGGAGTCTGCTTGAGATTCTCTCCCCCTTTCCCCCTCCCCTCCCCCTGCTCGTGTGCTCTCTCTCTCTCTAAATAAAGAAATCTTAAAAAAAAAAAAAACCTTCAAAAAAAGTAGAGTAAATGAAATAACACATTCTTTTGAAAATTAATGACTTTCCAGGGTTTGTGTTTTACAAATCAGAGAGAAGTGAAAAAGCATATAATGTCTTTCCTGAGCTACGTGAAGGCAGTTCAAACAGGCAGAGAGCAGACGTAGAGACTTGGGACAGGCAGAGTGCTCAACTGTGGCATGCTTGTCTCCCTGATGAAAACAGAGACCCTTTGAAAGAATCTGTGTCATCAGATGGCGTTATGTTTACTAGACCCTATCCTAAGTCTGAGAAATTAAAAAGGCCTTAAATCTTGATCCTCACATGTCAGAAAGAGGTGGAACTATGGTAGAGAAAAACAGCATGCTTCAGATACAGCCCAGGGGCAATACGTTAACATGAATTCTTGAGTGTTTTGTGTTTCATTCCTAAAAAAAAAAAAAAAAAAGGAACAAGCAGAAAGTAATAGTTATTTACTTTCACGGATAATTTCTTTCAATGTATCTTCATTCTATCTGGAATAATAATAAAAAAAAACCCACTGTTGATCTATAAACACTGTCATAAATCATATTAGTTTTATTGCCTACAGTGACTCTGAAAAATAAAAAGAGTATAAATTAACACAAGTTCTCTCTTACTCTGACATTTATCTACTCGTTCATTCAACAAACAAACGTCTCTTTAAGAAGTACATTGGGAAGCTCGAGAACTGGGGGATATTATGCAGAAGACTTTTATGATATCTCTCTTTTGGGTTTTATCATCCAATTAGATAAACAAGATGGATCAAAAGTTTAAAAACTAGATAAACAGATGATCAATCAATGAAGATGAAAGTCGCTGAATTACAAGCAGAGTGTAAAATAAATCAGAAAAAAATTGTGAACAAAAAAGGGAGCACAGAGCTTGAAAGTTTGGCTGATTGGAATTAGTGTTTCAAATCATGCAATTTCCCTTTAGAGAAATTACCTTCTTAACTAAGTAGAAATATATTTGTGAGTTGTTCACTTCAGTTATAAAGCAATACTGGAGGGTTTCCTTTTCTACTGAAATATAGGAGCGTTTGAACTACTTGAAATGAAAAACAGCTAAACTATTGGAAGATGAGTTTGTAGACATGCCGTCTGTTAACAAAAGCTATTTTTTTCCTTGCATGTGTTGGAATATCTGCAAAGTATTAACAGGCTTTCTGTACATGGATAAAACATTTTGAAAGAAGACTTCATGAGCACACTTCATTCATTCATTCATTCATTCACCAAGTAGGCAAACTTTATGAAGTACCAAGTTTGTGAAAGAATGCCCCTGAGCTTGAGGAACCCAGGGCTGGTGGCAAATACATACGGACTTGCATGCATGCAGACCCAAAAGCACTTCGGTCTACACAATCTCATTTGTTTGATAAGAGCCTTGTAGGGTGGATTGAGATTATTCGAATCCCTGTTTTGTGCTTTAGGAAAGCGAGATTCAACAAGGGTAAACAGTTGCTGGAGACCACTCACTTGAAATGCAGAGGCTCTGAAGCCTGCCCTTGGCGACCAGGACGCCTTGCTTCCTCCTCCAGGGGAGTCTCACCTCCGATGTGGGTGTTCCACACGGGTAGGACTGAGACTTCTCTTCCCATCCTGCACCCAGGGCATCCTCCTCCCTGCCTGAGCCTGTAGTCAGGGGGCACAGAGCTCTCCACCGAGCTCCCTCACATCTACCCTTGCGTGTTTCCAGAGCAGCTCAAGAAAGGCGACCGCTCAGACTTCCCGTGTGAGTTCTGTCCTGCTCTGCTGATCCTTCTCTGGGTCACTCAGCTGTGCAAAGCAGGAAAGCTTCAGGTCCTCCTGGACACATGCTCTCCCTCCTGGACATCACAGAGCTAAGTGCCTCCATGGAGCTCCTAGCCCGCTGTGTGCCGGGGGATGGTGCTTGGGCATCTCGTCTGCCACGCCTTATCTAATCTCCATGTTGAAGAAACCCTGAAGTTTTCTCAATATAAAGAAGAGAGATAATTTATATGTACTTTAGTCTCTGTCTACTTAATAGTAATAGTAGTAATCATTATTACTATTATTATTTCGGCGCCTCGCACTAACTTCTTGCTCTTTCTCATAGCCTCGATGGGAGGACTTCAGGCAAAAGTACACACTGTTCCAGTCCGGTGACCTCAGGATGATTCTTCACTGGTTTGCACAGCAGGCGCCAGTCTGCTGGGCCATCTCTGCCCTACCCATTCTGGTCTGAATGGCTCTGTCTGCCCTCTGCGGGCATCCAGTCCTGGAGCACATAGACCTGGCTTTTTGCCCCCACTTTCAACTTCATAGGTAATCCAGCCTTTTCATCTTGACCCCAGGCTGTTGTGGTTATGAGGGCCCTCAGAGTCTCCAGGTCCCCTAACCAGGGCCAGGAAGAAGGGGACATTTTACAGCTTCCCTTGCAGTCAGATGGGAGCCGGGGAACTGAGTGTCACGGAAAGAAGGTAAATGCAGTGTAAACGACTTCAAGACTTGGAGACAAAACGTCCCACGTGATCCCTCTCTCTGTCTCTGTCTCTGTCTCTCTCTGTCTCTCTTGTCCTTGACTCTCTGAAGGGAGAGAACCCCTTGAAACACCCTGAGGAGGATCTAGCAGATTCTGCTACCACAAAATCGGAGGGGCCGGAATCCTTGAATCACCACGACGCTGTCTGTTAAGTAAATGATCTGTGACGCTCGAGAAAATAAACCCTATCTCATCTCATGGAGGTTTTGATTGCTTCAGCAGTTAGCATAAAGTATCCTGACTAATAAGCTCCCACGACACAGCCCTCTAGCCGATGCCTAGGAAGCTCAGCGTGACTCTACATCCCCCATGCTCTCTCTTCGAACGTAGCCGGGCACTTCCCATAAAAACTATCACAACAGTAGTAACCACTGGTAGTCACAGAGCCCGTCCCGGGGCCAGCCGCTTTCTATATGACCTACAGGTACTGATTTATTTAATCCCTGCGGCAAGGATACAACTCAAGCTCCCCGCTCCCAGAGGAGAAAACTGGAGCCCAGAGAAGTGAAGTAACTTGCCCAAGCTCGTTGCAATGAGCACCCGGCAGAACCAGTTCATAAACCAGGCACCTGGTCTCCACAGCCCTGACATGGAGCCACGAGGCTGCTGCCCCCTCTCAGGGCAGAGGACTGAACATCAGTAGCAGTTGTAAGACAAACGAACAAACCTCGTCTAGCAGCCAACCCTGAATGACCTCAGTGTTCCCATTCTGTAAGGAGAGGCTGTTTTACAGGTCATGAATTCCAGGCTGGAGAAGGTTCTGGCAACTCCCAGGTAAGGATTTTTGTGCCTTATTCTCATCAAGTTCAAGGGGGTCAAATTCACCTCAGAACCGGACACCATACTAGGAACTACTGACAAAATGCACTAAGAAAGTTCCAGAAGTACATGGAAACTACAGACCAGAGATGAGTGAGGACAAGCCAAGCCCAGTCCGGAAGGACTCACAATGTTGTTTGGTAACTCCTGGGAATGAAAGAATGAGTTTCTGATCCCAGAGCTCACAGCTCCGCAAAGTGTCTACATGTATCAGCAAAGTTTAAAACAACTCCTGAGATTCTCTCGTCCTGTACATCTACACACACATCTAAGAAGGAAGGGAGGGTGGAGGGGAAGACGTTGGCTCTAGGGTACAAAATCCTGGTGCTGGGGCAGGCGGGTGGGAGAAATCAAGGCATAAGGGGGCCTGGATCTTGGGCTGGTGGAGGGACCCGGGCTCCTCAGGGGTCAGAGGAGGAGAGTGGGGGCCGATGCAAAGACCCTCTGGGTGGAAATGACGGGGCCAGGGAAGGCTCACCTGCAGAGAGGAAATGGGAGACGGTGGTTTCTGGTGTGAGCATTCTGGTCATAATTCCCAACTTACACACTGAGCAATGTTTTATACTATTCTTTCACATATGTGGGCCTTTTTACCAAGATAAATAATCGATATTAATAAAAATAAGAGCCGCTACCTTTATATGAGGACCCACTATGTACAATATCAGACACATTTCACGCATCACCTTTTTTTCTTCAGGGCAGAACTGCCAGACAGCAATTATTATGTACATTTTTACACAGGAAGCTCAGAGACACGAGGAAATGTTTTCAAAGTCCAGCAATTAATAAGACCTCAGTCCCTGAGTGTGAGACTCTGTGTTATGGCCAAAGTTGAGTGTCTGGGACGTGTCCCTACCATCTCCGGTGTGTGATGCAAGGCTCAGCTTAGGGCCACAGTGAATGAGGACGTGGTGGAAACGGGTATTCTTGGCATAGCTGGTTCAACAAGGCACAACGAAGGAGAAGAAGGAGGCATTCTTCTCACTTAGGACAGATGGGACGGCACGGTCTGCCTGGGAGGGTGTTCTTGGGGCAAGTCATATGGCACATGCGGGCTGGAATTTAGGTCACCTGACACACAGTGGGTGTAAGCAGCGGAGCTCGGGGCTCCTGGAGACCAGCATGCCTGAGGGTGCCCGCAACGTGTATAGTTAGAGATCCGGGGACCAGAGGTCCATTGTTGATCTGCCTCCGGGCCCAGATGTTGTCCTTCCTTCATTCACTCCCATCCTCTCTTCTTCCCCCCCTTTTCTTCCCTTCATCCCTCCTTCCCTCCCTCCCTCCCTCCTTCCTACCTCCCCATCCTCCAGGAGGTGAAAGTTCACTAAGCAACCAGCTGAGGACAGAACAGGATTTTTGGAATACCAGCACGAGTTCAAACCCCTGATCTGCTTTTTAACATCTGTGTGAAATGCCACAAAATAACTCCTGACCACGGACATTGAAAAGACAAAATTAAAAGAATTTTATAAACTGTTCCACATAATTCTGGGTACAAAGGAGTTCACCAGAAAGCTCCTCTTTCCATCACGGTTTATCTGAGGATGATAGGTCTTGTGCCAATCAAGTGTCATGGTAAGAGACCTGTCAATCTCCCAGCATTTTCGAGGGGAAAAGTCCCTTCACAGAAAGGTGCTTCCTGGCCAAAGATATTTTTACCCAACAGCTAGCTGAATCGCTAAGTCTCCAAGGAAACATGACTCACGGAGACTCACATCATGGAGTTACTGACTGTGACGTCTATCACTTTCCTGCACACTTCCGTGACCTCCGGAGAGACCACAACCCTTTGGCCACACCTGTCTCCGTTGTGCGTGGACAGGGTGGCTGAATTGTGGGGATGACTTGTGACCCTTTATCCACCTTCTTCACCTCTTCTCCTTCACCCAAGAGGCAGCAGGATTGACTTTAAGTATAAATTCTGGTCAGGGGTGAGACCCCTCAGAGCACCACAGTGACAGAAGGTAGGTCACAGAAGGTTCACGGACAGAACTTCCTAGAAAATCTGCCACCTGACCCAAGCATTGCCTGGTGGTGCAGCTGGGAGATGGAGGGCATGGCAGGTCTGGGTGCTCACCCTCCCCAGAGGCTGGTGTGCTGACAGAATGCAAGCTCCCCTTTTCAGATAATGATATATCGGTTGATGCTCTGAAGCTCTTGCAGGCAGAACCGGGGGTGACAATCAGGCATGGCGGCAAGTAACTCAGACCTGTGAGGCTGTCCCCTGGGACAGCAACTGTAAATCAACATATAATGGACCACGCAGGGCCACACAAAGTCACCCAGAGACAGAGGTCAAAACTTGGTCACAACCAGACTGAAGTATTTGCATATCTAAAGAAATAATGTGTCACTCTACTGGGTCGGGTTTAATGAGAAGCCTGGAAAACAGAGTGGAATATCAGCTGAGCCTCACTCACTAGGTCCATAGACCCTAGAGCTCTAGTTGCTGAGACAAGAGTGACTCTACCTTGGAGAGTATCTACTGAGCTACAAAACGTTTGGGCCATTCCACGAACTCCCCTTGCTCCTAATTATAATCTGGCTTCCCCGGTGGATGAACCCATGTGGAGCGGATGTGCTGATGCAAACATTCTGATCTCTATGATGATGATATTTTAGTGATGATGGTAGCAGGATTGAGGAATGCCATGCAGCAGTGAGCCCGTGTGTGCGCAGAGAAGAAGGTGGGGTTCTTCCATGTGTGGGGGTTAGCCAGGCTCATGCAACACCAAGACGGTGCAGGGAAGAAGCCTGAGTTGTTTCAGGGAGAACGCACACGACTGGGCTCTTTCCCCAGAGCCGTGGGAACCATTCTGCTGTGTGTGTGTGCTTCTCCCCAGTCTGAGGGCTGGGTCTTCAACCTGTTCCTCCCCTGCCCGGTGCACCTCAACTTCCAGTTCCTTCTCTGACGGGCGGGTTCGGGCCTGGGATCCCTTGGCCATCCCACTTCCTTGGCAAGGGCTGTAGGCTGGCCGCTAATAAAAAAAAAATTTTTTTAAAGTAAAGAAAGAACAGTGATGACTAATAAATGTAAATCCCCAGGAGTCAGAAGAGGATACTGTTGTCCTCCCAGGGACAGACACAGCATGGCCCAGCACATCCACAATTCGATGCCAAAGTTCTTATCAGGTTCTTTGAGGCAAACTAGCGGGGCATTTTTTTGAGATTTGTGGGAGAAGACATAATATCCTTACAAGTGTTGAATGTATTCAGGGCAAAAAAAGTACGGCTTTTAACCGATACTTTGCTTCCTTAGAATTAGACGGGGGTGTTGATGGGTATCCTGGTGCTGAGAGTTGTCATATATTTACTGTGAGATCCTTTCATCCCGAATCTCTCTACATATGATTATTATTTTGTCAAAAGAACTATTGATTATTTAAAATAGTGCAGCATTATTTTCCTTTAAAAAAAAATCTCAATACAAAAGGAGCTTTCTAAAAAGCAGCTGAAACACCTTATCTCTGTCATTAATCCCCAGGAAGCATGAATTTGATTTTCGGTCCTTGGAAATCCCTTCCTACCGCTGCCTGCCATGAAGAGGCCCATCTCTGCTACTCCCACAGCACCGTGGATTCCCTGCAAACAAGGGGGGACTGAGCTTGTCCCTTTCCCGGGGATTAATTTGTTGGCTGAGAAAACAGAAGATACTCCACACACCCTTTCCTTTTCTCCCTGCGCATGACACACAGAATTCTCCAATTCTGCTTTCATACAAATAAGAAACAAGCTCATGTCAAAAACCAGTTTAGCCTAAATAGTGAGGAAGTAGAATAGAAATGAAAAGCAAAAGAACGGCACGTTATAGTTCATGCCTGTTGGCGTGTTGGGTCGTTTTAGAACAGGTGTGTCTAGGGCTGAGAAGCTGTGCTAGAACTGTCACTCCTGTCCCCTGTGGTGGCCTTGACATTTGCTAGCATGGCCACAAAACCAAAAACCCACTCACAGGAAGATGCTCAGCGAGGCATCTTCAATAGCATTTTCTCCTGGAAATGACTTTGAGATTCAAACACAAAAGAGCAGCTAAAGATACGCTATCCAGTAGTGTTCTGGTGAGAAGAAAAAAGCAGTCATTACAAATTATACACACCCCAATTCCAGTAAGAAGAGGGAAGAGGGAATCCCATCAGTGAGACACACTATGTGCCCAGCTACTACCGTTATTTATCTCCATCGACACAATGCATTATAATTTTGTAGATAAGGAAAAAAATCAAACAGCTTAAGAAACTAGCAAAAGTCCCATCATTAGATGTTGAGTGGAGGTGAATGCCAGGCTCGAGTGTCTCCAGATCTGGGTTCATCTGGGTTCACTCAGAGCTCTTTTTTACTCTTGAGCAGATTCCAACATTATGTTGGAATGCATGTGGTTGGTAATTTCCTTTTTAGAAAATCCCTTGTGTATTCCTTTTCTATGAGTATTATTATTATTTCTATCATAGTATGGTGGTTATTTCATTTGGACCTTCAATGATCTCTGGGTGAAGGACCGTGTGTCAGTGCGGATACTGCTCATGGCAGGGGCCATGGAGGGAGACAGCAAGGTTGCCACATAGTCACGGGATGCTCCTCCTTCACACCATCATGCCCATTACCTCATTTTATTTAAAAAAAAAAAGAAAAAAAGCAGGGAGATAAATTTTTCAAAGCTGGAGGGGATTATAAAAAGATTGGCCAGTGATTTTTAGTTTCTTGATAGGAAAAGCAGAAGGAGAGAGAAAGGGACTTGCTCGGGTCCCATAACCGATGCCAGAGCTCATGTTGCTCACTGGGCCCGAGACTATCCTGCTGGGGCACGCTGCTGTCCTTTCCCGGCTCTGCGCACCACTCAACTGTGTCTGTAGAGACTGGACTCTCTCCTCTGTACTCCTATTTGAGCCCACCTCCCAGGAGGGAGGGCACTAATGTGAAAAAAAAAAAAAAATCTGTCCCCAGCCAGCTGGTCGACCCTCCCTCTGCTGTTGTTCTGCAAGCCAACAGCTGAGGGGCCCTCTCCCCAAGGGAAGGAAGGCCACAGACTCATCTCTCCTTTCTCCTGAGGCCACGGGCAGAAGGGGAGGCGGGGATGCGGCTTATTAGTAGCAGCTGCCCCATATATCAGGCTCTTACTTCCCAGCACGCATTGAGTGCTGCCTAGCGATATTTATATCTCCCAGACACACTCAAATACTTAAGCAATGGGCTTTAGCCATACAAATTATCTGCACATTGAAAGTGTCTTTGTTTCCAGTGGTGATGGAAGTGAACTGCTGAAATTCTTTAAAATGCCATGTGAGCTATTTTGAGGATAGTCCCTAGAAATATATTATGGATGTGAAGTTAGAAAGGGAAGAACGAAATGATGCATCTGGAATCTGAACTGCACCATTACCACACATTCCTGTCCACTTGCATTGACTGCCCTTGACCAGAACACACAAGACAAGACATATCTTTATGGTGGAAGGTTCGGCACACATATTCTTTGAACATCCATTATAAATGAAGGAGAAGCAGCGAGGTTTGATTGCCTAATTATATCCCGGGCACTTTGTACATTAAATTCACAGAATTCTCGGAAAACAACGTTTTCATACCCCCCCAAAAAAAAGAAAGAAAGAAAGAAGAGAAAGAGTGCCTTCCAGTGTGAACTTACATTGGCTTCTGTTCCAGGCAGTCTAGGAGTTTAAGTGCATTCTCTCATCTTTGCACCTGCTCTGGCTCGCTCGAAACGCTCTTCCACAGTGGACCCCCTCAGGCTCGTGCGTTCATGCTCCTTGGGTCTCTGCTTCAATGCCACCCTGGTGTCCACACCTGAAGGCCTTCCCCACCAGCCAGTGTGGCAAACATCTCCACCCTCCCCCACCACTCCCGGCTACTGCTTGTCCACCTGCTTCATGTGATTCCCTTCATGGCCTTCATCACGGGCTAGCATACTCATGTACACATATCTGTTTAATCTCCTTGCTTACCCCGCCCCCAACGGAAAGGCAAGCTCCATTAGGATGGGCACTATTTGTGTTTATTTGTGTTTTGTTCACTGCTGTATCTCTAGCTCTTAGAATAGATTTGGCACAAAGTTGGAACTCATTTATTGTACCTACTTTGGGGAGGAAGAAGTTTAGGCTCAGTGAAGCTAAACAAGTTGTCCACTATCCGGGCATTAGAAATAATAGGTGATCTCTCCAAGACCTCAGGGATCAGGCTCGGTGACCCCCCACAACCTGAATGACGGAGCTACTTCTTAAACATTCAATGTTCTAATCCCTATTTGGTCCACACTTTCATGTAACGTGACCTCTACTCTCTGTTCATGCGATGAATATTTATTAGATACATACCACAAGGCAAACGCTGCTCTACTCTGTGAGGAAATGAAAAGAGTCTCTGCCCTCCACAAGTTCTAACTGAACAGCAGGAGACACGTATATAGAAAGAAGTAACTGCACTCCCCTGGCGGAAGGAACAGCACGTGAAGCACATGGAGATGGAAAAGGGCAAGGAACATTCTGTAATTGTTAGGTATGGTATCTGATGAAGCCCATAAAGCCCTAAGCACATTCCTGGCACACAGAGGCCTCCTCCCACCCAAGTATGGCATCATTATTAAGTGGCTCTTTATGGTAAAATATAGGACATTTTGTAGAGAGGAATAAGGTAAGGCCGAACACGTAGGCAAGAACTAGATCCTAAAATGACCTTTTGTGTTCATTCAATTAGAGCTACACAGGCCAAAGACTTATAAATATGAAAAATAATATGAGCAGGCTTTACAATTGAAGAATGTTCCTTTTTTTTTTTTAAAGTGAGTATTTTAAAAGCAAGAACATACGGGCGCCTGGGTGGCTCAGTTGGTTGGGCGACTGCCTTCGGCTCAGGTCATGATCCCGGAGTCCCCGGATCGAGTCCCGCATCGGGCTCCCTGCTCGGCGGGGAGTCTGCTTCGTCCTCTGACCCTATCCCCTCTCATGTGTTCTCTCTCTCTCATTCTCTCTCTCTCAAATAAATAAATAAAATCTTTAAAAATAAATAAATAAAAGCAAGAACATACTTCAACAAGTAGATAAAAATATACGTGTTCATAACAGGATAAACAGTATTACATAATTAGCTGCTCAAGGCATTGGGATGCCCCAGTGGAAAAGGTTCCCATCCTTACAGAGCTCCTCGGTGGCCACAGCTTCCTCAGAAACAGGGAGGCTTCCCGTCTCCCTGACTCTAGCTAGTTCCACCTGTCCATGTCCCCAATGAGGCAGGATTCCCAAACCTGCTCTCCCAGCCTCTCTCGCACACTGATGACGGCCTGAGAGGGCCCCTGGTGCAGGGTCTGCATGCCGCGCCGGCGAGAGGTGTGGTGGGAAATCCTCGAAGACGTAGCGCAGGCTAGAGAGAACAGACTGTGATCCTGTCCGAGAGGCACTGGGTGTGTGTCCAGCTGGTCCCAGCTGTAGGTGCAGCATTCAGGCCCAGATCTTGTTCATCCAAGGCATGTGTGTCTTCATCCGGAAGCTTCTCACCCCCTAGGGAGCAGGCAGGAGCATCTCCTCGGGACAGTTTTGCACGTGCTTCTGTCCGTAACCACAGGTCAGAGCAGCATAAGAACACCTGTTATGTGAATGTATCAGCTTCAGGATTCAGCGCTATATGGACATTATGAATTCTAACCCAAAGCTCAGTGCAATGAAAGTGCGGGTTTTGATTTCTCAGGGAAAATTGTTTTTTTTTTTTTTTCCTTTTTTGTTTTCTTTTGTTTTCCCCCAGTGCCCAGAAAGCAATAGGTTAACTTTCTTGTGATCCCACTGGGCTTAGGAGTGGATGTTTTTCTAGGCCATCCTTTCCTATGGAGTAAAGTCCCTCAGAAGGTCTGGCTTTTTCCTGGCTCTCATTTCCACTTCTAAACATCCCACTGGCAGAGGTGTTCAGTCCAGCTGACCTGCAGCCCACACCATAGGTCCTCACTCTATAGCCCTCCCCTGCCCGCCTTCTGTGTTCTCAGACCTCTGCTTTCTGAGCTTCATTCATTTCTGACACATGGAAGTGTGTCTTTCCTACAAGCTAACGATGCATTTTAAAGAATGTTCATTTTATCTGGGATTTCGAGGAACTGATAGCAGGGGCTGTTCACTTTCTACTGCGTCGACTTATTGGCCTTATTTTCGTCTCCGAGCCTCCCTTTCCTCCTTTGCAAAATGCTGGTGAGGACGCCTACTTTGCAGACTTTTAAAAATGAGAATCAAAATATGGACGCATGTACTGAGGATAAGCATTATTGGAGAATAATTACGTATGTGCATATGTGTGAATCTAAATGCGTATTTACTTCTGGTACGTACTTTATACACACACACACTTCTATAGGTAAGTCATTCTTCTTCAATGGTGCAACTGAATAGCTAGTAACAGAACAGAGAATTCAGGAACCAGAAAGAAAGGGCACATCCACAGAGTAGGGGGCGGTGAAAGTTTCTCAGGGCAGGCCTGGAAACCAACGTTTCCCCCCCTCCCGCCCGCGTCCTTCCGTGCTCACCCCCAGGACCCCACGTAGAGCCAACCCGAAAAAGGACAGCGTGAGCTGTTTTCCACGCACAGAGGCTTCCCAGCGCGATTCCCTCCAGGACCACCAACACGGAAGGGGGACGCGGTTCCCGAACGCCCTCGGCCTTGAGTTCAGGCAGCTTCGCCCCTGCGGTGCTGGGTTCAGGGTGCACCGGGTGCCGACGGGCGACCTGCTCGGTGCGCCGAGGCCTCCGTCGGACGCCAGGTCGAGAGGCGCGGGCTCGCTCTGGTTTTCCAACACTCAGGGCCCCAGAAGTCCACGTTGCCGTCCGCGGCGGGCACAGCATCTGGCCCAGCTGCCCAAGACCAGCTTGCGGGATTACCATCAGAACACAGGGGCGAGCGGCATCTGCCCCCCGCGTGGTCCCGAGCTTCGCGCAGCCCCCGAGCGCGGACAGGCCAGACGCACGGCAGCTGCCCGCCCTGCCCGCCCGGGCCTCCAGGGCCTCCAGGGCCTCCAGGGCGCGCCGCGTGTCTGCGGGGCTTCCCAGCCGAGGCCCAGGCCCGACTCGCCCCCAGCTGGCCGGCCACATCTCCCCAAAGGGCTCCGGAGAGAGGAGGGGGGCCCGCGGCCATGACTGCACCTGCCCGCCTCCCGGGGCTTCCGTCCGGGGACTCAGGCAGGAAAGTGGGGCATCTCTCACCGTGGATTAATTACGGGGAAGAAGCACAGCTTCGTAAAGAGAGGAAGAAAAAGAGAGAGAGAGGGGGAGAGAGAGAGATGCTCTTAAGGCTTTTGGATTCACTCCAGACAGCTAATATGTGCGTCAAGGTTTGAATAGAATTTTGAAAAGGAGAAGCATCGGGCTTTTCTATTATTCCTAGGGTGTTATCAATTTAAAAATGAAATATTTAAGTAATACTAGGCTGATTAGCCTCCCTAAATACGGACCCTGCATTATGGTGGAAGAGACAAAGCCCCGTGCTGTGGGCTTACATGAGGAGTGATACAAGGCAGCTGGAAGCAATGTGACCTTCAAACTCCTGCAACAGCAGGTGATACACACAGGGATGCTGTGCGCACCGTCCGAGGGACTGAGTGAGAAGTGCCTATCGTGATAAATCCCCCTAACGGGGGACTGGGAAGAGTCAGTTATCGTCCTGATCAGCTCTTTATGAGGTCCTCATATTTAATCCCCGTTCTAAAGGATAAAGTAGATAATGTTACTTCAGTGCATAAGTGAATAAACTGAATTTCAAAGAGATCAATGAAATTTCCCATTATCACAGGGGAAAAGTGAGGATGTAAACCCAGTATTCTTGAACTCCAGATCCCATGCTAATTCCACAGCACCATGATGCCTTATGAAAACAAGGAGGCCGAGTTATCTGCATGGCCATTCCTATGTGAACTCACTTTTTTTTTTAAAAGATTTTATTTATTTATTTGAGAGAGAGAGAGAGAATGAGAGATAGAGAGCATGAGAGGGAGGAGGGTCAGAGGGAGAAGCAGACTCCCTGCCGAGCCGGGAGCCCGATGCGGGACTCGATCCCGGGACTCCAGGATCACGACCTGAGCCGAAGGCAGTCGCTTAACCAACTGAGCCACCCAGGCGCCCTGAACTCACTTTTTGAGTGTTGAAAATTCCATACTTAATACCATATATTTTAAACCTATATTTATTTCTGACAGTGTCGCAAATGCATAAGTATAGTATAAGATTTCTATAATTTTTCCAATGAAATGTTAGCCTAGAATTATCATGGCTAAAGATGTCTCTATAAATTAGATAAGTTTGATATTCACAGGGCTTTTCTTAGACTCATAAAATATTAGACATTATTAATGGCTAGATAAAAAACATGCGTGCTGATTTGGACCAAATCCTATGTCCAGCAGGAGGCTGCATACTAGCTTAACGCTCTTTGGACATATCACGGTATCTTGCAATTGGCGCAAATTTTAAAAATAAAACTGTCCTATGAAACAATCTCATATATAATCATAATGCAATTAACGTCTTTGAGAATTCTCTAAATGTCTTTCTTGAAAAAATGCATTATTGGCCTGTGTGAACTTCAGTTTTTAGATCTGTTAGAAGGCAAGCACAACTCTCGCTGCTGGGTTCTTCCCTGTTCCCCATGCGCCGCCTGCATGCCCACGCTCATGAAGGTGGCCAGTGCTCATGTCTGCAACTGGCCAATGGGCTGTGGACGGAAGGAAGGTGTGGTAACAATTAATAATAATAATAGTAACAATGGTAACAAAGGTGTATGCTAATTTCTAGTGAGGCCATGATTTATTTCCTAACATCTGATTGGCTAAGAGAGACTTCAGTAACATTCTGTTTAGTATTTTCCATGTTCCATCTTCTCCATCATTCCTTACGCTTCTAGAAAAAAATTATTTTGCCTACAAACATATTTGATTTTGCATTTAAGATACATCACGGGACGACCTCAAGCTACCTCTCCAGAATCATAGGTTTTCTTGATTCTCGATCTCATCAACCAATATTCTGCACCTTCTCTTCCATCACGTACATAAACCAAACTGGATCCCTCATCTTTTCTGAACAGCAGTGAATTTTCACGATGTTCTGCCTTTGCAAATTCTGTTTCCACCACTGAAATGTCTGTGAAGTACTTCTCACGGTCTCTAGATCTGGGAGACCCCGATTCTGGAGGCTTTTTTGGGGTCTGGGGTTAGTTTGGCTGGACGATGGTAGCCATGGGGCTCCATCTGAGGCAAAGACTGAAAATAAATTCTTGCAGAATACGTCCGCTAAGTTACAATAAAAGTAAACACAATTTAAAGCAGTTCAAGAGGGGATCTATTCATCTACATAAACTTTTAAGTGCTGTGAATATCTACTTAATCATTTTATCTCTGTCCAGATGAGATAAAAGAATAAAGCAAGAATTGTTGAGAAGGGAGAAAAATATGCTCACACCCCAAACCCTGGAAGAAATTTTTCAGGCAGAGAAGCATGAATGCATGAAATGACCTCCCAACAAGGCATGGGAGAGATATAAAAGTCAAATGAGCTGGCGCTGGGCCCTGATGGGAGGGAAGTGTGTCGGGGAGCGAGCAGGTCGGATGTCCGGCCTCCAGCTTAACACGTCAGACCTGCAGGAGAGCCGCAACTTGCAAGCATGCCCTTCAATATGTGCATTTATTTTGAGTATAAGGAAGTTGACATTTCTTCATTACCTCCTTGCCTTTCACACTGAGCTCTTCCACTTACGCGTCTCTGGATTGATATTGTGGGATTTCAGCATTTTCTCGTTAGGCAGGCCTCATCTCCAAGCCTGCTTTGCACTTTCTAGCTTGTGATCTTGGAAGAATTACTTTGTCTTTCAAGTCTCTGAAGCTTGGGGATTGGAATCCTGACCATGAAATGCTGCTTACTTATTTATTCAATCATTTATTCATGCAAATAGGTGAGTGCCAATTCTCTGATAAGCATCTGGATCCCTGCTAGTATTTAGACAGTGGGCAGAGTAGCCAAGGTCCTTCTCCTGTGGACTTTAGAGTTCCACGGCCCATTAAATAAAATCGTGTGTGCGAGGCACCCAGCACGGTGCCTGGAATACAGGGAGAGCCCAGGAAATGTCACCACCTCCGGCAGTCCGTCTCTCCTCTCCTGTTCACGCACTCCAGGGCCTTTGTCCGCCATGCGACCTCCACGGGAACCTCACAGCAACAGTTCGTAATTTCTTTCCCAGCTTAGAGCATTGAGATGAGATTTGGAAAAACAGCCAAACACAGAATTTTCTCTTGGGAAACTTCAGTGACTTGGTGCAGCTGCTGAGAAGAGTCCTCTTTTATGAGGACCCCGCTTCAGTCAAACACGTCAGCCACGAGTCAGAGCCTGACCAGAAGTGGTGGCCGGATGAAGGAAAAGCAGGAGTTCTCCAAAATCAGATATCAACAAAATTCCAAAAGACAAAGAAGCTAAATGGAATGAAACCAAAGACCCTCGTTTCCACTAACATCGCAACATAGCTCCTTTCATAGAATGACTTCTTTGGATCCTACAACGAAGATGCTGGTAGTTTGATCCCACTGTATGTGTGGCTCAGAGAAGATGAGGATTTATACCAGGGTATCCGTCAAGCGTTTGTCGCTGCTATTTTGTTTTTAGTTTTCCTGCAATAGAAGCTGACTGTGAATGCTCGGAGCAGAAAACACGTTTATTCAAAGGATATCGGCTGGTCACGGGATGGCCAGGTGACCTGAAGCAGCAGACGTAAAGCTATGCGGGTAAGAATCGTACTCCAAAGCAGCCCCAGAGAAGGTATGTAGAGGGAGGGGTGCGCAGAGCCGACCTCCAGTTCACGTGCCTGGTGCATCAGCCGGGACCGTGACCTTCACGCGCTGGCTACCGGCGCAATCTGCTCTGGGAAATCCTCCTGCAGGTACAGCCAGGTGCACGTTTGTGACCGGGGGAGCCCAGGGACGCAGCACAGGGCTCTCAGGGCAGGCTGGACGGGGCAGAATCTGTGAAACCCTTTAATAATAGGAAGGGACTCTTCCTCTTGTTGAGAGCCATGCCCAAGGGAATCCCCCCGACATGAGGAGGTTCCAATGCTGCATATCAATACGTGGCAAATGTCCATTAACCAAGGCCACACAGCCTAGTGGGCAGTTGGGCCTGAAATTGCAGTTTCAGTGTCTGTTCTAGTCTCCTTCCCCCAGACCACATTGTGCGACAAGCCACGGTGTCAGAACAAGGTCTGCTGTTTTATTATTGTCGGCATCATAGAACAAAAATCTCACATCCTTGCTTTTATCATTTTTACATATTCTATCCTTTTAAACTTTTTAATCCTTTTTATCATCCTAAAAATCATTTGTCTTTATTCTTTACAAAGAAATTTTTCATGACTATTAACAACTATCCTGAAAGCTAAGAGAACAAGTAAATGCACGCCTATTTTTTTTTTTTTTTTTCAGGAAAGAAAAAGTCTGAGGAAGCACTAGGTACCAAATGTAAACGTCCTTATTGTTCTGATCATTCTACTGGGGTGGGAGTTTTATTCATGTTGGCATAGCCGATCACTGGTATAGCCACAAACACGTCTTTTGACCATGGAGAAGGTGATTGAAGGGGAGTAGGGAGACATTTTTGCTCTCCCAATGTCTTCCCTTTTTGAAGAGACAATATGGAAAGGAAAAGCTGGTGACCTGAACGCATTCGCTGCAACTCAGAGGGGTCCAGAGTAGGAGTACAAAGACGTGGGTTCGATCGGAGAGGAGTGGTATACTGTGTGACCTTGGGTGAGTCACTTAACTCCCTCAGCTTTGGCTTCTTCATCTATTAAATATAGTTACAAAATCTATATTACACTGTGTCACAGGAGAGTAGGAGATATACATAGAATGAGTTACACTATCTACAGTGGGTTCTTTACAAATGGCAGCCATCATTAATACAATGTGCACGACAGTCAGCCTCTCAAGGAGAAACACATAGTTCAGCTCCATATTCTGAACATTATCCATCTCCCTGCTACGCTGGAGAATAGTCTGGGTTATAAAAACCTGCACTGAGATTATTATTTCTCCTCAAGGGTGGCTCAAATACTCTGATTACTTCCTAGAAACATGAGGCAGCATGCTCTCTGCAGGAAATCTTGGTAACTCCTTGAAATTAAGCCCCAAATTTTAAGGAAATAGAGGTTCTTATGAATAACTTGTTTGATACATAAACTGTACCACATAAAAGAGAGAAGATGTTACATTCTTTTAAATATTGGAGATAGATTATAACAAGTTAGGAAAGGTTTACAGAACATCTGTGCCAAAAGAAAAGGGAAATAAAAAGAAGTCTGCGTGTACTTTCTAAACTTCCAAAGATCAAACTTTGCAGTCGCTGATGGCTGGTGGGCCCTCTTTTTTTGCAGCCTGATCAAAAAGGTAAGAAGAACCTTAAGGAATCAATTCCTGGGGTACTTGTTGTTTTCCTCTAAAGGTCCATGAATCCTTCAAGCACAGAGAGGACCTCATTCATCTTTTTTACCTCTACCCAGTGCTTGACCCACAGGGACTCCTAATAAGTATATGCTGAATAAAGCTTACTTTGATGAATTTTTTTTTTTGCAACTGTTGAATGAAAACTCAGATTATATGGTATTATACAATTCTTCCTCTAAGTGTTCTGTTTTATTACTGAGGTTTTAACATGTTTAGTTTACATAAATAATGAACCAGTATATTGGCCTTTATGAGTAATATTTATCCTATTCCCCACTTCCTCATTTGCTCAATGATTGAAGTAATTTAATTTCCCATGTGTATGAGCCAGGGCTTTCCAGAGAAACAGAACCATTAGGATGGAGATATATATATATATGTATATATATATATGTATATATATATGTATATATATATGTATATATAGAGAGAGAGAAGCGGGGGGATTGGCTCACACACAATTATGGGGACTGGGTAGGCCTGGGACCAGCCATCTGCAGGGAAGGCCCAGGGTGGCAGTGATATAGTTGGACAGCCTAAGGGCAGGAGGCTGATGGTACGGAATTCAATCCCTGTCCACAGGCCTTAGAAGCAGGAACACCAAGGGCAGGGGAATAAGTCTCAGATCAAGCAGTCAGACTGAGAAAGAATTCAGCCTTTCTCAGCTTTTTGTTCTGTTTAGACCCTCAAGGGATTGGATGAGGCACCCCCCCCCCGCCCCCCACACACACATTGGGAAGGGCATCTGCTTTATTCAGTCTGCCAATTCAATTGCTAATCTTTTCTGGAAACACCTTCACAGACACATGCAAAAAATGATGCTTAATCAGGTTTCTGGGCATCCTCACGATCCAGTACGTAAAATGAACTATCATAGAGGGCATAGAAGAGATTTAGAATTAAAATGCTCCATGCTCCCTCACACTAAGATGTAGATGACTGAGGGAAAATCCTAACCTGATATTAAGAGGAAATAAGAGAGGGGTGAAAGTTCCAGAGAGGCACAAAAACCATGCATAATGTAAAGAAAAATAGGCAGAAAAGAGCTGAGGACTGCAGAGACAAATAGACATCACTTCCCAGTTTCCTCAGAGACAATGCTGGGCACAGCAGTCCAGAGAAGACAGGAATCCTAATGGTAAAAGCAAGGTGTCAGAGCCCACATCCTTTTTTCTCCAACACACCCTTAAGGAAGGTATTTTCTCTGCAACTACTTTGAACTTTGCATTCTCATTCTCAAAAAAACAAACCACAACAACAACAAACCCCACAGTACTTTGCTTTTAATTTCAAATTTTCTTTTTTTTTTTTTTTTAATTTCAAAATTTCAAGGATCCAATTCACTCTGTGGAAACATAGTAATGGAGAAGCAGAGGTGAGAAGCAAAACTCTTAAGGGTTATCAGTGTTATCCAAGAGAACTTGCCGATGATGAGGGTGTTCTGTAACTCCACCGCCCACCAGAGCATCCTGTCAACAAGAGTATCATTCAATAGAACTAAATTCTTAATTTCAGTTAACTTAAGATTTAATTTAAGTAGCTATCCATGTCTAGTTGCTATTGTATTCGGGCACTACAGGATCTGAGAGAAAATGGAGGTTTTAGAAGACAAGACACGCATAGTTGAAAACTCTGAAGTAGAGAGTAGCTAGTGAAGCAACTTCCTTGAAATTAAAAAAAAAAAAGTAGCAGTCAATGCTGTGTATTGCAAAGACACACTGTACCTTCAAGAACATTGAAAAAAAAAACAAAACAAAACAGAACAACAACAACAATAAAACAGTCTACACCAAGGTGTAAGCTAATAAAATTGCTAGAAACCAAAATCAAGATGGCTTTAATTAAGCATTCTGGAAAAATAGCCAATTACTGGTAAAGGAAAACTGACATCAGACTATCCTCTCTGCTGTGACCTTCAACGTTGGAAGACAGTGTAGGAGCAGAAAAATATTACACAAGAGAATAATGTGTGGTCCAAGCAATTTTACTTATTACAGTCTCATTCAATTAAAAGGCAGCAATCTCCCATCCAAGTATTAACCAGGCCAGACCCTGCTTACCTTCCGAGATCAGACGAGATGGTGGGGGGTGGGAGGGATGGGATGGCTGGGTGATGGACAGTGGGGAGGGTATGTGCTATGGTGAGCGCTGTGAATTGTGTAAGACTGTTGAATCACAGACCTGTACCTCTGAAACAAATAATACATTATATGTTAAAAAAAAAAAAAAAAAGAAGAAGAAGATAGCAGGAAGGGGAAAATGAAGGGGGGGAAATCGGAGGTGGAGATGAACCATGAGAGACTATGGACTCTGAAAAACAAATTGAGGGTTCTAGAGGGGAGGGGGGTGGGAGGATGGGTTAGCCTGGTGATGGGTATTAAAAAGGGCACGTTCTGCATGGAGCACTGGGTGTTATACGCAAACAATGAATCATGGAACACTACATCAAAAACTAAAGATGTAATGTATGGTGATTAACATAACATAATAAAATAAAATAAAATAAAATAAATAAAAGGCAGCAATCTACTTTAAGCATGTAAGAACTCAGAGATACCATTCCCAATAATAGAAAACAAATTCAATTAATAACAAGTTAATTAGGAAAAAAAAACTAGCTCTGAGTATTGAGCACGTAACTGTGGGAATAAGAATAAAACAAGTTGTAGAAATTATGGCTTCATAACAGAGAGAACATTTTTATATTCCTCAACAATGTTAAAAATGAGAAGATATTAATCAAATCTTTAAAGACAGAAAACAAAAAATTATGGCAGAAATAAAACCATTTGTGTCAGCTGTAGCAGTAAGTGTAATAGGTATTAAGAGGCTAAGCTCACATTTTAATAAACAGAAAAACTGACTTCAAATTGGACCACTAAGTAAAACTCAACTTTAGTCTCTATTAAATACTAGTAAAGCAAGTAATGATAAATATTTAAAAATATAAAAATAAGGAAAGTATATAAGGAAAAATTCAAATAAAAATAGATTGCCATGGGGCACCTGGGTGGCTCAGTGATTTAAGCGTCTGCCTTTGGCTCAGGTCATGATCTCAGGACCCTGGGATCAAGCCCCATGTTGGGCTCCCTGCTCAACAGGGAGTCTGCTTCTCCCTCTGCGCACCCCCCCCCCCATGCTGGCTCTCTCTCTCTCTCTCACTCTTTTGCAAAAATAAATAAAATTTTAAAAATAAAAAATAAATAAATAGATTGTAGTGTTGATATCACACAGCTGAATACAGAGCAAAGTCATATACCATATAAGTTCTTCTATAAGAATACATATTTTCTAAATTAAGTGAAGGTTACCGTTCAACATAAAGTTATAGCACTGTGGGTATTTGCACAGCAAAAACTTACCATTATTATTCATTATGTAAAAATATAGGTGATTAAAAAGAGAAATAGAAGGACACTGCAAGACTGGGACTTTTATTTATATTTTTGTCAAATAAGAAATATAATAAATATGAACGATCTAAATAAAAGATAAATCTAACAGATACATCAAAACCTATAGTGTAAAAAGAGAAAATGTTTATTTCAAGTAACACAGACCATTCACAAAAATTGACTCAAATATAGCCACACACGCACACATACACACACACTCACTCACTCATACATTCAAAGGAGTAGAAATATATTTCAGTCTCTACTATTCTGAATACAATTCAATAAAACCAGTAATTGAATACAGAACCAAAAGCCAACAATGTGCTTAACTCCTGGTGTGGGGAAATAATCCTATGTCAGAACGAAAATCCAATTGAGTTTGTAAAATATCTGGAGTATAACAATATTAAACACCACGTATTTTAATATCTCTGAGCTACAGATAAAGCAATGTCCAGTAGAAAATATGTAGTCTTAAGGCAAACATTTATAAAAATTATAAGAAATCTAAATTAATTGATTACATTTCCAATTCAAGAACATCTCCTCTCATAAAACAAGGAATGCAAGAGATAGGGTAATAAAGACAAAAGTAATGATAAGTAAAGAAAAACGGAAAATAGTAAACCTATTAAAACATATTGAAACTAGGGTGTCATGGACTGAATGTCTGTATCTCCTCCAAATTCATATGCTGAAGCCCTGATGCCCCATATGATGGTATTTGAGAAAGAACTTCGTGGTGATTAAGTTTAGATGAGGTCATGAGGGTGGAGCCCTCATGATGGGATCAGTGTCCTTGTAGGAAGAGGAAGAGCCTGGAGTTCTCTATCTCCCCACACCACATGAGGACACAGTCGGAAGACTGCCATCTACAAACCAAGAAGAGAACCCTCACCAGAAATAAAATCCACCAGCATCTCGATCTCGGACTTCCAGCCTCTAGAACTGTAAGAAATAAGCATCTGTTGTTTGAGCCCCACAATCTGTGGCATTTGGTTATAGTAGCCCCAGTCCTGGAGTACCTGGCTGGTTCGGTTGGTAGAGCATGTGACTCTTGATCTCAGGGTCCTGAGTTCAACCCTCAGGTTGAATGTGGAGTCTACTTAAAAAAAAAAAAAGAAAAGAAAAAACAGGTTGGATGTGGAGTCTACTAAAAAAAAAGAAAAAAAAAAAAAAGAAGTCTAAGATAATAGTCCTATCAGGTATCAAAAAAATCAAGTTATGATAAATAAGATATTATTTTAGTGGCACTTGAGTTGGTAAAGTCAATGTAAAGAGTAGAAATTTCAGAAAAAGATCCAAATAAATAAGGGAATTTAGTATATGATGAAGTTTTCATATCAAATTATTGGGGAAAAATATAATTTTAAATATCCTATTTTTAAGATATATAATTTAAGGAAGAATAAAACTGATTTTAAGTCAGTAAGATAGCAATCTAAGGAAAAAAAAATTCCTATACCACAGCTTATGTAGAATAAATTCCAAACGGATCCAAGATTTAAACACAAAAATTCAAACCATAAATCTATGTAGAAGAAATCATTTCAGAATTCTTTTATGAAAGTTTAGTGGAACAACTCCTTCTATCTATGTCACAAACCCCAGAAATCATGAAAGACTGATAATTGTATAGAAATTAAACTTTCTAAATTAAAAAAAGAAATCAAAGTCAAAAGAAAAATAAATAAAGGGGAAACATAAAGAATAGCAAAACAAAGGTGAATGTCCATAATGTACACAGAACTTGTACAAACTAATAAGAAAAATGTCAACAAACCAATAGAAATTTGGTCAAACAATACAACTAGACAATTCAAAGAAAAGAAAAACAAGTGACTTTTAACATATAAAGAGATGTTTCAACACCCATAATCAAATAAATTAAATCAACACTACTCAAAAGTCAAGTTTATATCTTAGACTGGCAAACAACCTAGGGTTTAATGCAATGCATTCCTAAGGTAGGGGAGAGACACCACAATCTCAAGCTCGGTGAATGGGGAGATAGTTGGCATAACCTTTATAGATAGTAATTTAATGATTTTATCATTGTTAAAATACAACCTACTCCAGCAATTCCACTATTGGAAATACATTCTAAGGATATATTTGCACTTATATGAAATGTTACATGTTGGAGGTTATTTGTTATATCATTTTCCTGATAGCAAGAGAGAGTAAACCAGTTAAATAGCATCACTATGTACTTGTTGGGTAGATTTCAGTAAATCTAGAAAATGAGAGACTATGAAGCCATAAAAGAAGGACGAAGGAGAGGCGCCTGGGTGGCTCAGTCGCTGGGCGTCTGCCTTCAGCTCTGGTCGTGATCCCAGAGTCCTGGGATCGAGCCCCACATCGGGCTCCCCGCTCGGCGGGAGGCCTGCTTCTCCCTCTCCCACTCGCCCTGCTTGTGTTCCCTCTCTCGCTGTGTCTCTCTGTCAAATAAATAAATAAATAAAATCTTTAAAAAAAAAAAAAAAGAAGAAGAAGGACCAAGGAAAATATTTATGTCCTAATACCAAATGAACTCCCAGGTCTATTGCTAAGTGAAGTAAGAATAGCCCCAAACAATGTGTCTATTATTTTCCTGTTTGCATTAAACTAGGCAAAATATATATGTGTTTGTCCACATGTGCATATCAGAGGGTAGGCTACACACAGGACTTGGATGAAGTAGATGCTTTGCAGGGACAGATTCTGGGTGGCTGCATAAAGGATAGGGAGCAGAAAGGGAGGATTTTTATTACTGGCAATTTTGTACTTTTGGAATTTTAAACCATGTAAACCTGTTACTCATTCTATAAATAAATACATGCATTAATTAGTATTATAACATTGAAAAGGATGCACTGGACAATGATGCTTATAAAACTAATCAAGGTTGTCATCCCTAAAATTAGTGACTTCTTCCATCTGTATCGATAACAATAAGGAAGAATTAATAACTTCCAAGTATAAATCCAAGTCTCTCGCAGGAAATCAACACAACAGGAAACGTACAGTTTTAAGTCAGAAAAGCCCCACTACTAATCAGTATTCAATTTTTCATAAATTATTCCTTCAGTGGAGCTTGGTGGTTATTTCCATGGGTTCTGAGTTCAGAGTTCCAAGTTCAAATCCACATCTGCCACTTAGCTATCAGCCAAGCCTGCTTCCTCATCAGGAAGGTGAACATGGTAAGAACAGTACCTTTCCTATGCACTTGTTACCATAAACAGATGGGCTAATGATGTCACATCCTCAACCCAGGGCCGGGAACATATTTCTTCTTCCTATGCCAGCTCTCCCCTCAGTATCACACGATGACCACAGGTAGCATCTCACCTGTCTCTCCTGCTGCCCCCGCCAACCTGCCTCCTCTCCGACCACCAAAAACAGCACCCTGTTTTTCAGAGACATTCAACACTTGTGGACTTGAAATCAAATTAAATAAAGTGTTATTGGATAAAAAGCTGTTACAAAGCAGAGTAAAACAAGGACGATCTCTAGAAAGCCACCAGCAAATCCTAATGATCTAGAACCGCCGCCCAAGAAGACTCCGTGAGACCCTCCCACCTCTTCCCATGGCAATGCATTCTTGTGTTAAATGGTCGTCCTGAATGACAGAATTCACTCCTCTTGATTAAAATGGCATTCTCTATTAGTGACTGTACAGCACCCGTAGGTGGAGGGGCAGACAGGCTTCTGAGTGGCCTAAATGCACATTACAAGGCACTAAAATTGGAGCAATTTGCTGTAATTTAGAAGGAAGAATGAGTGAATGAACGCATGCACTGCAGAAAATTATATATTTTATTCGGAGGTAAGATTGCACATCTCTAATCAAGGCTTAAAATCTGAATTAGGATAAATTGTGCCATAATTATTTTCTTAGAAGAGAACAAAGAAGTTTTTAAAGCACCTAATATTCCCCTTTGAAGCTTTCAAAATGAAGACGCTCACTTCATGGCAAATGCGTGGCTTTATTTGCCTCTGTCTTACAAAGGCACACGTTCATTTAGCCAGATCCCGGGCTTTTAACATTAAAAGCACTGATGAGCATTTCCTCTTCCCAGCACATTTGTGCCATTTGGTTTTGGCCCTCCAAGCCTTTAATTAGAAAAAACAATTAGCCTACTGGTGATAATTATTTGCTTGAGTCTATCATTTGCTTGAGTCTTTATCATTCGTGTGCATGTGAGGTTTGCTCACACACACGCATGTTCATGTATGTGCCTGTGCATGTGTTGAGGCGGAGGAGGTGGGTGAAGGAAATCTAAACCGAATAAAAGTAGCTTATTTTGTACTTTGATATTCCAGGTTTTCTTTTGACCATTTTGATCTTTATTATCAGAAAAACAAAATAATCTCTTTGTATACCTAAGGGAAATTTTTCAAAATATTTTCCCCCACATCAATGGAAAATATTAATCTTTTCCAGCCCTTTATTCAAGGTCTTTCTGAAATGTTATATCTAGCCTACTTCAGCATCCTGCTGTTATGCTCGAGAGCAGTTGTCCCCCACTATAAAACATACCAGACTGTGTGTCCTATATCACAGCCCCCTCCCCCATGCAGGAGACCAGGTGTTCCCATCTCTCTCATCCTGAACAGTCCCCTCCCACTCTTCAAACCACCTGAGAAAAGCCCAGTAATTTGTAGCATCCTGTTGTAGTAAATAGCCATCACTTCTCAGAAAGCTCATCACCACACTTGACCCAATTGTCCCCTTGTCCCTTCTTCCATTCTCTTTCTTTCATCCAGTCCTTAGGGAGCAGAAAGCAGGCGGCTTCCATCTTTTCCTTCATATCTTCCCACATATCTGAGCCAGAGCGCGAGAGAGAGCACAGGCTTTGGATGAGGTTGGGGTTCAAGTCCTGACACACCCGAGCTGAGGGAATTTCAACACGTACTTAACCTCCCGGCTCGTGGTTACTACACAGCAGCAGTGATCAGGGGCTGACGCTTACACAGTGCTTAGAGCAAAATGCCCATGTTACCTGCACATTAACTCCCAGGACCCTCAAACCCACATACAGACAGGCAAGATTATGACCCTCATGTCACAGATGGAGACAGTGGGAACCAGGAGACTTGGGAACTTGCGCGCCAACCTTCGGGTACTGGCTGGTAGAGTCCAGGTGTTTAAGTATTACACTGCCCTGAGGCCATCATCATAAAATGAGGTAACTAATACCTACCACCTACCAGAATAAAAAAGATCAAACGTAAAGCACCAAGAAAATTTATGACACAGAGGAAAGTTTCAATGAGTAATGCTATCCTGTTCTCCCAACTATATTATTTCTGCTCGTAGAATTTTTTTTTTTTTTTAATTCAGAGAACTCCGAGGTCATCTAGCCTGATGCCAGGAGAGCCGACTCCTCCCTGATCACAAACCAAGTGGTAGCAATAAATATATCATCAACACTTTATAATATATACTGTTAGCTGAAAATCAAAGGAAACATACCTGATCAAAGTTATATCAATTCTAGGTAATATGATGCAGTAGGACTAATCTTTTAAAAACACAAAATTGTTCATATTTCACTTCTTAACATACTTCAACAGTCCCCATTCCTTAAAGGAAAATGTTCAAAGCCATCAGGATGGCATTCGAGATCCTTCAGGAATCTGCTCTCATTCTCCACCCCCGGAAGCTACATCCCTCAACATCCCCCTCCCTAATAATGGTAAGTAAGACACAGGAAGAGCCACCTAAATATTTCAGATGCACAAACTCAGCTAATGCTTGCAGCACCAGTGGGAGGAGGGAACTATGATTATAACCATTATTCTTCCTAGGTGGACTCTATAGACAGTTGAGTAAATCCGAAGCTCACAGCAGAGGAACTAAGACATATCCCCACAGCACAACCACCACTTTTTCTTTTCCCTTTAATTTTATTTTATTTTACTTTGTGTGTGTGTGTGTGTGTTGCTGTCTTTTACTATACTCATAGGCCATGGGGCGTGCAGATTTATACACTCCATAGGAGACTCTTAACTTCCCCAGGACCAGGGCTTTGCCTTAACCTGTGGTTCTCTAGGAGCTCAACTGTGAATACTACAGGGAAGGTGCTCAGTGCATTTGTGGAATCAACGGATGAATGAAGGACACACACCTACAACAGGATTTATTTATTTAGGATTTATAATAAATACTGGATTAGCAAGAACTGGGCAATGGGAATTTCTGGTTAGATAAGGACAAATTTCAGGCTTATTTTTGTTTTACCTTTTTCTCACACTTTCTCATTTCCATCCCTTTTTATCACGTCTTTACTTACTGGTTATCATTTTACTCATTAGATTCCAAATCACTATCTTCATAGAGATATTCACGCTATTTATTGACATGAATATTCAAAAATAACAGTAAACCTCCTTCAAAAGACTTATCTTCACTCAAGTTTTAATATAAACTTGCAGTAAAAATGGTAAGATATTTCTAAAGGAGAACGTTGTGTTTCCTTTCTTCCTACAGAAGGGAAGTAGTTAAGACATTCTGAGAGGTCTCTCCAAATTCCCTAGAGAGAAGAGAACACTTATCCCACTGGGTATGGAAAGAATCTGAGTCCAGTGCTTGCTGGAGCTGGACACGAGGTAGTCAGGGAGCAGCACGCACACAGGAAACCCCTGCGGGCTACTTTCTGTGGTAATGGCGCCATTTACAATGAATGCTCTTCAAGAATAAATTCGGACCAGATCAGGTGGCCAGTCTCGACTTCAATGCTTATGCCCAAATCCACTCTTCTTACACGCCCTTTGAAAGAGTTAAATCATTACACTTTATTCATGAAGTAATCAAGCTTTGACTGTGGAGAATACTACACGTGTGTGTATATATATAATCCATGCATGCATACCTAGATATGTGGGTATTTCAGATTCTGAACCTCACTCTTTCTTAAACCAAGCCGGTGCTTAAAAACAATGATAAGTTATGGGGCACCTGGGTAGGTCAGTCAGCTAAGCATCTGGCTCTTGATTTCAGCTCAGGTCATGATCTCAGGGTCATGAGGTTGGGCTCCGTGCTGGGTGTGGAACCTGTTTGGGATTCTCTCTCTCCCTCTGCCCCTCCCTGCCTAATCCCCCCTTTAAAAAAATGATAAGTTGGATTTCTTTTATGATACAAAATGACGTCTACTTATATTTTTATCTCTCTGAGAACTTCATAGGGAAGTGATGCATTTATCTCTGTGCCCCCAGTAATAGCAGAGAGCTTAGAGATAAAAGTTCCCAAATAAATGTTTGCTGAATTCAAATATTTTCATTTATTTTACTATATAATTACACTTACTTATTTAAATTCACATAAAATGAGGTCCTAACTCCAAGAGCTAGATACAAACACTGTTAATATTTTGCTTTCAATCATTTCCTTCTGCAAGCTCATCCTTCATAATCAGCAAACAGTTCTGATTTTTCACTTCTTGAAATTTAACACCTCATTATTATTTGTACCTCTGTATCAGTAAAAATTTCATGTCATAGATTTTAATCTTCCAAATGGAGAGATCATGATTTATGGAACCATTTCAAATATTTCACTGTGGTAAATAAGTCTGTGACAAAGTTCTTTGTGTGGTGTCCAATTAAGCATGTAAGGAAAATGATCTGAGAGGATGAGAGCCGGTGGTCGGGATTTAATGGTGGTTTAGTCTGGGGGTGGCAAGATTCACAGGGTGTTAAAGGGTGTGCATGAATAAAGTGAGCTCACTGGATAAGAGGAGCGTGGGGAGACTAGGGCATTGACTGGATCATCCAGGTAACTTATGAAGCCTCCCAGAAACCTGGCAAGAGTTGGGGTGGAAAGCCACACTGCTGGCTCGGCAGTGGGGTCTCCAGTGAGAAAGGCCAGTGAATAGCCACCCAATGGGAGCACTGGCTTTAAAGAAGATAGGATTTCTGAAGTAGGAAAGAAGAGTGACTGCAAGACGTAATGGGAAGCAAGCAGGGATTTTCCATCTCTTCCAGACACTAAAGAATGTGGGATGCAAGAAAAAAAGTAACCTACTCTTTAAAGAAGGGTGCAGAGAAAGACATAGAAGACTCAACGCACACCTTGAGCTCAATGCACACCTCCTTTCCCACAGCGCTGAGAGCCCACCCCAGCCTCCCCATACTGTTACTCGATGCCTATTTTGTGAATAAGTCGTCATATCAACTGGCTTCACTCATGAGGGCCCTTGTTTAATTAATTTTTCACTGTTGCCTCTAACAGGTGAAACAACTTCCAAACTGAGACTTAAGGCTTCCAACGTGTTCACATCACCTCTCAGCTGGTGTTGACTCTCGTGTTGATCATATCCTCTCTGTACAACTATTTGTCTGGGTTTTTCCAGACAACGATACAGGAGAGAACACATACCGCATGGTCAAATGTGTCTTCCATAAAAATACACTTGGCAATTGCGGCTGCACTTTACGAGCCTATGATGAAAAAGACGGAAAATGTAGCTGTGAAAAACTGTGTTCGCAAACCTGAGAAAATTTGGCTGTGAATATCCACTCTGTGAATTACAGTGACAGATTATGACATAAACGACAACACTGGAATCAGAAACATCCTTGGATGTCGAAAAGAAAACACACACACACACACACACACATACACAGGACTTGGTGTGAAGTACCCTGAGGAAGAAGAGACCTAATTCTTAGGAACGTTATCACTTCAATTTATTTGCTTTCCACTGTCCACTTAAAATATTTGTCTATTTAAACTGATTTTTCCACCTTCCTTTTTTTATTATTATTATGTTATGTTAATCATCATACATCACATCATTAGTTTTTGATGTAGTGTTCCATGATTCATTGTTTGCGTATAACACGCAGTGCTCCATGCAGAACGTGCCCTCTTTAATACCCATCACCAGGCTAACCCATCCCCCCACCCCCTCCGCTCTAGAAGCCTCAGTCTGTTTCTCAGAGTCCATAGTCTCTCGTGATTCATCTCCCCCTCCGATTTCCTCCCCTTCATTCTTCCCCTCCTGCTATCTTCTTTTTTTTTTTTAACATATGATGTATTATTTGTTTTAGAGGTACAGGTCTATGATTCAACAGTCTTATACAATTCACAGCGCTCACCATAGCACATACCCTCCCCAATGTCTATCACCCAGTCACCCCATCCTTCCCACCCCCCCCACTCCAGCAACCCTCAGTTTGTTTCCTGAGATTAAGAATTCCTCATATCAGTGAGGTCATATGATACATGTCTTTCTCTAACTGACTTATTTCGCTCAGCATAATACCCTCCAGTTCCATCCACATCATTGCAAATGGCAAGATTTCATTCCTTTTGATGGCTGCATAATATTCCATTGTATATATATATATACCACATCTTCTTTATCCAGTCATCTGTCAATGGACATCTTGGCTCTTTCCACAGTTTGGCTATTGTGGACATTGCTGCTATAAACATCGGGGTGCAGGTGCCCCTTTGGATCCCTACATTTATATCTTTGGGGTAAATACCCAGTAGTGCAATTCCTGGGTCATCTGATAGCTCTATTTTCAACTTTTTGAGGAACCTCCATACTGTTTTCCAGAGTGGCTGCACCAGCTTGCATTCCCACCAACAGTGAGGGGGGTTCCCCTTTCTCCTCATCCCCTCCAACATCTGTCGTTTCCTGAATTGTTAATTTTAGCCATTCTGACTGGTGTGAGGTGGTATCTCCTTGAGGTTTTGATTTGGATTTCCCTGATGCCAAGGGATGTTGAGCACTTTTTCATGTGTCTGTTGGCCGCTTGGATGTCTTCTTTGGAAAAATGTCTGTTCATGTCTTCTGCCCATTTCTTGATTGCATTCTTTGTTCTTTGGGTGTTGAGTTTAAGAAGTTCTTTAGAGATTTTGGATACTAGCCCTTGATCTGATATGTCATTTCCAAATATCTTCTCCCATTCTGTCGGTTGTCTTTTGGTTTTGTGGACTGTTTCTTTTGCTGTGCAAAAGCTTTTTATCTTGATCAAGTCCCAAGAGTTCATTTTGGCCCTTGCTTCCCTTGCCTTTGGCGATGTTTCTAGGAAGAAGTTGCTTCGGCTGAGGTCGAAGAGGTTGCTGCCTGTGTTCTCCTTTAGGATTTTGATGGACTCCTGTCTCACATTGAGGTCTTTCAACCATTTGGAGTCTATTTTTGTGTGTGGTGTAAGGAAATGGTCCAGTTTCATTCTTCTGCATGTGGCTGTCCAATTTTCCCAGCACCATTTGTTGAAGAGACTGTCTTTTTGCCATTGGACATTCTTTCCTGCTTTGTCAAAGATGAGTTGACCATCGAGTTGAGGGTCCATTTCTGGGCTCTCTATTCTGTTCCATTGATCTTGTGTCTGTTTTTGTGCAAGTACCATACTGTCTTGATGATGACAGCTTTGTAATAGAGCTGGAAGTCCGGAATTGTGATGCCGCCAGCTTTGCTTTTCTTTTTCAACATTCCTCTGGCTATTTGGGGTCTTTTCTGGTTCCATACAAATTTTAGGATTATTTGTTCCATTTCTTTGAAAAAAGTGGATGGTATTTTGATAAGGATTGCTTTGAATGTGTAGATTGCTCTAGGTAGCATTGACATCTTCACAATATTTGTTCTTCCAATCCATGAGCATGGAACGTTTTTCCATTTCTTTGTGTCTTCCTCCATTTCGTTCATGAGTATTTTATAGTTTTCTGAGTACAGATTCTTTGCCTCTTTGGTTAGATTTATTCCTAGGTATCTTATGGTTTGGGGCACAATTGTAAATGGGATGGACTCCTTAATTTCTCTTTCTTCTATCTTGTTGTTGGTGTATAGGAATGCCACTGATTTCTGTGCATTGATTTTATAACCTGCCACTTTACTGAACTCCTGTATGAGTTCTAGCAGTTTTGGGGTGCAGTCTTTTGGGGTTTGACATAAAGTATCATATCATCTGCAAAGAGTGAGACTTTGACTTCTTCTTTGCCAATTTGGATGCCTTTTATTTCTTTTTGTTGTCTGATTGCTGTGGCTAGGACTTCCAATACTATGTTGAATAGCAGTGGTGATAGTGGACATCCCTGCCGCGTTCCTGACCTTAGGGGGAAAGCTCTCAGTTTTTCGCCATTGAGAATGATATTCATTGTAGATTTTTCATAGATGGCTCTTATGATATTGAGGTATGTATCCTGTATCCCTATACTCTGAAGAGTTTTGATCAAGAAAGGATGCTGTACTTTGTCAAATGCTTTTTCTGCATCTATTGAGAGGATCATATGGTTCTTGTTCTTTCTTTTGTTAATGTATTGTATCACATTGATTGATTTGCGGATGTTGAACCAACCTTGCAGCCCAGGGATAAATCCCACTTGATTGTGGTGAATAATCTTTTTAATATACTGTTGGATCCTATTGGCTAGTATTTTGCTGAGAATTTTTGCATCCATGTTCATCAGGGATATTGGTCTGTAATTCTCCTTTTAGATGGGGTCTTTGTCTGGTTTTGGGATCAAGGTAAAAGTGGCCTCATAAAACGAGTTTGGAAGTTTTCCTTCCATTTCTATTTTTTGGAACAGTTTCAGAAGAATAGGTATCAATTCTTCTTTAAATGTTTGGTAGAATTCCCCTGGGAAGTCATCTGGCCCTGGGCTTTTATTTGTTGGGAGATTTTTGATGACTGCTTCAATTTAACTTAGTGTTATAGGTCTGTTCAGGTTTTCTATTTCTTCCTGGTTCAGTTTTGGTAGTTGATACATCTCTAGGAATGCATCCATTGCTTCCATATTATCTAATTTGCTGGCATAGAGTTGCTCATAATCCGTTCTTATAATTGTTTATATTTCTTTGGTGTTGGTTGTGATCTCTCCTCTTTCATTCATGACTTTATTTCAGTCATTTTTCTTTTCTTTTTGATAAGTCTGGCCAGGGGTTTATCAATCTTGTTAACTCTTTCAAAGAACAAGCTCCTAGTTTCATTAATCTGTTCTACTGTTCTTTTGGTATCTATGTCATTGATTTCTGCTCTGATCTTTATTATTTCTCTTCTCCTGCTGGGTTTGGGCTTTATTTGCTGTTCTTTCCCCAGCTCCTTTAGGTGGAGGGTTAGGTTGTGTATTTGAGACCTTTCTTGTTTCTTGAGAAAGGCTTATATTGCTATATACTTTCCTCTTAGGACTGCGTTTGCTGCAACCCAAAGATTTTGAACAGTTGTGTTTTCATTTTCATTGGTTTCCATGAATTTTTGTAATTCTTCTTTAATTTCCTGGTTGACCCACTCATTCTTTAATAGGATGCTCTTTAGCCTCCATGTACTTGAGTTCTTTCTAACTTTCCTCTTGTGATTGAGTTCTAGTTTCAAAGCATTGTGGTCTGAAAATAGTCAGGGAATGATCCCAACCTTTTGGTACTGGTTGAGACCTGATTTGTGACCTAGGATGTGATCTACTCTGGAGAATGTTCCATGGACACTAGAGAAGAATGTGTATTCCGTTGCTTTGGGATGGAATGTTCTAAATATATCTGTGAAGTCCATTTGCTCCATTGTGTCATTTAAAGTCTTTATTTCTTTGTTGATCTTTTGCTTAGATGATCTGTCCATTTCAGTGAGGGGGGTGTTAAAGTCCCCCACTATTATTGTATTGTTGTCAATGTGTTTCTTTGCTTTTGTTATTAATTGGCTTATATAACTGGCTGCTCCCATGTTAGGGGCATAGATATTTACAATTTTTAGATCTTCTTGTTGGATAGACCCTTTAAGTAGGATATAGTGTCCTTCCTCATCTCTTATTACAGTCTTTGGTTTAAAATCTAATTTGTCTGATATAAGGATTGCCACCCCAGCTTTCTTTTGGTGTCCATTAGCATGGTAAATGGTTTTCCACTCCCTCACTTTCAATCTGGGGGTGTCTTTTGGTCTAAAATGAGTCTCTTGCAGACAGCATATTGATGGGTCTAGTTTTTTTATCCAACCTGATAGCCTGTGTCTTTTGATTGGGGCATTTAGCCCATTTACATTCAGGGTAACTATTGAAAGATAGGAATTTAGTGCCATTGTATTGCCTGTAAGGTGACTGTTACTGTATATTGTCTGTGTTCCTTTCTGGTCTGTGTTGCTTTTAGGCTCTCTCTTTGCTTAGAGGACCCCTTTCAATATTTCTTGTAGGGCTGGTTTTGTGTTTGGAAATTCCTTTAGTTTTTGTTTGTCCTGGAAGCTTTTTATCTCTCCTTCTGTTTTCAATGACAGCCTAGCTGGATATAGTATTCTTGGCTGCATATTTTTCTCATTTAGTGCTCTGAATATATCCTGCCAGTCCTTTCTGGCCTGCCAGGTCTCTGTGGATAGGTCTGTTGCCAATCTAACGTTTCTACAATTGTAGGTTACAGATCTCTTCTCCCAAGCTGCTTTCAGGATTTTCTCTTTGTCTCTGAGACTCGTAAGTTTTACTATTAGATGTCGGGGTGTTGACCTCTTTTTATTGATTTTGAGAGGGGTTCTCTGTGCCTCCTGGATTTTGATGCCTGTTTCCTTCCCCAAATTAGGGAAGTTCTCTGCTGTAATTTGCTCCATTATACCTTCTGCCCCTCTCTCTCTTTCTTCTTCTTCTGGGATCCCAATTATTCTAATGTTGTTTCATCTTATGGTATCGCTTATCTCTAGAATTCTGCCCTCGTCATCCAGTAGTTGTTTATCTCTCTTTTTCTCAGCTTCTTTATTTTCCATCATTTGGTCTTCTATATCACTGATTCTTTCTTCTGCCTCATTTATCCTAGGAGTTAGAGCCTCCTTTTTTTATTGCACCTCATTAATAGCCATTTTGATTTCGACTTGGTTAGATTTTAGTTCTTCTATTTCTCCAGAAATCATTTCTCTAATAACTTCCATGCTTTTTTCAAGCCCAGCTAGTATCTTTAAAATCATCATTCTGAACTCTAGGTCCAACACCTTACTAATGTCCGTATTGATTAGGTCCCTGGCAGTCAGTACTGCCTCTTGTTCTTTTTGTTGAGGTGATTTTTTCTGTCTTGTCATTTTGTCCAGAGGAGAATAGATGAATGAGAGAACAAATGCTAACAGGGTAAAAACGTCCCCAGAAAATATACACTAAACAAATCAGAAAAGACCTGAAACCGGGGCAAAAGAAAGGGAAAGAAAGAAAAAAGAAAAAAAAAGAAAGAAAAAGAAAAAGATAAAAACAAACAACCAAAAAAAAAACCCCAGAATATGATCAAATATGATCAGGCTAGTGCATAGATCAGTGTCACACACTAGATTTTGGGCGTATTTTGGTTAGAAGAAAGTGCTTCCAAAATTTTAAAGAAAAACATATATGTACAAAAATAATGGTAAATATGATGAAGGGATGGAATATGACTGTAAAGATGAAAATTATAAAAGAGGGGTGCCTGGGTGGCTCAGTCATTAAGTGTCTGCCTTCGGCTCAGATCATGATCCCGACATCCTGGGATCAAGCCCTACATCGTGCAGATCCCTGCGGTGTGCTCCCGCGCTGCTCCTCCCAGGGGAGGAAGGGGAGTCTCCCCAGATCTGCCGCTTGTTGGGTCCCTGCTGGAGGAGCAGTGGCCCGACTGTGCCGTGGATCACGGTTTATGGCAACCCCGAGCTGAGAGCCCACGCCTGGGCTCCGCCTCTGCAGCTGGCTTCCCTGCTCCAATACCTGGGAGCTCTGCCGCACTCAGGCACCCACGGTCTTTCTGTGACCCCAAGGGTCCTGAGACCACACTGTCCCATGAGGGTTCCACCCCCGCTTAGCCACCAGAGTGACGTCCCTCAGCGGAGCCGACTTCTAAAAGTTCCGATTTTGTGCTCCGTGGTTCTATCACTTGCCAGAAGCGGCCGACGGAGGCCCCTCCCCCGCCGTCTATCCTCCCGAATATCGCCTCGGATTCACTTCTCCGCACGTCCTACCTTCCAGAAAGTGGTCGCTTTTCTGTTCAGAGTGTTGTTGCTATTCTTTTCTTCGATCTCCTTTTGAGTTTGTAGGTGTTCAGAATGGTTTGATCCCTATCCAGCTGAATTCCTGAGACCAGCTGAAATCCAGGTCTCCTACTCCTCCACCATCTTGCTCCTCCTCCCTCCACCTTACTTTTAACAATGAGATTTAATGTTTGAGCTGGGTTAGTGTTCACTCCAAAATTCACGCCCCAATCCCAGAACTTCAGAGTGTGACCTTATTTGGAAAGAGGGTCTTTGCTCATGTAATTAGTTATGGTGAAGTCACACTGGATTAAGGAGGACCTTATGCCCAGTTGACTGCTGCCCCGCTCAGAAGGCCATGCAGACATACAAGGAGGGAAGAAACCCATGTGATGACAAAAGCAGAGAGGATGGATTGGTGTCTCTGCAAACCAAGGGACGCCAAGATTGCTCACAACTACTGGAAGCTAGAAAAAGCCAAGTAAGCATTCTTTCTTGAGTCTTCTGTGGGAACATCATCCTCCTGACACCTTGACTCTACACCCCCAGCCTCCAGAGCTGTGAGGGAATAAATTCCCATTTTTCTAAGCCCCCTGCCTTGTGATAATCTGTTATGGCAGCCCTAGGTAACTTCAATATAAGTAATATGTTTATTAATTTTTTAAAAGTTAGTTCCCTAGTACAGGGTGTGTTCGATTTTCATATATTTTGTTTTCAAGTCCAAGAAGCCAAGTTAACAACCCTTTCAAGTGGAAATACTTCAGTTTATAGAACTAAGAATCAGTAGGAATGTACCCATAATACTGGAGAAGGCTTCAATTTGCACATTTAAACCATCCTTCACAAAGAATGTGAAGCTCATCTTTGAAAACATAAGTCAGGGCCTTTCCCTTTACGGATTATTGCCCTTCACTGACTATCAAATTCAAAATGAGATTGGTACCCCTGGCATCAAAAATAAGCCTAGTCAGTGGCCCCGAGCAACACACACTTTCAGAGCCTCTGTGCACATGCTTCATGCTTTAGCCTGGGCCCTCTCCTCCTTTCCTCTGTGTCCTCTGGACTTGGGTCCTTGTCACCTCTGGGGAAGGCTCTCCCCACCCATGTGTCTTGCAGGCCTGGAGGATACACAGCCTTCCCTGTGACAAGAGGTCTCCACATAGATAATCTCCCTTCAGAAACAGGCCATGAATACCTCCTCAGAGAAGAGGATGTGGAATCATTGGGTGATTGAAAGGCAGTTCGATCATTTAGTAGCCTTTAAAAAAGCACAAAAAGGGACACCTGGGTGGCTCAGTCCGTTCTGCGTCTGCCTTCAGCTCAAGTCATGGTCCCAGGGTCCTGGGATCGAGTCCTGTATCGGACTCCCTGCTCAGAGGGGATCCTGCTTCTCCCTCTCTCTGCTGCTCCCCCTGCTTGTGCTCTCTCCCTTTCTCTCTCTTTCTGACAAATAAGAAATAAAATCTTTAAAAAAGAAGAAAAAAACTCTCAAATCAGTTTCTGCAAATGGAAGGAAGTATAATAAGTCAATAATACTGGGATTATAAGCATTAATTCAGATCATTAATTCATATTCATTAAGTGAATGTTTATTATATGTATTGCATTGTATTATATCACACATTATCATATTAAACACATTTTACTAAATATGTTTTATTAGAATATATTATATTAATCATAATGATCTATTATTATTTATTAAGAATTATCTATAATAGATATATTGAGCTGACACTGGTGAAAAAATGCCTTGTTTTCTCCAGATATAGAAAACGGTGCCCTGGTGTTTCTCCTGGGCCTTAGAATTCCATGAAATCTTGCAGGGTGTAATTCAAAATGTCTATATTATCAGTTCTTCTACTCTGTCTTGAGTAAGATAATTACTACTAAATATTAATTATAAGTAACATTTAATATCATTTAGGTACAGCAAATTCTGTGCCTAAATAATAATACAGTCTTTGTCAAGAAAGTGGTTCTTGGTGCTTACAATGTTATCTTACGTTAAACTTCTGATTTCTATCTTAGGGGAAGATGAGTTTTCCTTGACATCCTTAATTCTAAGTTTTTTGCTAAAGTAGAATTCTTGGGAGGTAGTCTACACTCTTACCTCACCTAAGAGACTCCCATGAACTGAAAAGGTTAACCCCCCACCTCCCCTGCCCTGCAGCCATCCTTGCTGTCTTAGCCCTCAATGTACCCAGTGGAAAGCATGCTCTATACTCTCTTCCACTAGACTGTAAGCTCCTGGAGGGCAGGATGCAGCTTTCAACTCAGAATCCTGAATATCTAACATGCAAACGATGCGCACTGAATAAACGTATAGCCAAATGTAGAGAAAAGCATCACTCTTATATAATATTTAATCACAAATCCTGTTTGAATCTGCCTGGTGGAAATGACAATGAGAGTTTATTTTCCAATTTCCCCCACAGTCACCTGACAGTGAGGTACTGGGATGATCCCCATGAGAGGCTAAGTGCTACTTTCTAGACATTGTGAACTTGAACATAATAGTTCCATTTATTGGGTGTTAACTGAATTTCAAGCATGATTTTGAATTTGTATGTATCCACTTATTGAATCCACACAACCTAGGAGATAGGTCTTATTATCATCTCTATTTTACATCTGAGAAAAATAAAACAGAGAGGTTAAGTAATTTATTTTAGGTCATTTATATAGTGAGTGGCAGAACAATATTCAAGGTCAGGCAGTCTGCTTTAGGACCTGTGCTCAATCACACACAATTTTCTCAATGCTTGTAAGATATCGCTTTATGTGTTTTTTAGATGCATAAAACATAGACTTAAATAACTGTAATGCTTTGCAGAAGATGCTTAACTTTAATACAGAAATGCAAAATTCTATGTGAATCTCAGTGAGGGAACACTCAATTTCAGTTCTAGGATTCACAGAAAAGAAAATGGAAGAAGTAGCCACCTGACATAAGCTTTTAAAAATGTGGGTCCTTGGGCGCCTGGGTGGCTCAGTTGGTTAAGCGACTGCCTTCAGCTCAGGTCATGATCCTGGAGTCCCGGGATCAAGTCCCGCATCAGGCTCCCTGCTCGGCAGGGAGTCTGCTTCTCCCTCTGACCCTCCCCCCTCTCATGTGCTCTCTCTCTCTCTCTCTCATTCTCTCTCTCAAATAAAGAAATAAAAAAATCTAAAAAAATAAAATAAAATAAAATAAAAATAAAAATGTGGGTCCTTTGACAGAAATGAAAGCATGGAAAGGAGAAGAATATAACTGAATCCCAGTTCAGATGACTGTGTGTGTTTGGTAACCATCATTTAGGTTTTGTTGCCCAGGGCACTAGGTTAGGGTCCCAGCTCTGACATTCAGAGGGCATGAACTTGCACAGGTTTCCTTAGGTGCCTACAGTCCAATGAGTGCCCAATACATGTTAGCCCTGTTACAAAGATTATTAGAAGAATCTGGATTTAATTCTGTTCATGTTAGAAAGATGTTGAGTGGAAGTGTAGCTGAGTAGGGCTTTAGGAGATTCACACTAGGAACCTAGGATAATGGTTGGAGCAGAACAGAAGGAGAAGAGAAGCTAGCAAAGAGATCCAGTTGGGGGATATTGAGGGCAATGTGTGACAGATTAGAAAGACATCGCAGCAAGTGTAAACAAACTATAATAACTAAATAGGTGGGGGCAACAGAAGTGAGGAATAAGTCATAACCCAGAGCTTTCACACCCGGGTGACTGATGAAGAAAGCCATGTTTCTGCTTGGCAGGAAAGCAAATGGCGCAGGCCAACAACAGAATAGAGGTTCACAGGGCCCAGGGAATACATAAAGCACATACACCCTTTCTTTACAATCATACTTTTTTTTGTGCCTACATCCTTCTCTCTGCAAGTATTTGGATAGAGGTAGAAAACTCTGCTGTCTTATTCTTCACTTAGCAATTATTTGTTATGTACATACCAAATGCTAAGGGATAAAAAGCAAAACCAAAGCCCTAAATTTATCTCATCTGTTGTCTCCAAGTTGAGTCTGCTTTACACCTGAACCCAGTCACATCGGACTGCATTCATAGCAAAGTACTCCCTCCATGCACTTTGCACATGGTGGTCCAACCTTCTGGGTGGCCTTCCATGTACCCCCCTGACAGCAAAGGCCCTGTCTCTGTGAACCCAGTTTCTGTGCAGCATCTGCTGTGAGGTTTTCTCTAATTTCCTAAGATAACTCTATGTTTCAACAGCATTTTCTTCAGCCCACCCTTGTTCTATGTATCACAAAGAGTTATAAATATTCATATTTATATGTTTGCCTATTTTCTTAGACAATGACCTCCTAAGCAAGCAATATTTTACATCATTGCTGGTGACTTCTCCCACATTCAGAATAGTGCCACAAAACAGCATGAGAATGTCCTCAAAAGTGATTTCTGGAAATATGGCTAAGAAGGGTTCTAAGACCAACTGACCAAGTTCATAAACACAGCATACTACCAAGAAAGAAGTGCTTTTGCATTTCAGCTGAGTCTACTCGAGATAGTCAACACCGTTTTATTATGTCTTTGAAGATTAATCAGGTAATTTTGGACATTAAAATGTGAAAATTATTATCCCTCTGTAAGATGTTTTAATTACTAGTTCCAAAAATGGACATATGCTCACCACTTCTACAACATGTATTTTGGTAGGTTTGTTCAATCATAGGTTTATCAAGATTACAACACAGACTGTATATTTAAATTTGAAATGAAATCACACACTAATCTAACCACTTCTTGGTTTATCTCGGTGGCATCGCTGCTAAGTACCAGACTCTCTTCAAGACACAGGGAACTCATGAATGAAATGGATCAACGGCCTGACTTTGTAGAGCTTAAACAATGTTACAGGGAAGATGGACAAGAAACAGGTGAATCTATAAAACACAGAAAGGGAATATTGGGTTGGAGGTGAGGGCTTGTTTTAAAAGAGGAAGGTCAGGAAAGGCTCTCAAAGAGTGTGATACTTAAACATCATCTTAAAGGAAGCAAGCTATGTGTATGGGGACAGGAAGGCTTTTGCTGGTAGACTGCATGTGGGCATGACAGACATAAATGAGACCTGCTGTGACTCCATCATTAGCCCAAGCAACTGCAGATAGTGTTGCTACTTACAAAGATGTGGAAGAATCTGGTAGAAATAGGGGGGTTTATTTGTTTATTTATTTTTGTTGTTGTTGTTGTTTTTGGAGAGGGAGGATGTTGTTGCTGTTGTTTGTTAGTAGAAAAGGAATTGATGTACTACAAACTAAATTCCAAAATTTCCAATATATATTGGATGTCCAGGTAGAATGTTAAGAAGGCAGTCAGATGTATGAGTCTGGAATTCGGGGAAATGTCTGGGCTGAAGATACAAATGTACATTTCATCAGCTGATGGGTGATATTCAAGGAGGCTGACTGAGATCTCCTTGAGACTCAGTGTATATAAAAACAAAGTTAAAACCTAAGCAGTAGGATATTCCAGCACTCAGAAGTTGGAGATACGAGACATTCCATCAAAAAAAAAAAGGGAAAAGGAACAACTAGGAAGTTAAAAGAAAAATGAAGACAAGTTTTCTTTATCAAGTAAACCTTAATAATGCTGGGACGCCTGGGTGGCTCAGTCGTTAAGCGTCTGCCTTCGGCTCAGGTCATGATCCCAGGCTTCTGGGATCGAGCCCCACATCGGGCTCCCTGCTCCGAGGGAAGCCTGCTTCTCCCTCTCCCACTCCCCTTGCTTGTGTTCCTTCTCTCGCTGTCTCTCTCTCTGTCAAATAAATAAATAAAATCTTAAAAAAAAAAACCTTAATAATGCTGGAAAAAATTAAATAATAGAAAAACAAAGAAAGAATCATCCTGGAAGCTATAGGGAGAAGGCATTTCAAGGAAGATGTACTCAACCATGTCAGAAGTCATTTGAGATAAGAACTGAGAATTATTCTTTAATTTAATATCATGATGTCATTGGAGGGCTTGATGGATCAGTTGAGATGAAATCCTTATTGGAATCTGTTCAAGCAAAAGAGAGAAGAAGACAGAAGACTGAACATAGATGATTCAATCATGGAATCTGCTGGAAAGCATAGAAAAGAGTGCAGAAGAGGCTGCTTTTGTTGTTTTCTTCCTATTTTGTTTTATTTAGACCCGACCTACAAATGCATGTTTTTATGCTTTAGCAAGAGAGATTGATGATACAGAAAAGATGGGAGAGTTGCTACAGTGTCAGTAACATGTAGGGGAGAAAATATAGGATCCAAGCACTGGCTTTAGGAGCAGGTGTCCACAGTGACAGGTGGAAAGGAAAGTGTGGACTTGGGCACAGTAGGCCAGTGGTGCATTGGAGGAGGGGCCCATTGGAGTTCTGTTCTTTCGACTGGTATTTTCTCAGTGAGATAGGAAATCAAGTTATCCCCTGAGCATGAGGACAAAGTGTTAAAAGTTTGAGAAGGGAAAGGTTAGTCCCAGACATCTAGGAGAATGGAAAAGGGAGTGAGTCAGGAGGTGTAGGAATGATCATGGTGGCCCTATGAGCTCACTTAAATTAGGGACGATTAAAGTGAGACCCCCTTGTCTCCTTCTCTCAATCACTCAGCTGCACAGAGCAGGCTGAGGGTACTCAGAAGGTGGGGTTAAACCAATATTTAGATTTTGCTGGGAAAGCTGGATTGAGAGAAAAGGGGTATAAGGAAGAGGATGTAATGGACTGTAGCATAAGAGCTGGGATAACCAGGACATAAGACAGGAAGAAGGGAGAGACTGAGATCCTGGCAGGCTCGGTGGATGTGAAGGTCCTGGGATGTTGAAGAATTATTAATTGTGGGTCTTTAGGGAGAAGATCATGGTTTGAGAGTAAAATGTTTTATCAAATACAATAGTTAGAGACTGAACATTTTAGATGGATTGAACTATTTGGGGTATTTTAAATTTCAATATATGGGATTCTACATAATAATTCTCATTTTCTCAATGTCATTTCCACAACAGTCACAGAATGAGAGAAGACAAGATAGCATTGCTGCTACAAGCTGATAACCGAAATAATCAAATGCCCATCCTCAGTGAGGTACCGTTCAACAGATGCTCACTTCTAGGGGACAGTATTATTTTTTCAGTGTTGTGTTCAATCACAGAATCAAATAATGTATAACATTGTGTTAAATACACTTGAAAAAGAAGCCGCCTCTTATGAAGTATTCAAGTATAGCAGACACACTGGGGGATTTTGCAGGCAATTCATAAAGGTCATTTGGCTTGGGAAGGATTCTTACTCTGTATTACTGTGCTTAGCTAGCAAGTTCAACTCTTAGGAGAAATACGTTGATAGCTTATTAATGTTTTGTGATATCCTATATCATGTGGTTATTAATTTTAAATAAGTTTGTGAGCAGAATCCCAACTGGAAACACTATAGAGCATGTTTCACTTTTTGGTCTCAAAATCCAATTTGAACATATTTAATTTATAAACTTTTCCTATTCTATTTCCATGCCAACTTGGAAGCTTTTAAAAGATGTTTAAAATACATACATATATATATATATATATATCATAACAAACAAAACATCTTGCCCCCTGGAAGAGGCCAGGGAGAGGTCCTAGACGGAAGCCACAGAAGCGTCTACAGCAGGAGTGAGGCAGGACCCCTGAGCTGGGTCCACAGCTCCTGCCTAAGCCTGAAGCTGAAGCAAGAAGCAGACAAGAGCCCTGCCAATGACACCAGCCAGGATGGAGCAGCACATCACAGCCGGCCACAGCTCTTGCTGGCAGAGGTCAGGAGCTTGAGGAGCCACCTCTGAGGGCAGGTGTAAAGGGAAGACCTAAAGCTGAGGGTGGAGCAGATACTGAGAAAAACCTCTGGAAAAAACAGCTCCTAACTAAACAGAAGGTAATCTTAGAGAAGTCTGTGAAGCCCAAGAGAACCACAGCAATAACTACAAGTAAAACTCTTCAAGTCTTGATGAGACTGACTGCCCACTCCATCTTAAAGTCCTGGAAAGAGCTAGCATGCCAGTCTCTAGGCACAAAAACTACTTGCCTCAATCTCTACTGGACTACACAAGTTATCTCTTCAACAAAAGTTATGGGACCAAAAGAAAGAAAGAAACAAACAAACAAACAAAACCAAGTAAAGGTAATATACTGTCAAAGAAGAAACCAATCCTGTGACGTGGCAGACATCACTAGTTGATTACTGAGCCATGGATACCCTCAACAAGTGTTTCAAAGTAAGTTTCCTGTATCTGCTATGAGTCAGGCAATACCAAGAAAGAGTTTTGAAATGTGTTTGTCATTTTTAATCAAAATCATATTGGATTATCTTCCTAAAATTATTTATAATTTGTAAGCAATTATTCAAATAAAAGTCTCATGTTACAAAGTGTTTCAAATTTCATCTTAGCTTGCATACCATCTCTCATTAATTTTGGTTACAAGATTAAAACAAATGTCTCATACCCTTCTCATCCAACTGGGTTGTATTTGAAAGATTATTGTCATGGCAACAACTCAATGACTAGAAAGACTCTTTGATGATGAGGGGCCCTGGGTGTTCATATAAGGAAGGCAAACACTGAGCAAGGTGTATTCATTCTCCACTCACAGACAGAAACATATGAAAACACATGGAAGCCCAGCATATTTGTCTGCAGCATCTTGGTCCAAAAGCCTCCTGTGACATCAAAAGAGCAAGCGCATAATCAAACCATAATGGTTCCAGAGCAGTGAAAATAAATGTCACAAAATCCATTTTCCATAGCACAAACATTTATATACGATATTCCCTCAGATCTTACTCAAAACCTGTTCACTGATATTAGATGATTTTAATTGGTTTCCAATCTATAAAAAATGAGAAGCAGAAAAAAGGTGGAAGAAGAAAGAACTCTTGTATTCCTACATATTGATGGTGACAGCCTTCCACATTATCATGAACCAAGAGAGAAAGCCACTAAAAAAAAAAAAGAAAAAAAAAATCCCCATTTGGAGTGGTGGGATTACCATATTTCTACTCCATTCTCCTGTTTGCAGACCATTGAAATTGACCAAAAAGTTAAAAAACATTAGGAAAAAAAAAAACTATCTTCAATGAGAAAGAAATTCAGCCTTTATCCAAACATGCTAACCACAGACTATAAAGAACATTGGCTCATGTATGGTGAAACCTGGGTCACATCAAGGGTAACCAGTAAAATTATAATTTGATACACAAGATTCCCTAAAATTAGGTAGCACAACTCTGAAGCACTGAACCAGCATATTCTTGTGCAGAATAGCAAATCCCAAAGCTTTCAAATTTTTCTGCTGATTCTTTTGTGTTCACTTCTGTATCTCCAAATAATATGCTTCTATTGTTATTTCTTAATTTTTCAGTTTTTGACACTATCAATTAGTATCCCCAGTTAAAATGAGGAGTTAGCATGGTGCCTGGGTGGCTCAATTGGTCCGACTCTTGATTTTGTGTTAGGTCATAATCTCAAGGTGGTGGGATCGAGCCCCACGTCGGGCTCTGTGCTCAGTGCAGATTATGCTTGAGATTCACTTTCTCCCTCTCCTTCTGCCCTTCCCCTACTACTCAATTGCTCTCTCTAAAAAAAAAATTGAATAAAATTTTTTTAGATGAGGACTTAACCCTCACTAAGCCACTCATCTCCTGCCCAGCATGCTGGAGCACACCCCCGGTTTTCCCATCCCACCCCTATCATACTGCCTGAGGCCTTCCCATCAGCATTCAATGCTCCCACTCCCAGAACACTGAGGGTGCTTGTCACATGGAGCCAAGTGGTGTCCTCTGTTTGCTTTTATTTGCCTTTAGTTTCCCTAGTAATGCTCGTCTTGCTTCGTTGTTTGCTTAATTTTCTATGCACTCACTACCAATTCAAAGTCAAACTCTCAAGTCTACACCTACTGTCGGGAATCATCCCCAATCCTATATTTTCTTTACTTTTTTAAAAGAAATCACAATTCCTTCAGAATTTTTAGAACCTGCTCTATTTCCTTCTAGCCTTCAGCTTTCCTAATGTCTGTAGAGATGGCTAAATCCAATCTGGGTCTCTAAGTGTGACTTTCTTTCCCTTCAGCAATGTATATGATTTTCTTTTTGGGTTCAGGGCTAACAAATTTCTCAAGGATATTAGTTAAGTTTATCCTCATTCATTTTATTATGCCTACGATGGCCCCTTCAATCTAGAAACACTTTTCATTCTAGCGCACTGTGTTTCATTATTTATTAATATCACTGAGGATTTAGTGATGGTTTCCTCACTCTCTTTTCTCTGTTCTCTCTTTCTAGAATTCTGTCATCTGGGTGTTACACCTCCTGACTGTCTCCTGTCATTCTTGTATCCTTCCTTGCCTTTCATCTCTTTGTCCTTCTCATTCGGGGACAGTTCTTTAACTTTACCTTGTAACCTTTCTATTGAGTTTTAAATTTTCTCTTATTATGACTTGAGTTTCCTAGGGACCTCTTTTATATTTTGTACCAGTGGGCTAACGCCATCTTCACAGCCTTCTGTACTTGTCTTCTTCCTTAAACTTTTTGTCTTTATGGACTTGTGTCTTTAAAATTATGTCCTTTTTTTTTTTAGCTTAAATAAATTGAATAAAATTATTTTTAAAAACCAAAATAATGTCTTTGCTCTCGATTTAATGGAATTTTCAAAGTAGTGAGGCTACTTAATGTGGTTTTTTTTATCTATTATCTTTTACCTGCAATTATCCCAAGTAAAATTTATATTTTTGAATTTACTATAGCACATGTGTCTTTTAACATGAATTACCCCAAATTATTTTTTGAATGTAGGAAAACTTCAAAGATGATAGATGATAGATAGATGATAGATAGATAGATAGATAGATAGATAGATGATAGATAGATAGATAGAGATAATATTGTCTTTAACAATAAGAAAGAACATATTTAACAAGCAGAAATAGCGAGAACCTTTGCTTAGGAAAACAATTCCAATATCAATAGAAAAAAATATATCTAAATGGATTATAATCCAAACAACTTTGTTTCAAGAGAACTTGAAAATATCTTTTACTCACAAATACAACAAAACATCCACTAAGGTATTTGATACCTGATAGAGTAAACGTGTTTTTATTTTCATTATCCACCACAGATGTACATTGAAAGGAACTTCTTGTATGAAAATAGTAACTTTGCATATCACTAGTGGAAGATACTGCCTGTTATCCACCTCAATAATAAATCTCTAAACATAACCAGGCCCATATATTTTAATGCATACCTGAAAGTTTGTATTAAGGCTTGCCTTTTAAAGAAATTTCTAGGCTTTTTATAGGCCATTTGACCAAATAATCTACTCTATATGGATGGAAATCTCATTATGGTAGAATCCTATATGGTATAAATAATTATGTTCTAAAGCACTGTTAAGTTTTGGTTGTATTCCAATGGAAACTCACACAAGTAAGGAATTATGTGTTATCTTCCCCTTAGAGTATTCTGTAGGATTTTAGGTGGATTTCCTCTACAGTAAGACCAATTTGTAGAATATTTTTTTCTGACTTCAGAACCAGTACCCTCTCCTTGCCATCTGTATCTGCCTTCTGTCAGGTCCCATCCTAAGGAAGAAAACCAAAGAAGGTAAGAGTGAATTAGTGGCAAATTTTTCTACCTCATACTCAGAAGCTTTGTTATTGATTAAAACACATATATGACTCTTAATGTCAGTTTCCTTCTGGGGGAAGCTTGTTTTCATTTTTGTAAGTGTGCTATCTACTTATATACATTAATCTTAAGAACAAAGCATGCTTATTAAAAATTCAGCCTTCAGGCTGCCTGCTGGTAATCACAGATTCTAGTATAAATCCTTATTTTATAGTTGAAGAAATGGGCCCAGGGAGATTAAGTGATTTCCTATTAAAAAAGCAAATCAATGACAGAGGTCAGGACAAAAGGACCAGCTCTCAGAGTGCAGGTATGCACCCCGGTACTTCAAATACACTGACTCACAGGCAGCCGCCCTGCTCAGAACACTCCTAGCCCCTGGCATCACTACTCTGCCGGCTCTGATCAACAAAACAGTCCTCCAACTGCATCTTACTCTCAGTATCCACACCCTTCACCTAGTAGACCGTTATCAGTCAGATACTAGTGAAAACAGTCCTCTGACCCAATAGGACCTTTTTTTATTTTCCGGCTTTAAAAATAATATTGTAAGTCAATTTACAAATAATTTATAGAAGTGAGAACAAAGGGATAGTAAAAATCAACCTTATTAGAAACATTATTTAATAAGAATTTTAAAATAGCCCAAACTTTTATTCTAGTTTTCCCTGAAGATAGATAGATCGATAATGATAGATAGATGATAGATAGATGATAAATAGATGATAGATAAATATCTATATATGTACATATCTATATGTATACACACACATATATATAGACATATATATGGGGTTTTTTTTTAAAGATTTTTTTAGTTATCTATTTGACAGAGAGAGACATAGCAAGGGCGGGAACACAAGCAGGGGGAGTGGGAGATGGAGAAGCAGGCTTCCCTTGGAGCAGGGAGCCTGATGCGGGGCTTGATCCCAGGACCCTGGGACCATGACCTGAGCTGAAGGCAAACACTTAACAACTGAGCCACCCAGGCGCCCCATGGGGTTTTTTTTTTTTTTTTTGACAGCCAAGAATTTGGATGAAGTGAGAAAAGAACATGAGGAAAATAAATTTTCCTAAGCTGGCAAGTGTTCCTTTTAGGGAGCAAATACAAAAAAAGAGAGAGAAAAAAACTTTCATATTGATCACAATCCACTCTTTATTATTTAAAACAGATTAATTTTATTTATTTACATTGTCCACCTGACCTTTTAAGATATTTTGTTTTTTATTTCAATTTCCTCTATTGTTAATATTTTATGATTCAGTGTACAATTTGCATCCTACAATTAAAGAATTTATAACTTGGTTTGGAACTACAACCCACTGGCTCTTGGAAAATAATTAAAATACAAATAAATAATTGGAAGAAATAAATTATTGTTAGAAACATGGAAATCCAGAATTATTATTCATTTACTAATATTCTACTCATTATATAATGCCACTCCAACCGGTTAAGAAGAAAATATAGTCCCTATTCTCAAGGGTTCACCCAGAAAGAAAAAGCAAAATAAGCTACTCTTTAAAATTTACCCACGGAAAAATGGAATTTCACACAAGGAAAGACACAGGAAACTCATCTCTCTCACATGGAAAAAATAATCATGTATTAATATAATATTTAGATGAGGTTGCTGTGGATGCAATTAGTTAAAATATTAAATTGAAATTAAAATTAAAATAAATTTCCAGTGAATTAAATGCTTTTCATAAGGAATTTCTGGTGAATTATATGATGGATGGACATGACTTATTACACAGAATAGAAATATTCTTGAAAAGTTGAATGTGAATTGGCTTTTCATAATTTGTATTTTTTCTCTACCTCGAATTTGTGCTGGCAAAATACCTGTGGGTTAGTGATGTCCTCGTATCAGCCATTTTAAGAGTTAGGGTCTCTCAGCTCTCAAGCCACTCGTCTCTGTCCCATTCTGTGCCATGGGGGCTGGACACTGTGGACGGTTTCATCCTCCTGTGGGCTTCCCGTTGGATCCTGCCTCCATGGGATGTTAGAGACGAGAGAGGAGACTGCTTCCTCCTGTCTGCTTTTCTTCCTGCCAACATTGTCCCCACACAATCTCATCCTTCTTGACAAGGCAGTTTGTTCCAATAGCACTGGGTTCCAGTTTCCAGAACTTTGACACACCTACACAGACTACAGGGAAATGCCCACTCCTCAAAAGTCTGAACCCCAGCTCTGTGGGGGTCTCTTCCAAGCACCTGACATCCTCCACTTGCCCTTTGGTCCCCCGACCTCCCAGCCAGAGCTGCTTCCAGCAGTTTCTCTCCCATATTGCTCACTACTCGCATTTGCATTCACCACCCTCTGTCCTGTCCTTCTCCAAGCAGACGCTGATTGGAACAGGGCCAGTACACCGGCTTCAAGCTCCTCTCTGTCTGATCACCCGCCACTTTCCGAATTGGTGCTGACTCCTCCTTAGGGCTCCAGGGGAGGATGACAGCCTCCCAAAGGGATGGCGGTTGGAGCTTGGCTGCTGTGCACTGAAATGGTGGGGGAGGCATCAGAGCAAGGCCACAGCAGCATCCTGCTAAAGGGGCTACCATCCCCATTCCATTTAGCTCATTTTCTAGGGATCCAGATCTTAGCAGCACTTACTGTCATTATTTGGTATCCTTATAAATTTATATAGTAGGTACAAGTGACCAGTGTATCAATTTACCAAATAAGTGCTTATTTATAAGAATTGCAGCCCACTTCCCAACTCAGAATATAATTTCTGTTATAAACTTTCTTCAGCATAACTCATTTATTGAGGAAAAAAAAAAGTCCAAAGCCTTTTTTTGAATCATAATGACATTCTCAACCATCTTTTGAGTCACATAATGAAATGTTGTTTATGTTTTCAAGATAGAGCATACATTTTTGGGGTGGAGAGGAGGACGTCTTACATTAAATCCAAGCTCTTCTGTTTTCCTTTGATAGGAACACTTGATTTTTCTTTCCATACGCAAGACACCAATCACAATCAAAGCAATGAGTCACTCAGCACCACTGTCCACATTCCAGCCTAGAAACCCACAAAACAACCACATGAGATCTCTTTGAAGTCAGCTTGAATACCACATGAGAGGAGTAGCAAAGCATGAGCAATATACAACCTCTGGTCCTGCATGCATTTTCAGACAAGTAAGTACTTTCCTTAAAAGATCATATTCAGACCATTTCTACATTAGCACAGTAGATACTACATTAGTCATTAAGGCAACCTCTCTATCAAAATATAGAGGAAGACAGGTTTCGCCATTGCTTCTTAACAAACCCATTATGACGGTCAGCCAAAGGGTAAGCTTTCAGAACTAAAACAACACATGGAAGGGGTGTGGGGATGAGAGTGCGTGGATGCGTGTGTGTGTGTGTGTGTGTGTGTGTGTGTGTAGGGGGAAATGGAGAAAGGTATGATTTTTAAACGGCTGTTGGCCAACACTTGCCTGAGAAAGATCCTACCCTACTCACGTAATATTCCCTAAGAATCTCTCCCAAGAAAGATGCATTCTACAGAGCCAGGAAACTAAGAAACTGTCTCCCCCAGGTGGGTGGGACTAGGTCTGGGTAGCAAGAGTCAGAACTGATTCTGCCTTAAAATAGTAAAACTTCAAAGGCAGAAAAAAAAATGTTCTATTTAAAGGTTGGAAAATAAATACAGATTTAGTAGGTGGTAGAAAAGAAAAAAAAATCCCTAAACAATGGTGTCAGTTTTTGAATTAATATCCAAGTCTGTTCCATTATATTTATCTTTCAGATTCACAAAAAGAATCTGCTTTAGGAATGGTCACGTCGGTGTTGACCAAGCCGAACCTCCCACTACCATCAACCATTGAAAGAAAGCACATCACTGAATAATAAATAATAAACTACAATTTATACAAATAGCACATATTAATAATATACAGATAGAAAAATAGTTAAGTATAAAAAGATATAAATATTTTTATATGGTGGCCTATTTCCTTAAGCGTTTAAACTTGAAAACATCTTAAAAATAAAATACACTCTGACAGTATCATTCCTTGAGACTGCATGAAAAAAATATTAAAAATAGTTACAATAGGGGCGCCTGGGTGGCTCAGTTGGTTAAGCGACTGCCTTCGGCTCAGGTCATGATCCTGGAGTCCCGGGATCGAGTCCCGCATCGGGCTCCCTGCTCGGCAGGGAGTCTGCTTCTCCCTCTGACCTCCCCTCTCTCATGCTCTCTCTCTTTCTCTCTCAAATACATAAGGCAGAAGAAGGGCAAATTTGCTTTCTTTGCTTGCATTGGAAAGTCCAATTTTCCCTACCCTCAGATATTGGTGCTCCTGGTTCTTGGACCTTTGGACTCACCTTTAGATTTCTTGGTTCTCCAGCTGGCAGATGACAGATCCTGGGACTTCTCAGCCTCCCTAACCAAGTGTGCATATTCCTATAATAAGTGTATTATCTATCTATCTATCTATCTATCTATCCATCCATCCGTCTATCCATCCATCATCTATCTATCCATCTACCATGTATCTATCTATCCATCTATAATCTGTCCATCTATCCATCTATCATCTATCATCCATCCATCTAGCCATCCATCCATCCATCTATCCATCTACCATTGATTTATCCATCTATCCATCATCCATCCATCTATCCATCCATCCATTCACCTATCTGTCTATCTATCCACCTACCTATCTATGTATCATCTATCCTATCAGTTCTGTTTCTCTGTAGAATCTTGACTACTACACATATGATATAGCAGGGTGTAACTTAAGTATTTTACAGCAGAGGAATGTTGACACATTTAACACTAAAGTCGGTAATAGTATTTTCCTCATTTTACACATGAGGACACCAGGGGAGAGATATGGTAACTAACCCAGGACTACCTAACTAGTAACTCATGAGCCAGGGTTTGATCAAACTCCAGAGCTCCCCCCGTGAGGCACAATAAGATGCAGGATCATAAGAAAACCATCTAGAGTGTATAAATTGTGTATTTCTATAGTTAAGTAATTGATCTTTATTTCTGGACAAGTAGGTTGTTTCGTTTCCAGCATCATAAACATTTTTATGCACACGTCTGTTTTGTTGCCTTACTCTTTTCTTCAATAAATTTATACCAAATGGAATTGGTTGAATAAATGAATATTCCTTCACATTTTTCATATATATTCCCATACTGACCTTCAGAGAAGCAGATGAGAGTTCCCTTCCCACAAGCAAGGTTGAAAAGTATCTGTTTTCTGCTCAGTTTCCCTCACATTGGTGATTATTATTCACTTTTAACTTTTGCCAAATTCACAAGTGGCAAACGGTCCTTAACTTGTATTTGGATTTACATTTTCTTGAGAACAATAAACATTTTTCATAATTTGCCAGCCGTTTTCAGTCGTTCATTATCCGGCACTCAAAAGAGCCATACATGCTTTCTTCTGGTACTCACACCCCTCATGTTGATTTGTGGAAGCTCATTATATGGCAGTCATCGACCCTTCGCCAGCTGCATATGGTGCTGATGAAGGAGGGGCCGGAGGTACATTCTTCACCTTTTAGCCTCTGAATGATAAACTGTGAGAAGTTTATTATCTGTAAGTGAAATGCAAACATCTCAGCATCATCCGCTGTGGATCAGGTCCCAGCTTAGACACTGACCGTGTCCTTGCCCTCAGTTTCTCATCCAGAGAAACAAGGAGTGCATCTCCACCATCCTGACTACCTGTCAGCTGTGAAGGTGGGATGACAGCCATGCAGAGCTGGGCATCCCATGCTCACTGAGCCCTCACCATGCCCAACCTCCCTGCGGTGTCTGATTCCTCTCCGGGACTACTGGTTTCTTGCTGTTAGTACTGAACATTTTATTTTTTATTTATTTTTTATGGAAGTATAATTAACATACAGTGTTATCTTAGTTTCCAGTATAGAGTACAAGGATTCAAAATTTCTATACTTTACTCAGAGCTCATCACAATAAGTATACTCTTGGTCCCCTTCACTTATGTTACCCATCCCCCACCTCTCTTCTAGCGACCACCAGTTTCTTCTCTGTATTCAAGTCTGGTTTTTTGTTTGTCTCTTTTTTCCTTTGTATGTTCATTTGTTCTGTTCTTAAATTCCACATATGAATGAAATCACGTGGTAATTGTCTTTAAACAACATAGATGGACCTAGAGAGGCTAATGCTAAGTGAAATCAGTCTCACAGAGAAGGACAAATATCACATGATTTCACTCAGTTGTGGGTCACTGGTTTAGGGGGAGAACGATGTCTTGATACTCTTGTCACCCTCCCACTCCTTGCTTTAATGCTTAACATATACATCTGAGTGGAAACCTTAGCCTGTTTCCCCCAAAAAACAGTCAGGTAGCTTCTTCTGCAAATAAATAAATAAATACAAACATACATACATACATCCATACTAAAGCAATTAAACAAATTGCTTTAACAAATGGATTGATTTTCTTCCTCCCATTTTCTTTTTTATTAATAAATTTTGATTTCTGCAATCTGCATCATTTTTCCCCTGGGTATTTTAATTAGATAGTAGAATTTAAAAATAGGGTCTCCAGTATATTAAGAAAGTTGCAGTGGTGTTTATGTGGGACAGCTGGTAGAGTTCTGATTTGAGAGGATTTTTTTTTTTTTATTCTGTCATCTGAACTTTGCTTTGGTAATGCTGCAAATTAGCAGCTATTCATTCTTTAATGAACAAGGGTTCATGTAAATTTCAACTATGAATAGGCAATCAGGATTTCTTTGGATATAATGGGTTATTTACCAGGCTTCCATTTCAATTTTGAACTCTTTGCTTCTTTAAACACCATCCTTTATAATTTGCGGCCATCTAATTACGTATGTATATATTTACCATATAGATATTGCCTTTGTGCCTATATCTGTCCAAATTGCTTTATTAAAATAGTGGCAAAAGCTCACTCTACCTGAAGTGGATGTATCATACTGAGTCTAGTAAAGATGACTTCTGTGAAGCTTGGAGGGAGGAGTGGGTGATATCGGGAGCGGGACCTTGGCATGGTTTTCGAAAGAAGCCTGGTGCCATGGCTACAATGAAAAATGGTGAACAATTTTAGACATTTCATGACTTTCCCCCCACTGGCTTAAAAGCTTTACTTCCAGACCAATCTTCAGTTGTGGAAAACATCATCTAACTCCGCTTTTTTCCTTACTTTCTGATATGCGTTTGACCTACCACCTTGTGAGACTTAATGAAGACCCAAGGCTACTGGCCTGAGGCTGGTTTCAGAGGCTGGAGGGTAGGCAGGTGACCTAAAATTATTTAGGCCTCTTCATGTAGTTTCCTGGGTGACACAAAACATCCAAAGGACTTCTATTTTTAGCAGAATCAAAAAGCATGGCAGCAACTTTAGCTCATTCATGTAAATCTATATATTTGCTGTCAAATATTTAAAAATGACAGGCTGGGGCACCTGGGTGGCTCCATCAGTCAGGCGACTGTCTTCAGCTCAAGTCATGATCTCAGGGTCCTGGGATCGAGCCCCGAGTCGGGGTCCCTACTCAGTGGGGAGTCTGCTTGTCCCTTCTCCTCTGCCTCTCCCCCTTCTTGGGATCTCCCTCTCTCTCTCTCTTTCTTTCTCTCAAATAAATAAATCCTTAAAAAAAAAATGTCAGGCTGGTCTAAGCATTGTTCATGCCATTCCACTCTCCTGTTCCTCCATCAAACGCTCCCTTTGGATTCACAACATTATCAGAGATGTCCACAGCCATCTGAGAAGAAAGGGCTCTCCTTGTCCTCGCTGACTGAAGCCCCCTTCACGATCCTGCCGCCCTGCTCACAGGACATCACTCTTGTCATGCACAGGCAGGTGGAACGTGGGCTCGTTTTGTACATTCCAAGTGATGGGAAGTGCTTCACTTCGTCATATTGCCCAGTTTCTGTTCTCACGGTGTGCTGAGACATAGGAACCCAGCTACTTCAGGGATGGATCACTGGGTCTGTCACCTAACATCCTGAGCATTATCAGCACAGTGCACAAGGGCAGAGGCCCAGCTGCCTCCAGCCACCTTCTCCTCCCCTCCCAGCCCATGGAAGGGTCCAGGTGTTTAGCTACACTGGAATGCTGACCCCTGCTACTTACCCCTCTGGAGCAGGCTCTGTAATGGCACCCGACCATCTACCGCTTATATTCCTGAAATGCAAATCTACATACATCACCTTCTTATTCAAAAGGAAAGATACTTCCTTCCAGCCTGCTGAAGGACCACGAAACTCTGTGGCATGGTACTCAAAGCCTTCGGAGAGATTCAAATCTGCTCCTGCCAGCCGGCTGTGACCCCTCCTCTCTCCACTTTGAGCCCTGGCCCTCTCCACACAGGGGGGTATGTTTACCCCTGCTCTGGACGGTCTTGGTCGTCCCAGGCTAACAATGTTCGTTTTCTTCTTTCTGGAAGCATGGGAACCCCACTTCCTCCATAGATGCTATCTGAGCCTCCTGACTGCAGTCCTCCTCTGTGCTCTGTTGGCGCTCAGCTACCCCACGGGGCTGCAGGCTTGCTGGGACGAGCTGAGCGATGCCCAGAGCCCCGCCCCGGGCTGAGAGCGCGCTGTGCTGGGCCCTGCAATTCCTGGTGCATTTCTTAGCACTCCCTGGTTGCGCATTAGCACTAGTTTCCGGGACCCCCCTGGAGGGTGAGGCCAGAAGCCCGTAGAGCGCTTCCTGGGCGGCTCACCCGGGCATCTCTGCAGCCTCTAGGGCCATGCCCGGTGCTGCGGAGGACCTGCCCCCCACCGCCAGGCGGGACTCCCAAGCTGGGCTTGCTTGCTCAGTCATTCTGAGGTAATGTCTCAGCGCTCAGGGCGCCTGCTGGCCTGGCAGCCCAGCCAGGGAGAGGGGAAGGGAGGAGGCCATGACCCGAGGCAGACCTCCCCAGAGGCCAACCAGGGGGCGGGGGTGGCTGGAGGCTTTTGAGGCTCCAGGAGGGCCTCCTACTTGCTTGGATTAGTCAATTAGGTAAATATTACTCCTGGGCCCGTCTGGAAAGAAATAACAAACAACGTGTTCTGCAAATGGAAAAGCTGATCCAGGCCCAGTGACTGACAATCCAGGTGGCATCCCCGCCCTGCACTAAATCAGGATAGGTCATTAATATGCTAAAAATGCCGCAGCCAATCGGCTCCCATGGCGACAGCTCGGAAGTCTTCATGAATAATCCATGCAGCACCTGGAGGCATGAAATTTTCATAGGCAGTCTCTGTTGTTGGTCGTCGGAGTGGAGGGTGTGGGGATGCCTGGTGCCCCCGCCTGCTCTCCGAGGGGATCAGGGAGGGCGGCCGGAGGCCAGGGCAGACTTCTGACCCTTGGCTGGGCACAGGGAGCTATGGAGGCACTCGTGCCCCCATCTCTGCGTTAAAAACAAAAGGCAAAAAAAAAAAAAAAAAAAAAAGGAATTTTTTCCTAAGCACAGCTGGGAACCTGCCTTCTGTAGCAGGGCTGGATGCATCCGGGATGTGCCCCCAGCCCTGCTCAAGGTCACTGTCCAGCTCAATGTCTCTATCCTGCAGGCCGGCCCTATTCCGAACCTCTCCTCTGGGAAGTCAAAGACCTCTCCGCGTCCCCGCCCTCCCCGGGCTTACAGGCCTGGCCCCTCTGCCGCTTGTCCTAGTCTAGTTCAGACTTCTCTGAACCTCCATTTCACTCCTTGTAAAGCGGGCAGCGACCACCTGCCCTGGAGGCAGAAATGGGATGATGTACTCAGAACCCTCCATGCGCACCTGCTTCAAACACTAGGTCTCCTTTTGCTCCATCATCTGCTAAGTCTGCCCGGCTACCAGCTACGCCCGCCTCTCTCTCCTGCAGGAGGAAAGTCTTTTTAATCAGAATTTGACTCCAGACTCAGTCTGTTTGTTGGGCAGTCAGGTATGAAAGGATTTTAGGTGATTGAAAAGTAGGAGGTGGTTGTTTCCAAGAGAACTAAAACAGGAGTTGGAGTCTATTTATCACATTAATGAGTATTGTTATTTAAGCGCGTTGAGTTTTATGTTCAGGTGTTGATTTAAATCACTGCTAGTCTCTCTAATTTGCTCCATTATGCCAATAATTCTCCTTTGGTTTAATGATTCCTTTGTTTTCTTCTTTGTTCATTTTGACTTGATGTATTTTGAAATTTCAGTGGCTTGCCTCCTTTGTTTACCTACTTCAAATTTTATAAACACAAGTCACTCAGTAGACGGGGAATGCCTTCCATTTCCAAATGAGAGACTGTTCTAGAAAGGGAGTTCCATCCCACTACCACCCTTTTGTTTTTAGTGAGTAGGATGCTGTTTGGGAAATATTAAACTGAAGCACAAAATCAAGAAATGTCTGTTTAAATACCAAATACAACTATTCAAAGAACACGATCTACTTTGGGTAGAAGCCTGGGGTGGCCAGGGAGAGACATTTGTGGGCCACTCGGGCTTGGAGATGACCATTTTTCTACCTAAGGCATGGTCCCTCACATTCTTCAGCAACTCTCTCCCAGATTTGGGAAGAAACATTTGTCTTATATGCATGGTCTAGGCAGCTTCTCCACCCCTGTAGGCCGGGACTCTCCTTGGCCTTGCATGGCACCGAGTCAGACCCCTGGACAGCGTCCCAGAATTCAGCCTCCAAGGGGCCACCTCCCAGGGTACAGCTTCACCATCCACTCAGTTGCCGTGGGCATCATCCTGGCCTTTCCTTCATCGCTGGCAGATGGTAAGTCTTTGGGACTTCACTTCTTCAATATTTGACATAATCTCTCCTGCTTCTCCTTTGCGTGCTTCCTCCCCCAATTCAGGCCCCTTTTCTTTCTCAGTAATTACTTACTGTACTTGTACCCAAGACATATATTTATCATCCTCTTTACCCAGCCTCAAGAAATCCGTTCTCTCTTTTGCTGACAGTCATATTTCTAAAACTCAAACTTAATCCTATCATTCACTTGTTTAAGCCTTGCAAAGTTTCCCTTTTGTCTTCAAGAGAATCCAAAATCCTGAGCAGCCAGACAAGCCCTTCCTGATCTGAGCCTTGTTTGCCTGGCCTTACCTCTGGCCTCTGTCATACTCTATGCCTCATACTCTTCCTTCTGTTTTGTGCATCATCCCCCCCGCCCCGCCACTGTCTGGCAAACTTCTACTCAAGATCGACCTCAGGAATCAGCCCTCTCCCCAGGTCCTCCTTGTCACCCTGCCACCTGTTTCACGGGTTTCTTTGGTACTTCCTCTGCTTTCCTTTTATTGTACACAGTGTATTTTTTTAATTTACCAAACATCTCATTAGAAACTGAACTCCTTAAGGGGAGTGACTGTCATAGTGTTTCTCCCATATTCCTTTAACAGCCCCATCCCTGTGGGAGGTATTCCATAAATATTTGTGTGAAAGAATAAGGCGACATACTGAAAATCATCAGTGTGAAGGACACTGCTTGTTTTGCTTTAGTATACTTGATCACATCCTCACAGTGACTTTACAAGAACTCTTCCTCATCCCAGTATTAGAACTGGGACAGCTGAGGCTAAGATATTATGCAAGTTGGCTATTGCCATCCAGGTCGTAGTACAAAGACTCTAAAGCCCACACTTTTTACACTATATCAAAATACATTACAGAGTATCTCACACTTTCACTGGTATTTGAAATACTTTAAGCTGGGATCAAGTCAAAAACAAACAGCAACAAAAACACCATTTCCCAATTTGGGGAAAAGGTGAAAATTAAGCTCGGTTGGTAGAAGAAAAAGCATGACTTAGTCAGGTTTAACTAATATCAGTTATCCATTGCCTCATAATGATTTCAATACTCCCAGCCTTAGTGGTTAAACCTATAACACTTACAGACGTGCAACTTTCTGTGGGTCAGGAATTTGGGAGTTGCTTTTTTGGGTAGTTGTGACTCAGTCTTTCATGAAATTAAAGTCAGGATGTTGGCCATGGCTACAGTCACTTGACAAGGGCTGGAGGAGCTGTTGCAGGAGGGCTTGTTCACACGAATGTCAAGCTGGTGCTGACTATTGGCAGGAATCTCGGTTCCTCACTGCACGCGCCTCTCCATAGGGCTAGCTATCGTTATGCTATGATATGGTATGGCAACTGACTTCCCCCAGAAAGAGTGATGGAGAGAGCACAAGGCAGAAGCCACAAATTCCTTTGTGACCTTGCCTTGCAAACCTTATTCCATTATTTCCACAATGTTCTTGTGGTTTCACAGGTTGGGTCTATTCACTGTGGGATGGGAATATGCAAGGGCATGAGTATCAAGAACCAAGAATCATGTGGCGCCATCTTGGAAGCTAACTACTCCTCCACGAGAAGACTGGGGAAACCATGAGAGATAATGAGAGCAGCCAGGACTACAAGTCCCTCAGATCCTTTAAATTTTGATTCACATGTACACAGGTACTCAATGGTGAACACTAAACTTCCCACCTAAAGCGCCATTGTTTTTGAGTTGCCCTGAATTCAAGTACTGTGTGACCAACAGATTCAGTGAGAATACGGTCCAAACAAAGGGAGGTTGTCGGCACAGAAGGGACAGTAGTCATTAGAACAGATGACTCAAATTAGATTTAGAGACTTATTTACAGTATTGCTTTCTGGTTCATCTTCCTCAAGGGACTGAAAGCAAAGATGACCTATGGGATTTGGTAGCTAAACATTCGAAGCTGACTTTTTTTGAAATTCTTATTATTTACCATGTTCTCTCCAAGTATCATTTCTTGGTAATGTCTATTTAGCAGGTAATTTTTTTCTTCTCTTTCTTTTTCTTTTTTTATGTGGGACACATACAAAATGAGATATCTAGCATGTATAAGTTATAATAAACTGAGCCCTCTAAAACCCACCACCCAAATTAAATCTAGGGAAATATTAATACAGTGCTTTTACTTGCACATTCCTCTATTTCAAATGTTCATGAGTTCCTCCAGAGGGGACTTATGTCATGACATCTGTATCTTTGTCTCTTAAAGTTTTAAAATATCTTTATGGATGTATTTATGTATATACCCTAAAAGATTATTTGTTCCATGCATTTAGTTTGAGATATATAGAGTTTTGTATATGCCCATTCAATCCAGTTTGATAACTACATTGTTCATATCTTCCATAATATTACTAATATTTTCCCTGCTTGACTTATAAATCAAACTTAGCATGCAAATTTCTAAATATGGTTCTGTCAAATAATTATTATAGTATTATCAATTAAAAAATATATTTGAGCCTTTTCTGAAGCACATTCAAGTTTAGCATTATTATATCTTCCTAATTAAAAGAATCTTCTATTATTATAATACAGTAACTTATTATGCCCTCAATTTATATAGATAGATAGATAGATATTATTATATAGATAGATAGATATATTATTATATAGATAGATAGATAGATATATCAGTCTATCTATATCTATAAACTATATCAACTATCTACCTATATACATATATGTGTATATATAAACTAAGACTTATATGGTTTGATTTTAATAAAGTTATCCTGAATTTCTTTTGTTTTTATTTTCTGATATAAACTTTTTTATTATTTTTCTTTCAAACTTTCCATGTAGTCTTTCTCATAAACAGAAAAATATTGGATTTCTTACATAACTTGAAGTCTAAGAATATAATTTAACCAGTAAACTTAGTCAATTTATGTTTATTAATAAAATTACAAGTATTAACATTTTAAATTTGTCTCTATCTTCTTCACTTTTGCTTTCTACTTTTGTTTTTAGTTATTGTCGCTTGCTTATTTTTCAAAGTATTGTTTCTATTTTGTTTTGTTTTGTTATTTTATCTTTCTTATTTCCTTATTCCATGTTTCCCTTATTAACGATTTGATATTTATGTACTTCACATCTATTTTTCTCCTGGTTACTCTTAAATTTTTACTCTTAATGCTCTTAATGTTTTACTTAACATTATCCAAATTTATGTATACCCTAAAAAAGAAACTTAGAGTAATCTGATTCTGTCTCCCTCTTCCTGACGTCTATTATTGTGTATTTTTATTATGTTTGCAACCACAAAGGTGCATAATATTATTGTCATGTTATACCCATTTTTAGTTTTGTTTTATACAACATTGCCCCCATTTCTTTGCAACCCACCTCTTCTATCTCAAGACCTTCCTCTGAGTGCTCCCTCTTCTTCTTGAAGGGTCTCCAGGCCATTTCCAGTTTGGTTCCTGGACTCACTTTATCAACACTACCTGGGAGTTTTTAGGGACACAAGTTTTCAGTCCCCAGACAGGCCTAGTGAAACAGAATTTCACAATGGACCCAGAAATCCATGTTTTTAGAGTGTCTCCAAGCAATCTACATAATTTGTGGGGCCCAGTACAAATGAAAATGAAGATCTGTCCTTTGTTCAAAATTAAGAATTTTGAGACCATGCCAGAGGAGCATTAAAACCAAGTGTGGGGCATTCTTAAGCATAGGGACCAGTTCTGATCTCCACATGATTTCTGCAGTTATTCAGTTAGGAAGATTTGTCTCTTCCCCCTCCATGTAAGCAATCATTTATTTATACATCTATGCACTCATTATTTAGCTTATACTTTCATCTATAATCCAATTCTGCTATTATTTTGTTGCCAAAGTTGTTCTGTCTTGGGTCATTGGGATCTCTTCCTTATTGTTCTTCCTTAGCCTTTAATGTGAAACTAGTGGATTAACTTGGAATCTTTTGGAGGGCCTTCCAAATCCACCTGCATCCCTCCCCACGTAGTCTAGGTCATTGGACACACATAACGGAGGAGGCTGAGAGTTGGAGTTTTCTGTGATGTTTGTGGGCAAGATGAGGCCTTCAGGGCCCCACAAGCAGGGTTATTGTACCTGTCCCTCCCCAACATCCCCTGGGGTCAGTGCAGGATGGCAAGAACTAATTTGTTTTTAGGTGGAATACTCACCTATGTTGTCTAGCATCTGTTGTACTTGGCAGGGTCCTAGCAACCTAAGGTGACACAGCATTGGAGGATCTGCTGGTGTCTGTGATGCTCCGTGTTGCACATTTTCAGGAGCTGCTGGGCTAAGTTGGGGGGGAAGGCAGCATGGCCAAGGGATCTTACATCAGGCCTGTATCCCCATGGATTGTTATGGGATATAGGGGTGTTGATAGTCATATTCATGTTTTTAATTATTAAGAGACTTTAATCAAGAAGAGGCAAACTAGCTATAGAATTTCTACCTTCCTGGAAGAAAAGCAACAATTTTTTTTTTCATTCAGAACGTGAAAAGCAACAATTATTTTTAGAAGTTCAATGTTTATTGAAAACATATTTGGTATCCAAAGGAGTTGAAAATGTATGTGCATGCAAAAACCTGCACACAAATGTTTATAGAGCTTTATTTATAATTGTTAAAACTTGGAAGCAACCAAGATGTCTTTTAATAGATGAATGAGGGTGCGTGAGTGGTGCAGTCGATTAAGTGTCTGACTCTTGATTTCAGTTCAGGTCATGATCTCAGGGTTGTGGGATCAAGCCACCCATTGGGTTCCATGCTCAGCATGGAGTATGCTTGAGACTCTCTCTCTCCCTCTCCCTCTCCCCCTCCACCCTTGTACTCTCTCTCTCCCTAAAATAAATAAATAAATAAATCTTAAAAAAAAATAGATGGATGGATAATTAAACTATGGTGTAGCCAGACAATGGAATACTATTCAGCAGTAAAAAGAAATGAGCTATCAAGGCAAGAAAAGAATTGGAGTAAACTTAAATAGATATTGTAAGCAAGAAATGCCAATCGGAAAAGACTATACACTGTGTGATTACAACTACATGACATTCTGGAAAAGGCAAAAATGTGGAGACCATAAAAAGATCAGTGGTTGCCAGAGGTTTAGGGATGGGGGTGGAAAAGGAAGAAATGAGTAAATGGAACCCAGGGGATTTTTTGGGCAGTGACACTCTTCTATATAATGGTATAATGGTGGACACATGACATTATGCATTTGACAAACCTAAAGAATATACAACACAAAGAGTGAACTCCAATGTAACTATGAACTTACTTAATAATAATTTATCAAAAAAAAATTTATCAATATTGAGGTTCATCAATTGTAATAAATGCACCATACCGATGTAAGATAATAATCTGAGAGAGTGTGTGTATGTGGTGGAGGGTGAGGGGGTGCAGGGAGTGCATGGGAACTCTCTGTACTCTCTGCTTAATCCTCCTATAAAACTAAAGCTGTTCTAAGAAATAGGTTTACTAATTTTAAAGGAAAAAAAACATATTTGGAAACTGTGAGTCAACTTCAATGCAAACTAGACCAGAGAACAACTCATTAGAAACACCTAAAACATCAATAAGGAGCTAGAAACCTCCAACTCTTTACTTGGGTTTAGCATAAAAACCCTTTGAAAAGGACTAAAAGGAGACAAATCTCAATACTTTGAACATGTTGAGTAGATGACTGACATTAAAGGGAAGTTTCAGCTTTTACAAGATGCATCAGAATGCAACCAATTTCAAATAGCTGCAATGAAAATATCCTCCAAAATCCATCAGATCAATGAGGAATAGTTTCCAACAGCACTGAAAGAGGCTTTGGAGGAAAATCCCAATGTTCTACAGAGTCTAAAGCTGTTTTCACAAGAAGCTGGAGGATGGAAAAAGGAGAGTGAATGAAGTTATTATACTGAAAAAAAAAGTTATAAAACTCTGAGGAAAGTCAGATTGAGCCTTTGGATGGATACTTGCAAAAAATTAGTTTGGGCTGCCGTTCTTGGAAAAGACAACATGGATAGTGGGAACCTGAAAATAGATGTAATCAGTGCTCCAGAAAAGAGAGCCCTCCAAGAAGATGAATCAAAGGAATTTCAAAGAAACTGATTGATGCAGCTGAATTAAATATTTATTTTAAAACTTTGGAAGAAGAAAGAAACCAAATGTATACCAAGTTAACTATAAAAGAGGAAATCACCAATGCATTTAAAGATCACATGAAAAGTCTCCAAACTGAAAAAACATCACTATAGTTAGAAAAATAAATAAATAAATAAACGGAAAGTAGAAGCAACCACTCCACTGGAGACTTCGAATCTTCTCAGAAATGCATCAAGAAGACAAAGTGAAGTTTCAACATACTGACTTAGGAGAATTTACCCTGTAAAGATAAAGGAAAAGATGTCCAAAGTCAGTGAAATAGCAGTGTATGCAAAGATCTGGATATCCATAAAATACAGGCCAAAATAAACTCAGAAATTCTTGAAAGCCTCCCTGACTTGTACCAAAGGCAGCTTACTTCCCATGGGAGAAAAATTTATGATAATGTGTTGAGTGCTCTGTTAATTGAGAGATATCTCAGTTATCTTAAGTTAATTAAAGAGAGGTTCCTGGGTGGCTCAGTCCTTTATGCATCCGACTCTTGATTTCAGCTCAGGTTAAGGGTATTGGGGTTGTGAGATCCAGCCCCGCATCAGGCTCCACACTTGGCAGAGAGTCTGCTTCTCTCTCTCTCTCTTTCTCTCTCTCCCTTTCTCTCTCTCTCCCTCTCCTTCTGTCCCTCCCCACACTCAAGCATGCTCTCTCTCTAAAATAAATAAATCTTTAAAAAAATTTAAAAATGTAATTAAAGAAAAAATACATCAAACGAGGTAATATTGAAAAAGAGTGAAAAAATTTCAAATAGTATCCATAAACTTGATATTACAAATCAGGTATTTAGTAGCAAGGAAATCCTTAGTTTGATGAGATCCCCAGGAAAGAGGAGCCTCAGGCTGTGATGGTTTCTGAATCCAGTGTCCTGCTCCCCATGTGGACCAGGCATCATCTACCCAGAACCTCTGTTGGGTCAACCCCATCCTGATGCATCAACTTGCCCACAAGGAGCAAAAAAGAATTTGTTCTGGTGCACCTGGAAATGGCAGGAACTTGGGTCTTTCTTTCAGTTCAACACTCCCACCTGAACAGGGTGCTGCTGGCCAGGCTCAGGTCCTCCCCTCATCCCCTTATCAGATATGTCAGAGGGCCCCCAGGGATCAGCTCCTGAGAGCGGGACCTCTCTCCATTTCCCTATTCCGGAAAGTGAGACATAATATCTCTGAGCATGCCCTCACTGAGGGACTTGCTTGGCTCTGCACATCTTCCACTGGTCAGATGAAATGTCTACACCAAGCACTGTTCACACACTCTGAAAACAGAAGTGAGCCATCTTCACATTGATCCACCTCCCAAAGAACCTACTTCTGAAGACCCAGAACCATAGCAAAGCACTTTTTCCCTCTCACTACTAAAATCAATTAGATTCTTTTCTTTCAGTTTTGTTGCTTAAAGTGATTATAATGGCTCAAATGGAAATATGAAAGGATTATATTTATTAGATAATGTTTTAAACTAGGTTATTTAAATGTGACTTTTATAAATTGTTTTCATTTATTTATTCTTTATTTCGGTAAGTACACATGGTATTTTTATTGTGGTCAACAAGTCCACTAAGATAATCTGAAAGCATAGCAAGATTTTTACTTAGTATTTCTTATAAAATAATTTTGATCTTTTTCTGTTTCAGTTTTATTGCTATTATTTAAATGACAATACAATATCTCAAATGGAAATATTTTAGAATAGTGTTTTGTAAATGTTCATTGTGTAAATGTGCATCTTTTTAGTAAAATGGGTTGGTTTTATCTCTAGAGAGTGTAAATATTGCATTTTTGCTATTGATATTTAACAATATTTCTATTGACCTAGAAACATAGCAATAATTTTTGTCTCCAAAAGTGGTTTCAAATTTTCTGATTTGGTTTCACTATAGATAAGCAATTACATAATTACTCAAATGAAAACTCTATAGAATTATAATTCTTATGTAGTGTTTTATATTTTATCTTCCTTAAATGTGAATTTCATGAGTAAATTATGTCCTTTTTTCAAATTTCATCAAGTGCTTTTTTTCCAGCTATTGATATAGTGTTTTTTTTTTTTTTTCTCCTTTGTGGAGAATTGCATTAATTGATTTACAGATATTAAACTAACCTTGATTTCTATTATGGATAAATTTGGCTAAGATGTATTATCTTTTTACTATATTACTGGATTTAATTTGCTAGTTTTTAGAGATTTATTTTTTGTTTGTATTTTCATAAAGGATATTGGTCTTTAGTTTTCCTTTAATGTTTTTGACAAATGTTGGTTCTGAGTTACAATACTTTTTAAAATATATTCAAAAATGCTGTATCTGCCTCTATTATCTGAGTTTGTGTTCAAATTTTAATATTTCTTCCTTAAATGTTTGAAATAATTTACTAAAGAAACCATCCATGCCTTGAGTTTTTGAGTGCCTTGTGTGATTTTGATTTAGAGTTACATTTGTGTTAACAGACATAGGAGTATTCAGGCTTTTAGTTTCTTCTTGTGTCAGTTTTGATAAATCATGCTTCTTAAGGATTTTATTTCTCTCCAGTTTTAGATTAATATTATATATTAATTATAATATTTTTGTCCTTTAAATTTTGTAGAATTTCTAGTGCCATCCTCTATTTTATTCCTGATGTTAGTTTTTTTCTTTACTTTTTTATCCATCAATCTCAATTAGACTCTATTTATTAATCCTTTTGTGAAACAAACTCTTGGCTACCTAAAACCTCTCCATTTACCTCCTTTATCCAGAGAAACACCATAAAGTCTTCTGCCCCACCCCTAAAGGGTACCTTCCTCTCCATATTCTAGCCCCAGACTCTGCCTTTTTAGATCACTGAGACCTCTCTGTTCTGCTTGGGCCTCTTCCTTTGAATGATCAGACAAGTGCTTCCAGGCAGAAATCCTGACTGTTGGGCTCACTGTCTGTACTTCTTCACCCTCAGAGATCACAGTCCTGTGCTGCCTGTTACCCCAAATCTAAAACAGTTGCCTCGTATACATATATTTTTTCCCCAGTTATATGGTTGTTTACAGTGGAAGTAACAGTTGACTTCATGGTAGTTAGAGGTAGAAGATCCTTCCTAGTGCTTGTGGGTAGTCTCTTGTGTACTTGCTTTTATGACCATCTATTATTATTTTGCATTGCACACATAAATATTATTATTCTATATCTTATAATTTCAACACCTATATTATCTGTGATCTAAAAATAGTATATGCTGTCAATTATTGTTTCTAGCTCTTTTTGTGCATTTGGTAGTCTCTGATTGTAAGTTCATATTTGACTGAATAGAATATCTAAAATTCCCAAGGTCTTAAACTGAGAGAGCCTTCTTCCAAAAAGAAATTTTTGTACCAGAGGTGCTACTCACCTAGGTCACATAGCCTACCCTACTTCTAGGGTCCCAGACTTAATGTAAGAATCCTAAATTCAACACATCTATCTATGGCCCAATATTCCAGTCACAACCAGAGTTCTAATACTGGCATTTGCTTTCAGTATAATCTGTTCCCCATTTTGCTCAATGCTTCTCCCTAGAGAGGGTCTACATTTGCCCTATGTTCATTTTTACCCAAGGGGAGGGGAAATCCTTAAAATTATTTCTTATTTCCTGAAAGCCCAACAATCTATTTAAAAGCATGTTTGATCCAATGTCTAGTTGTTTTATACTTGGAGGACTCCTCTCGGTCTCAGATCGACCACAGTAGGGCCAGAGACAGGAAAAGCTTGTAGCCTCACCGTCAGTCAATGTAGGTATAGTTACCATGAGACAGAAACATTAGGTAACTTACACTTCTTTGTCTGCTAGAAAGTTCTGTGGTTGCATTAAGAAAGTCTGATTCCAGATCCTATGATGTAATGACTACATTGGAATGCTTTGTGTGGAAGACATTCTCTGTTAATGTCTACTGAGTTAAAAAACAGAATGATGGATGAGTAGATAAATGTTTCCATATATAAATCCTGTCATTGAAATAACGATGGGTGCATGCAGAAAGAAATTGGTTCTTTTAAATAAATTCTTCCACAAGTAACAAGATTAACAAAGTTGATAAAACACTATTATACATTTCACCTGAAGGCATGCCTAACTACTAAATACAGTTTGTGGATCAGGGGTGTTATAGGCAAAATAAATACACAGTTGATACCAAGCAGACACTGCAGTCAAGCTGTGGTGGAGATGCAAGAGCATCCTATCATTACACAATTTATGCTATAAATAAACCACCAATTACACTTGCCCCATATTTTCTGCTCAGCTTATTTACCCTACATTCTCTCTGCCCCCTTTCACAAATGCCCCTCTGCATTTCCTCAGTGTCCATGCACACATGAGGGCACTCCCTCCGTTTTGGTATACACTTTCTATTTTGTCTTATCTTGATGCTCTGATGAGGACCAAGGCAAAGTTAGCAGTGTTACAAGTGTATAAAATCACAGCTGTGTGTGACAGTTTAGCAAATGTGGTGGAAGGAAACAGTCGTCCATGAAAGCTGCAGCATGACCACCTCCCATGACACTCAGTTGGGCACAAGGGGGAGAGGCAATAGGGAGCAGTGGTGGCCTGGACACAGGGGAGAGCTGGAATTGTGCCTTGCTTCAGGTGTTAACTAAATGTAAGTATGATATTGGGCAAATAGTTTCTCTGTCTTTAGTAACTGTCTAACAATTAGAGGGGTAGCAAGACCCATAGTTCCATAAACATGAATCCTTTCTTTCTTCTCCACACAGAAATCATATTGTGGAATGTTTTTTTTTCTACCAAACAAATACCACAATTATTTTGTGTTACTTTTTGTGTTTCTGAGAGTTAGCATTGCTACATTAAATTAATATAACTTAAGTCAAAGGCAAAAATGTTTAATGTCTTTTATCATTTTCCCATTGGTGCGAAGAACTTAACAACCCATTCAGGAACCCAGTCATAGATGTTATATAAATTTCAGCATTTACATATTCCATGTTTGTGACCAAGTGTAACCCAGGCTCCCCAGCAACTACTGCATTTCTATCTATTGTGCAATTCAATTCACCAAGGCCCTTTATGAGCATTAGTTAAAGTTTTATCTATAATCACAAATTTAAGTGAGATACATATTATTACCACCCAATGTAAGTCTTTTTTGTAGTTAAGTGACTTACTAAAAGTATTATTCCTAGCTCAGTGGCAAACTTGAAGCTAGAAACCACAGGTCTCATTGAGAATTATAAGTAATGTTTTAAAATCACTATTGGGATGCCTGGGTGGCTCAGTTGTTAAGCATTTGCCTTCGGCTCAGGTCATGATCCCAGGGTGCTGGGATCGAGCCCTGAATCGGGCTCCCTGCTCAGCGGGAAATCTGCTTCTCCCTCTCCCACTCCCCCTGCTTGTGTTCCTTCTCTCGCTGTGTCTCTCTGTCAAATAAATAAAATCTTTAAAAAAAAATAAAATCACTACTTATTGAATCTCTACTAGATACCAGGCACTGTACTAAGGATTTTCAGGCTTTATGTAATTGATTCCTAGAAATAGCAAGGTAAATGATATCATCACAGTATTACAGGTGAAGAAATTATAGTTTAGAAAAGTTAGCTAGCTTGCCCAATGGCAGGGCAAGGATTTGAAGTCAAATGGATTTGACTATAAAACCCATTCTCTTTGCATTTTGTCAAGCTGTCTCTAATCCAACAGTACTTTCATTGATTAAATATCTTCTCTTGTGTCAAGTTTGATTTTATTTTGTGCCAGACACTTCCACATACAAATAGAAATCTCATTGAATCCCAAGGAAATACTGTGAAAATGGCATTTTCCCACAATTTCCAGACAGGAAAACTGCAGCTCCATGAGGGAAGGATAGGTTCCAAAAGTCACGAGACTGTTACGTAGCGAAACCAACCGTTCCATAATGCACTATCTGATGCTTCACATGGCATTTTCTATTGTTTTCTACTCATTAGTGTAGGCCTGTTACTATATTGTCAGAAATCTTTGCATTCAGAAAATGACATCCAGCATAATGGTGAATTCATCATAGATGTTCAGTAAGCAAACTGATTGAATGGGAAAAGCATGGGGCTGAGAAACCCTTCTCCAAAAATGTCCAGGAAAGGGATCATGTGCAAGATATCTTGCTCCCTTCAGACTCTCTCTGTCCACCTCCACATTGCTCTCTACCCCGGGAGCCCGACCACATGGACACCATAAATCAACCCTCTGGCAGGCCCCTGGCTTTGCTTTGTTTGGCCTAACTGGCTCCTTCTCTTTGGAACTGCCACGAGCAGTAGAAAGAACATTAGTTTTGAGTTAGACACACGTAATTCTCTTGTCAAAGATCGATGTTCATGGGCCAACCATGGACCAGGTAGCATGTTGGTTCCATTGCTGTGAAATCAATAACTCATCATCCCCACTTTCCATAAGCTTGAGGTCAAGCCCAGCATTGTCCAGTAGAACTGGAAAGCGAGCCACACATGCAATTTTAAGTGTATACTAGTACCTACAATAAAAAGTAAAAAGCAAGTCCAATCATTTTATTAATGTACCTTATTTAACCAAATAGATCTCAAATAACACTTCAATGTCATATCAATATGAAATTATCAATGAGATATTTTACATTATTTTTTCATGCCAAGTCTTTAAAATGTGGTTTGTATTTTAGACTCTCAATCTGAGTTATCCACATTGAGGGGCTCTGTGTGGCCAGTGGCTACTCTACATGACAACACAGGTTCAGTGGGAGAGAAAAAACATGTAAACACATGAGCATAACATATGTGTGCTAAGACAACATGCATCTCTGTGTTGTGCATTAGCTCATGTACAGTTGGTAAGGGGGAGAATATTATCAGCATAAATCAGAACTTCCTTTAATTTGTATATAACTAATGTTTGCGGTGATGCAGAGTGGGAGGGGCAAACTTACAATTAGAGAGAGAAGCTTAGCAAACATGGAGACTAAGAAACATGCCCAAAATGGTCTAGAATTGTCTCCCTTTGGTGCAAGCAGCATGTGGTTGACTGGTTTCAAGCACTGCTTTGTTTTCCACGTTGTTAAACTCCTTAGTAAAGCTGCGAAGACATTTCACACATTGTTTAAAAAGTCATGAAAATCCCAGGGGAGACACTGTGTGTGTGTGTGTGTGTGTGTGTACTAAGATTGCTGGAGTTGCTTTTATATATATATATATATATATATTAGCTCTTTGGTTTGAAGTTGCATTGGTGCTGGGTGTTGGAACACCCAAAGTGACATAAACCCTGTTGTTTTTACTGTACAGTTTTGCAGTTTTTCGGTAAGGCAAACTGTGTTGCCATAGAAGCACCTGTGTTTCAAGCATGATGGTAGAAACACGTTCAGTTTTACCTATAGGTCCAGGAAATGTTTCAGACAGGAGGACACTGTTCAGCTAAATTTGACCTGGGATCAAATTCTAGCTCTACCAATTTCTTTTTTTTTTAATTTTTTATTGTTATGTTAATCACCATACATTACATCATTACTTTTAGATGTAGGTTCCATGATTCATTGTTTGTGCATAACACCCAGTGCTCCATGCAGAACGTGCCCTCTTTAATACCCATCACCAGGCTAACCCATCCTCCCACCCCCCTCCCCTCTAGAACCCTCAGTTTGTTTTTCACAGTCCATCATCTCTCATGGTTTTTCTCCCCCTCTGATTTCCCCCCCTTCATTCTTCACCTCCTGCTATCTTCTTTTTTTATTTTTTTAACATATATTGCATTATTTGTTTCAGAGGTACAGATCTGTGATTCAACAGTCTTGCGCAATTCACAATGCTCACCATAGCACATACCCTCCCCAGTGTCTATCACCCAGCCATCCCATCCCTCCCACCCCACCCCCCACGCCAGCAACCCTCAATTTGTTTCCTGAGGTTAAGAATTCCTCATATCAGGGAGGTCATATGATACATGTCTTTCTCTGTTTGACTTATTTCGCTCAGCATAACACCCTCCAGTTCCATCCACGTTGTTGCAAATGGCAAGATCTCATTCCTTTTGATGGCTGCATAATATTCCATTGTATATATATATACCACTTCTTCTTTAGCCATTCATCTGTTGATGGACATCTTGGCTCTTTCCACAGTTTGGCTATTGTGGACATTGCTGCTATAAACATCGGGGTGCACGTACCCTTTCGGATCCCTACTTTTGTATCTTTGGGGTAAATACCCAGTAGTGCAATTGCTGGATTGTAGGGTAGCTCTATTTTCAACTTTTTGAGGAACCTCCATACTGTTTTCCAGAGTGGCTGAACCAGCTTGCATTCCCACCAACAGTCTAGGAGGGTTCCCCTTTCTCCGCATCCCCACCAACATCTTTCATCTCCTGACTTGTTAATTTTAGCCATTCTGACTGGTGTGAGGTGGTATCTCATTGAGGTTTTGATTTGGATTTCCTTGATGCCGTAGCTCTACCGATTTTTGCCTAAGAGGGGAGGGCTGCTTTCCTCACCTTCCTGGGCTGCTTTCCCATTTGTAAATATTTTCCTTGCAGGGTTTACCGCCTGTACAGGATAACTGTGAATTAAATGAAAGTCTGTGGGGCTCCTGACCCTGTGTAAATGCTTTAGAAACGTGAGTTCTCCTTCCCCCAGCCCACAGGAGACTAGGACACATAACATGTCTACCAGTCACTCACCTGGCCTCAGGAGCAGAGGCCAGCCTTATGCAACTTCTAGAGCCATTAGATTAGCAGGGATCTGCTCTATTCCATAACATGTGGGAGACAGAACTCACCTCCCTCTGACAGTCTGCTCCATGCACTCATCTTGGTTTGACTCTGTGTGACTGCACCAGAAAACAAAACCAAAAAGAAGACAAAACAAATTAAAAAAAAAAAAAAACAGCTTCTCTAGATATATTGTATATTTGTGAACTTCAGAAAGTGTTGACAATGGGTGGAAGTGCAGATCTAGGAAGATCTGCTGGAGCAAATAGCTGGACCTGAGTGCATGGTAGGCACCGGAGGAAATACCATTTTTTAAAAAATTTCTAATGAGTTCTATTTCATTAGAGTTAACTTCTATCTCTAATTCATCCCCAGCAGATCAGGCAGCTCAAAATTCAAAACAATGATGGGAGGTGACCAATGACAGAACTGTCAGTGTTTTCTGTCCTTGCTCAAGATGGCAAAGCTCAGATGGCTTCAGTGAACATACCCCTCTCAGCTAGAGAACAGGGCACTTTCTCAAGATGGCCCTGAGGCAGAGAGCCCCGGAAAACACTATGTTGGCTGCAGACCAAGAAGGCTGTTTTCTTCCCTGTGGATGCTACCCCCCCAGACCAACAATTGTTGCACCATGTTTTCATTCAGCCAAGTGTCCCAGCCTACTGGGGACTGCCCCTAGACACTGCAATGCAAACATAGCCTGATTGGAAAGAGCATGGTGTCTCCTCACCTGGCCCCCAAAACACATTTTCATGAGGTTCTTATCTGGACAACTGTTTTGATGATTTTGCCTCCCTGAGTTCAGACTTAGTAATCAAGTTAGCATTTCAGAGGATTCATTAACTATTGCAATTATCTGTGATTTGGCTGGTGGCAGGAGGGGGTGTATTCACGAATTTGCCTCCTCTCTGTTGAAAGTTCTAGGAAGCTCTTAGGGGTGGTTTGTGCCTGGCCTGTGAGAAGAGCCTTCTCTTATCCCTGGATGCTTGCTCTGAGCTTCACAGGCTCTGGCAGTTGGCAGGTTAGCTGCTCAGGGCACCAGGAGCCAGGAACCAAAATGGTCTGAGTCTTGCCCTTGCTTGCACGTGTGGCAGACCCCAACAGAATCTTGTAGCTGTTGGCTAGCACATGACAGAAAACGACAAAATGTCATTTCGACCTTTGCTGTCACCAGGAGGCACTCCCTGACTAATGTGCAAAGGCAACAGGGCTCCTCTGCCATCTGACAGATCTGTACCATGGCTCCTCTGCTGTCATCCCTGTGGGTAGCCTGTTCTGAAAGCCCCACCAGGCCCCACCAGGACCCAGACGGGCTGCCTGAATGGGGGCGCTGTCTCCAGACACAACCTCCCTGTGATTCTTCAAATGCTTTTTTTGGAGGTTTGGGCTTGCCTTTGGTCTGCAGAGACCTTAAGCCCCTCATTTAATTAGTTTATTTAAATCTTGAACTTCTCTAGTTATCAAAAGTAGTAGTAATGATAGCGGGAAATTAATCCAACCAAAGACGAAAATGTAGAGAAAGGTTGAGCTTCATTTTCAGGGCATTAACATTCACAAAGCTCTGCATTCCAATTACCCATAATATGATTTTAATTTTTTTAAAGTTTATATCTAGCTTAGTATTCAAAGCAGACAATGGTTCAGTGGAAGAAAAAAACAAATGTAGGACAACTATAGAAATTAGTACAGGCCCCTAGGCCCAGGGTCTTTCTGAGAAATTAGGCCAGGCTCAAACAAACTCGGGCTCTGGAAAGGTAAGAGATAAACATGACTCTGAAAATGCATCTCTGAGTTCAAGCACAGTAAAAATTCCTGCTCAGGGTCACTGCCAGCAGAAGCCACCTTGCTTTTTCTTGGTTGTTTGGTTTGTTTTCTCTTATTTCCATGTTGTAGTTACCAACTCTTAAAATTATATCACATAGCATTTGTCTTGTAGCAGTGTTTTTTTTTTTTAATTTCAGAAAATTGGTTAAAAAGAAAGCCCTCTGGAAATTGGGGTGGGCAGGGCAGGTATTCTGCACAGATCTCCCCCAGACCTAGTAGTCAGGCCCCCTTGGACACCTGCTGGAGGGTTTCACACAGAAGCTCAGGCTCACATGGATGCCTTTCCATGTGCCTGTGTGGCTGTGGACGGCCTCGGCCACCCCCCAACCAGGCGATGTCTCTCTCCTCTGAGCCAGCACTAGTGACCGACTCTCCAATCACACTCACAACTCCTGTGCACAGTCTCCATGTTGCAAGCACCTGTCTGGCTCTCATGATGCTGGCACTAATGCATGTGAAGTGGGGCTCCCACCATTTGTAAACATCCTTCATATCATCTCATTGGAGAGTCTTAACTCTTAGAGCTGAGGAAGGAGAGAAAAATCCCACAAAGGGTAGTGGCTTAGGAGATGCTTATCTGGCTCACACATCTATGCCATGGACAGGGCTGAGCAAGGCAGCTGGTCTCCTTCCAGTTGGTCCAGCTGGGGCAACTGGAAGGCTCCATTCACTCTATGCCTTTGAGGGCATGGTCCAGGCTGGGGTGCAGACCCCACAATATAGAAGAGCCGGGGGAAGGATAGGCAGCCATCTTGCACAAAGCCAGTGGCCTCAGCAGGTATTTATATACCCATTTCACTGATAAGGAGATCAAGACCCAGTACAGGTAAGGGGCTGCTCAAGTTCCCTTGGAGATAAGGAAACATTCAAACTCAGATCTGTTTGCTTCCAAAGTTGTCCCTTTCCTTTCATTTCCTTTGTTGGTTTTTGTTGGTTTTGGACTATTTTTTGTTTGTTTTATTGGTTGTTTATTGTTTCTTTTCATCATGAAGCTGACAAGTAGCCCAGCCAGGATGTAAACTACAGTTCTCTGACACTGAATCCAAATGGACACTTGAGCTCTAGACTTTCTTCTTTATTTTGCAATTGAAGGTAGAGGCATTCATCAGAAGCCTAAGAGTTTGCCTTTCCTTATGCCCACCTTGTCTCGTGCCCCTTCCTGCTTAGGGGCAGAGGCTGTGTCTTCTTTGGCAGAGCACAGATCCGGGCTCTGGACATGGCCACCGGGCTTGATTCAATTCCTGGCTCTTTGGCTCTATAGCCTTAGGTAAGTTACTTAACGTCTCAGTGAGGATGTAGGGACAACCACAACACCTACCTCATCCATCTGTGGGGAGATGGAGGACTTGCTAGGGTGCCCAGGCAGTGCCCTCTGGGCGGCTGTATTCTAGAACAGCAGCTTCCTCATGCAGCACTTGCCTGCACCCTGACCTGTCAGAGCACAGCCAGCTGCCTTCAAGGGGTTGTTCAAGCCAATACAAGGAAGATATCAACAGTGATCTCCATGGGGGGAGACAGGACACCTGTCAACATTCTCAGGGCTGTGCAAGCTGCCCACATGCTTAGTTGATTCTCTTTGTAAGATAGAGGAACCCCCAAAACAATGGAGGCTGACTATCCACATGCCAGGCAGGATTGGGTTCCTAGGTGGGTTCAATTTGATTTAAAGGAAATATAGCAGTGCAACCTTTTTTTCACAACCATGTTTTGCAGTAAGAGTCCTACAGTGAAGTCCTCCATATTTCTCTACTAAAGTAACAAAATACCGGCTCCCCTTGAAAAGCAACTTTTGAAGTCAGTTGACAGAATCAACTCTGATCTCTATACATATGTTGTTCTATAAGTTTACTGTAGATCATTTATATCCAGATCCATTCTATCCTTCAAGACATGCATGAGCCAATCTTTCAATATATATTGAATCTCTATGTGACAGGCAAAGTGCCAGATACTTTACTCATATTGTCTCATTTTGTCTTTGTGACCAAGGAGATATGATGCTCATGATATAGAAACTAGACAAGGAAATCAAGGCTAATTTCAGCTTGCCCAAAGTAATATATTTATATTTATTTAATATATTAGAAAAGATTTAAACCCCTTGGGTCCAAAATTCATGGTCTTTTTAGAAAAAGATCTTTATTACCTATCCCCTTTATTTGAGAGATTTTCCCACCAAATTGTTTCAGACAATCTTGAGTCAAAGAATATTCAGGAGGCTCAGCAGTGCTAGAGACACTATGGATGAGACAACCATCCTTGTAACTGGATCATTCAGGGTCAGGTTTTTTCCAAATGTTTTATTCTGCCCACAGACTTCATAGGGAGACAGGGCTCAAGTCTGCCATAACACCAGACATCAAGTACAATGGGTGCAGACGTGACCTTTGGGTTTAGACAAACAAAGCTAGGCTTTAGCTAGAATGGTTTCACTGGCCTTTGGAGGGTGGAGGCCAGACAGCAATGGAGGAGGATCCCAAGGTTTAGTGAGAGCTAAGGAGAGGCCCAGACACAGGGGTTTTGAATAATATGAGCAGGTTTGAAGATTGAAGGGAAGGAGCCACCGGGGGTTGGGGAGAAGGGCAGAGACAGAGAGAGACAAAGACAGAGATAGATGGTGTATTAGCTTGCTAGGGGTGCCATAACAAAGTGCCATAGACTGGGGGCTTAAACAACAGAAATGTATCATCTCCCATTTCTGGAGGCCAGAAGTCCTAGATTGCAGCATCAGCAAGGGAATCTCCCTGAGGGAAGCTTGTCTCCTTGGCTTGCAGATGGTCATCTTCTCCTCATGTCCTCACACGGTTGTCCCCCTGTGTGTGTCTGTGTTTTAATCTCTTCTTATGAGGAGACAGGCATATTGGATTGGTGCACACCCTAATGGCCTCACTTTGCCTTAATTACCTCTTTAAAGACCCTGTTCCCGAGTAAGGTCACATCACATTCTGAGGTACGGGGGAAGGGACTACAGCATATGAATCTGGGGGGACACAATTAAGCTTATAGCATGAACAAAGTGGTTATAGCCCCAAAGAAGTGCTTCTACATGTGCCTTGTGGGTGAGAGTGAATGGTTATAGGGTTGTGGGGAAGGCAGGGAGATGTGGATTCCACACACGAGGTCACAGGTTAGTCACACAAGCACTTGGACTCCATGAACCTTAAATCCTTCGCATTCAAATTCTAATTCTGTGGCAGGTATTCATCTCCATCGGGGCCTCACCTGGGCCTCACCTGAGCTTGAGGAGTGAGGCCATCAGACATCAGAAAGGCTGGAGGAAATTTGGTCACCACCTGCCCCACCCTTGCCAGGCCCTCTCAAGACCTGGGTGGACACTCTTGGGGTGAAGCCACTGAGGGAAGACCCCATTGTAACTTGCTCTAAGAGCACTCTATCTCCTGTTTCCAACCTTGTCTGGGACCATGACTCTTGAATCCCCAAGTAGACTTGTCCCGCCATGGCACCCTCACCCTACCCCTGTCCGTCTCCTCATTCGGGAGTCCCATAGATCTTGCGAAGCCAACTCTTGTGAGGACCTCCGCTTCCTCAAGCCCTGGTTCCACCTTCACTGGTGTGTTGTGCCCAGCCTGCAGAAGAGAGAAGTGCAGTCTGCCAGGCAGCGTGCTTTGGACCTCCTATCCTTAAGTCCTTACCACATCCCTCTGTGGAAGCAAACTGGGTATCTCAGTTCAGAGGTTGGAAACAGGCTCAACATGGTGAACTGAGTCTCTCAGCATAACCTGGAGCAAGGGGCAGAGGTGGGGTTCAGAACTCCCTGTGTCCAGCACCAGCACGCAGGCCAGCTCCTCTGTGCTTGGCTGAGACCGCCAAAGGGCCTTGTCGGTGGGTCCCTGTGGTGATTACCATCAGTGCACTGATTTTAAAGCTTGATTAAGGACTTGCTCTCTAATTACTACACATATTTACGTCTTCTTCTCAGTGAGATAAGGAGTTTAAGCAGATACTCCCACGATTGCAGATTTTTCTTGAATTCTGTTCTTGGCCTCTTTGCTAGCCATAGTGTAGTACTCAATAAATAATTATTCATTATGTGGCCACTCGGGTTTTTAAATGACTTTCTTTTGGATGTGAAGAGGATTTTTGCTATCCTCAAGGCACTACATTTAAAAAGTCAAGTGTCTCTGGAAGATAAAATACAAAGCAGTGTTACTATGTCTGCTTCCCAGTGCACGCGGCTAAAGCACAGAGACATCAGGTGGCATGCCAAGTTGACCCAACAGCAACAGATGTTGCTTTTTTGTCTGCTTCATCACAGAAAGCCAAATAGCTAAGTTTATGAGGCCAATTATAACTCAGAGTACTCGCAGAAATTATTGACCAAGTGTTTATCCTTGGCTTTGTGTTATTCCAGGAGAGTTCATTTGTCATGAATTCATGATTTTGCCACCTTCCACATTATTTATCTGGAATGATTCCTTCCCCTAACTTGCTTAACTGTGTACTAGACATATACTTAATCTTTCCCTGCCTTGTCATCTGTAAAGTGGGGTTCCTTACACCTGCCACCCGGGCAACAGAACCGACTTCACATGGTTGTGACACTGTATAAATAACCATACAAAAATAATTTAGCACAACACCCAGAATCTCGTGGACTGTAATAAATAGTTGCTCTAAGGACTCTATGTTTGCCTTAAAGCACTGAATAAGCATTAGCTCTGTAATAATTTGTTTTAGAAAAGAAGACGTACTGCTTTTTTACACCTCCTTATATTCAATTACTTCTTTTTTCTCCTATTAGCATCTACGCTGAGTTTTTTTATAGTCATTAAACATGAAAAAATGACCTGTTCTATCACATGGAGAGATGAAAAGGAGCAGAAAACAACACGAATCAGGTTGAGATAAGCATGCTATTGCATCAGATAGGTTTCTTCACTACCCAAGGAGTGGATTTTGAAATAAAATGCATGAGATTCCCCCCAGCATACCGCTGGAAGGAAACAACAGAAGCTCTATACATACTTTCATCCAACAAGTGAAAACGTATCAGGCTTACTGAGAGTTTGTGTACAGATTGAAAAAGTATAGGTAGGAAAAGAATGAAGGAATACATTTACATATTAGGAACATATGCTTTCTCTGTGTTCATGCCTTGAGCTGCGTGATCAGAACTGTCTGGAGACTGCAGACAGGAGAGATGGGCACCAGGCCCATGCGTGGGATTCACACTCACATTCTGGTAAAATAGCAGAGATGCAGCTGAGTGCGTAGATCCCTCGTAGACATGGTGAGTCCTGAATGTGGCTTTGCAGAGGTGCTATTTCCATTACAGTCAATGAGACCGTGTGTTAGGTGCTCTGTGTTGTTATTTTTATGTCAGCCTCACAACATTTATCCAATGCTGTGCAACATCATTCTATTTCAGGGGAGGACTTCAAGGTCCAGGGAGGGCATGGGATTTGTTCAACCATCCACAGACCCTATTGCTCTGGAACTGCAGCTGAAACTCGTGTGTCAGCTCCACAGGCCGGGTTCTCCCGGCTTCACTCCTCACGTGAACACAGCCAGAGCAGGAAAGGGGCTGCCATGCCGTGGACTCAGGTATGTGGTGAGAGGGCCCTGGTGGTCCCACCTACTCACTGGGCTACCTGGGAAAGTTCCAAAGCTCCCTGACCCTCATAGGACTGATTTGGGGATTAAATTTAAAAAAAAAAAGGGAGCGCCTGGGTGGCTCAGTTGGTTAAGCGACTGCCTTCAGCTCAGGTCATGATCCTGGAGTCCCGGGATCGAGTCCCGCATCGGGTTCCCTGCTCTGCAGGGAGTCTGCTCCTCCCTTTGACCCTCCCCCCTCTCATGTGCTCTCTGTCTCTCTCATTCTCTCTGTCTCAAATAAATAAATAAAATCTTTAAAAAAAAAAAAAGTTACCACATGAATCCCTCCGATCTCCAGCCGTCCCAGCTTGGAACCAAGAGAATACAGACTTCAGAGCATGGACCCAGGGGCACCTAGCTCACTGCCCTCTGCTCACTTGAAAACTTGAGTCTTTCTTACTTTCTTTGCCACTGACGGATGATGATATCTAGCCCATAGGTACTTTAATATAATCCAAAATAATGCAAGTTCTTTATATATAGCAGATCTCTGCAAAATTAAATAGCTACTATTCTATTTTATCCTTAAAAAAAAAGGTAACACATCTCAATCCATTCTCACTCCAGCTATGATTAAGTTTTGAATCATGGAAGATGAGTGAGTTATCTTACAAAAGCCAGAAACCCTATCCCAGATGGAAAGTCTCATGACTCTTATCCTACGTCCCCTTCTTAATGCTTTCTAAACCGATTATAGACCCAAAGGGGACCATGGGGACCCTAGAACGTCCTCATTTCTCAGCTTCAGGAAGTGAGGTCACAGGGTCTGTGTGTCTTGCACAGAATCACCCAGTGAGTTCCTGTTAGTGTCAGGACTAAGCTCCGTTGCTGGGACTCTTCCTTCAGATGCCTCTCCGCTCTCCCCTCTTGCTCCCACTCATCTGCCTCATTCCTGCCCCTGGGTTTGCTCACCTGTGGTTTGTTCTCTGTCCACCTGTCCTGAGACTCCAAACTTTCAATGAGTCACTGCAGAGAGTGACTCATACAGTGAGGCCACAGGACTTTGCATAAATCCTCTGTTAGTGTCTCCTGTGGGCTCCTCTTGACCATTGCCTTTACACTTCCTTTCACCGCTGCTGAATTAGGACCTAGAACTCTTGGGTCCAAACCATTCCAGAGAGGGTGTGCACAAGGTACTCAGAAACATTTTAAGACTTGCGTGATTTCAGGCATGCATACACAAAGCACACACAGCTCACACATGTGCCCTCAGACACACGTGCACACATGTCCTCACACACAGCTCATACAGCGCACACACCACTCACACAGCACATCCCCACACAGGCATTCACATACACACACGCAGCTCACCCAGCGCCCACATACACACAGTTGTGCACCCACGCACGTGAATGCACACACATGCAGCTCACACATGCACACACAGATGCATACACATTGCTTCCAAGCCATGTCATCTATTTTGCAACCCAGCTGCCGTGATTGATTAGATGAAATAAAAATCATGTGGGGGCTCTGTCTCGTCTGAACACTACCTATGAGACACGATTTCCCTGAGATTTTGAAACTGTCTGCCATCAGCCGACTTCGAAACCACTTATAGATATTATAAAACCAGCTCTGATTGTGTCATGATGATTGCTGACATTTACTGTCTGTCAGCCAGGGGGAAAAAAAGAATAAGAAAAGAAAAGCCTTTGCCCCCCACTAGGATTTCTCCGGCTGGCGGGGCTGAGGCCCTGGCTGTCAGGGAAGGGCTCTCCATCTTGTCCGCCTTGACGCTCCAGTAAACTCTTCCTGAGGCCAAGCGTCCAACAAGCTGGCTTCTCATTTCCCCTTCCCACCCGGGTCCCTGCATCCCTCACACCTGACCCTTCTGACTGACGAGCTGGAACAGTACCTGGGAACAAAGACGGTTACATAAAATCCAAGGCAGCATATTAATATTTCATTAGCATTTCTTTTCTCTCTGAGGCTGACTGGCAGCTCAGTCAAGATAGTGGCAAAGCTGATTTTAATTATTTTTTTTTTCAACCTGCATAGCTCCTCACTGCCTCTTCCTGCTGTAAATCAGTCAGAATGTTTTCCTTCATTATTACCATAAGCGCTCAGCAGTCTCTAATTACTCTAAAGAATTTCTTATCTTTTATTGCTAAAGCTGAAATTTTAAAGAGAGAGGGAGAAAGAGGGAGAGAGCCATAATTAACCATGCAGCTGTTGGTAGTCTGCCTGAGTCTAGAACTGCGGCGGGCCCCCCCGTTTGCGTGGCTGCTTGGGGAGACAGGGTACAATAATGACATGGCTGGCCTCAAAGAAGGAGAGCAATGCAGGCAACTCAGAATACTTGGGGATGCTCCCCAGAATCCATTTGAATACTGAGATGATTTATGTGCAGACTGGGAAGGCGTGGTACACTGGTGCCCAAGGGCACAGCGCCCAGGCCCCCGGGTCACTGGTCCCCTAGAAGGTAGCAGTCTCCGGCTGCAGGTGTGAGGCTGTGTGCACCTTTGCAGGTACTCTCCATCACCTGGGCTCATAGCCTGGAAACATGGCTGAGCATGTCCCTTGCCATGAGACATTTGGGAACACCCATCATAGGTGTTTCTGCCAGGCAGATCCCATGACTGGGTTGCTTCCCCGGGAAACGGTCTCCACTCCTCGTGAGAGTACAAAGCAGAGAAGGAGCTTGAACATTTCAGATGAGTGATGAAAAATAGATAATCTCACCACCCTGGAGGCATATAGCCTTGTCATTAGATATAAAGAGCTTCTTTCAGGGGACTGCATTAGCTTCCTGGTATTATGACTTCCAAGGAGAGCAAAATGCAAATTGAGGGTTTTCATGATAACTGGTCTTTTCTATATTTCCCCAGAATTAAATCTGCCTCTGGCTGGCTCTTTGAGTTCTATTGTGTTGAAGAGTCTCATAATGATTATTCCTTGGAAATAAGGAAATAAATAGAAGTGAAGATCGAACACAGAGAACACAGAGCATACAGCTAATAGAAATATTACTTACAGTCAGAATCCAGAGAATGTTTAGTTTTATGTTCTCTTTTGGGTGACACTCCCATCTGGGCAGCTGGGGTCTGTGTAAATGGAAGAGATGAGAAAAGCTCTGAAATTAAGCCACGGGTCCATTCCAGACCAGCTGTGCTATAAAGCGGTTCCACACCAGCGGCCCTCGTACAGGCTGAATGTGGGGAGGCCACCTGCACTAATGAGCCAGTGATTAGTCAGCCCCTTGAATGGCTCACATGGGCATCCCTTCTGGAGAGCAGCGCCGGGTTTTAATGAAGGATGTGCTGAGGGTTTATGATGTGGAAAGCACCCCCTCAGGGACTAGCCAAACCCCCTGCAACTCATTCCAGTCTTGATTACCAAGGGTTCAAAATGCAGTTTGAAAAGGAGAGGCCACCCTCACCATTCTATTTCCTGATGAGCACATGGAGTGGTACACCTAAGGGATGTGGGCTCCCAGTGATGCTGCAGCCAAGAGGGCCATGTCAGTTATACCAAGTGACAGAAGATGTCCCCCATGTTCAGGAGCCCTTCTGGGTCCTCATTTGGGAGCTGATCGGGGTTCAAGCTGCATAGTCTGTGGGAAAACCAAAAGCATGGAGGTAGGGAGTGCAGGATGTCTCTCTCCGGCACTAACTAGGCATATGGCCTTGGAGAAAGCTCCTCACCACCCTGCCCCTCCCTTTCATTCCTCAGATGAACTAGATGCTGCCCTGCCTGAGCCCCAATACTCATGGAGAGAATCCATGTAAACATGCTGGGACCAGAGAAAAGTCAGTGCAAATAAACATCATGGATTTTTACGAAGAGAAAGTTATACACACTTGCGTCCATGCAATGTTTAGTTTGAATCTGCACATAGGTAAAGACAAGCTTGCTCTTGGTAAGATGATCTTATTCTCGGAACCAATTGCCTAGCTATTTAAAGAATATGTTATTATCTATTCCCTAGTCCACTGAATTCTTACTTAATGAGAATGCTGTGCCTTTACCAGGATTCCTCAAAAAAACAGTTTTGATTTGATATATGATATAGAAATATAATTTCTCACTCCTTCCTGAATTAAGCTTCATGTCTTCAGAACTTTCATGAGCACACAGTTCCATAGTGGTTGTAAAAAATGGCATGATCACTTAGGGGCTCCCTGGCTCTCCCTCCGTGATTTAAAGGCAGAGGCATTGACCCGGGCATTAATAAGCTGATGAGTCAGCACAGCCAAGTGGAAAGGTGAAGCTCTGGTTTCTCCATCTGTAAAATGAGATTGATAATCTCTTGCAACCATTACTCCTGAAAAGAATGTGTGAGCATGACAGAGATGATATCTGCTGAGAGCTTTGCCTACTCGGAGAAGATATGTAACAATGTCCACTGGGTCCAGCAAACTCCTAATTAATATTAAATATACATAATAATTAAAATAGGAATAGGATAGCTTTCACCTGCCCAACACTTCAGTGGTTTCCAGAGCAACTATGCATGTATTATCTGTATTTATGGAGAAGGAAGTGGAGGTGGAGGGAGTCTAAGTCATTTCTAAGGTAATGGAGCTGGTAAATGGCAGCCCACACCTGGTTTCTAGGAAGCCTACTTCTCACACTTAGCTTTCCTCTCTGTTCCATACCATGTCCTTGTTCAGGCCTGACTCTGCCAACTTAAAACATTTTCTTGCCCTCCTGGGAGCTTCAAGATTGAATCATGAGCCAGGAGACCTGGAGTCTATTCCAGCACTTCCTTGGGAAATCTCTTCACATCTAAGAATGTGAGCCTGCTCACCTATAAAAATTTGATTCTATCTGAAATTCAAGGAGGTTCTTCCAGTTCTAAAAATGCATTCCATGGCATCAGATAGGAATGTTAAAAAAGGGGGGGGAGAGAATGGGATGCTATTTATTGAATCTACTGTAAATTAAATTTTTACTATTTATTATTTTTAATCAACTAAGTAGTATGTAATATTTACTATATTTAAAAATGTTGTGTATTTAGAGCAAGATTTATTTCTGAGGAAAATTTATTTCTAAAACCAAATGACAAAACAATAGAAAAACATGATCTGATTTATAAGTTTGATTTAGACTCTTTTAAGACTACATTATTTTTATTAAGGGGCATAATACTACACTATGGATAAGGAAGGCCCTCGGGATAAAAAGCTATGGATATTAAAAAAAAAAGCTAAACTTAATTTTTAAAATGTTGACTAGTTTCTCCCTTTAAAAGCAGGTGTTAAGATATTCTAATCCCAGATAGGAACAGACAGATTGGTATAAAATGTGCACCAAAAACATAACTATCTGAAAATGTTTTTCTTCCTTTCCTGAAACGTACCCCTTTTATTTTTTTTCACTGTTAATTTGCTAAAGGCCTTTTGTTTTCCAAGGTTCCTATCAAAATGCAAATCTATTATGTGAGAAGACTATACCCTCTCATTAGATTTTCCTATCATTAATTTATCATATTCCCTGACCATTCACTGAGTTCTGGGAAAATAGGTCACAGGCCAAGTGATTGGTGAAGAGGAAGTTAGAGAGAGAAGGAAACATTGGGAAGGGTAGAGCATGCTGGAGTACAAGTGTTCTCAGTGGGCAGCATGAAAGTCTGAGAGCACTGCTGTGGGGAGGGAATTTACCAATATTCCTTTCCATTTTTATCTGGAGCTGAGCTTGAGTTCCGAAGTGGCAAAACATACTTACAACACTGAGAATCATGAACAACAAGACTTACCTAAAAGAGCTGATTTTCTAATGGGAAAACCTAGATGTTTATGGCTATTCTCCAATCTTTTAAAAAGAAAAGATTAAATTAGAGTCAACTCAAGACAGGGTGTGCTGTGCACATGTTCATGACTAGGGTTGATGACAAAGGCCATGCTAGAAACAAAAATACAAAGACACAGGTGTTTCCTCATCCCTGGGTTTCAGTCCAGGAGGGAGACTGAAATGCATGCCCCTGTCCCACTGAACACAGTGTAATCAGCTCTTTGCCCTTTAAGTGCTTGTTTATACTCACAAGCTCCTGGAAAGCAAGGATCATGTTTTAATTTTTGAAGCCCCTGTCTGCTGACTCCGCTATCCTATATACTAAAATACAGTTAATCAATATTGGTGACATTAAGGTTGGAGGTACTAAAGCAATGGAACGTAGAACTGAGAGCAATTAATTAGGTGGGACAGATATTATAGAACTTCCTCCGGGGTCAGTAGTCACTGAGGTGGGCTTTAAATGCTGTATAAGATCCCTGCTGGCAACGCTATGTGGGGCGGGGTATCCATGCTCATATAAAGCCTCAACAGCTTCTTGACAGGGACTTTTATGAATCATTAAACTTGAGTGTTGCCTCTTCTTTTTCCCAAGAAACAATTTCCAAAGCTTAAACGTGTCTAATCTAGAAGAAACCACTACCCATATACTTCAGTTAGCCAAGCTACAAAGAATGCTTGCCTGGAGGCCAGGTCAGAAAACTCTCCCCCACCTTTGTGCTTCCACATCTTCAGTGGTGGTCACCCAGGCAAGTGAGAGGCTAATGTAGGCGGCAGATCTGTTCGTTCTGGTGCAGCTGGGCTCTGGTATCTAACAGAGAGGAAAGATGTCAACAATTTGTGAAGCATAGCACCTGGAATAGGGATCCAGCTGCCCGTACTTAAAGTCTCAACAGGAATTAAATGCATGAAACAAATATAATAACACAAATTTCAACTGGTATAAACCCTTTTCAACACTGAATCTCACACTGCTTGAATGCTCTCCAGCTTTGAAAGACAGAGAAATAGAAGCATAGAGAATGATTTGAGAAATGGAATGCAAAGCAAGCCAAGTGTTCACAGAGCTGTGAAGCATCATGGCTGAAAATAATTCTATGGATCAGTGTTTCTCAAAAAATGGATTAGAGATCCACATCATTCTCACAGGTCTGGGTCCTCCCCAGACAGATTTTCTGGCTTGCTCCAAAAGGTGGAACAGATCTGGGGTGGGTCCCAGAAATCTGCATTTTTAACAAGCACTGTTTTTTGTCCCCTCCCCCCCACTGATTCATCTCTCTCATATGGTAGAGCTCTGTGAAATTTGATGCCCAGTGGGGAAGACCATTCACAGTGAGGGAAATGGGCTTTGGAAAAGCTCACCATATGAAATCGATTATGGACTGGGGCAGTTGTATTGTACTAAAAGGTTTCCCAAAGAGTCATCAACATTCACCTCGACAATGAGTGGCTTTAATGGGAACAACTTACTGGATTTTCAAGCTTCGTCAGCATTCAGAACAGGGGGTGGGTGGCAGCATAAACTAGAATACACTTTTCATCATACAGGCAAAATCTATGCCACAGAAATGGTGTGAGTGTGTTTAGCACATGTAAGGCTTGGGGGAAGCAGCTGTTTCTGGAATATAGGGTATTAGCCTGGTCTTTCTATTAAGGCATGGCTGCTAATTTGTAAACAAACATCTGACAAACAAACAAATTAAGAGGTCATTTTTATCTTTACAAAGGGCCAGATAGTGAATCTTTTAGGCTTTGAGGCCATGTAGTCAGGGTCACAACTGCTCAGTTGTAGCTTGAAAGCAGTCCTACATAATACACAAACTAACAAGGCTGCCTCTGTCTCAATAAAGCTCTATTTACAAAAACAGACAATGGGCCAACTTGACCCATGGGCTGGAGTTTGACAATTCTGAATTTGTAGCATTAATACCAAAAACTTTTATAGTCTGTTGTTGTTCATTTGTCTGTTTAGCAAAAAGTATGAGCATGGTCTTGCATATGCCCCCTACCTTTTCCTAGAAAGAAAGGCATGGTGTGTTAATAATATCATGAATGGAGCCACATTCTTACCTGATATTCTCCATTCTTTTCTAAGTGTCTTAGACCATGTGAACATCTTTATGAATGAATTTTCTTCAAAAATATTTAGCATAAGCCTTTTAGTTTAAATCAATACATATATAAATTTTTTATGCGTGTGTTATTCTATCAATTTTACTAGCTTTCCCCAAACTTTTAATGCAAGAGCACAGCCACTTCCCTAGCCCTCCTGTCCTAGGCTTTTCTGGGTGACTGAGTATCTCTCACGTGCTTCTGTGTACATCCATTCTACAACTAAATGGCATCTGGCAATTCCCTGCCTCTTCTGCTCTTGGTATTCATCCACTGGCTACTACGTGTTGGCCACTGCAAATGCTTCTTTATTCCTTTGCTGCACATGGACATGACCTGCTCTCTGGGCACCAAGTCCACTTCTGTTGGGAATCCCTAGTCTGGCTTGATAACTGCATTTCCCTGAGCATACCTTTTCCTTTCACTGAGTACTTCCATTGCCATGCTGAATTGGCTGAGGTAAAGGGGCTACAATGTGGTCTGAGATAAAGTGAGGAGGATGACTTTCTCTGTTTTTGTGTTACAATCTGTCCTAAAGGTTTTAATAGTGCCCTACCTTGTGCCTAGATATCTTCCATAGTTTTTAAAGAAGCACCTTCTGAGCTTTTACCCACAGCGCTCTCCTTTTCTGTGAAATTCAAACCTGGACAAACATAATTTGGAACCAAGACAAAAACTATTCGGAGACATTTTGATAGCCTCCCCTTTTCTGACTATATCTTTGCAAGTGGTGGTCAAGCTTGCATGCTCTATTCTCATAGGTTCTCTATTCTCATAGGATTCTCATCTACAAGTCCAATCAGCTCTTCTAAAAAGAGGCACATAATGCCTGTCCCAGACTAGGACAGGCCCCAAGATTCAGCTTAACTGAAGTGTTCAGAAGCACTTCTTGTCTAAAGGCTGATTCCTTAATCTCAGCCTTTTTTTGACTTTAGGCTTTCTCAGGCTAAACCACCTTTCTCAACCTCATTTACCTGGAACTTGCTACTCATTTTTTAAGATTTATTTCAAATATTTGCTTAGTTGAAAAAAGATAGATTAAAAACTACACATTCCATAATTGTTGTTACTGTTGTTAAGAGAAATAACACACAGGGTAAAGTATGCAAATACATACAACAAAATTGGGTGAAATTTTTCAAATGATGCAGTCTTTCTATTCTATTTTATTGTTTTCTGCAATAAGTGTATATTAGTTATATGATGTAGTTTTAAGGCTCAACTTAGGTATTTGAATCCTATAGGAGGCAGTTTCCTTGAAATCTTGATTTTGCCCACCCCCAATTTTGATATTGTATACTTCCTCTAAACTCCTCAAAGCCATAGCATTCTGAGCTCATCCTGCCGTAACAATTATCATTACTCTGTGATGGTTTCTCCAGAGTCTATTTTGGTATTCAGACCATGCATGCAGTTAGGGACTGGTACTTGCCTTTCTCCTGTGCCAGAGTCCTGGCACCTAGCACAGTGCCTGGTACACTGCTCAGAAATTGATGAATGGAAGAATCAACGTGTAAGACCAAAACCTACCAGAAGCAGGGCCAGCTCATACAACAGTGTCTTTTCCTATCATCACCTGGATGGGTGGGCAGAGGGCAGGTTCCACCCAGACAAGAAATCATTACCATCACCATCCCTAGCACAAACATGCTGGCACTCTCAGCATGAAAACTGTCTAGGAAAATCTAAGTAATAGTGGAGTATGGATAGATCTCATGAATATTCATGAATCAAGGGTCTTAGCCGCCAAGCTAAGCACAGAATTACAGCAATTATCTGAATGATTTACACACACACAAAGCCATCCCTAAGCGAAATTGTCAAGGAGGCTGGAAGTCAGCTGTCCCTCCTGCCTGGCACACCCTGTTTCCTTTCAGTGTGCCCTGCAGGGGCTCATGCTCTCTGCCTCCCTGGGAGTCCCTTGTGCCAACTCCCTCCAACCAACCCTCCTTCCATACTCACCCCTACTGACAGTTCTCATGTGACTCGAGCCTTTCCCTCCAAACTCAACTGGCTCTATTCCCTCAGAGCTTAAGTAGTTAACTAGCCAACTGGCTAAGAAATCTGACATTCCAATTCATGTTAAGGTATAAATTAGTCTTCCTTTTCCATCTCACTATCTGTTGTTGACATTTAGCCTTATTTAACCCTTTGGTTATAAGTTTCCTTAACTCAATTTCAGGTATAGCAGACTATAAAGAGATTTAATAAATAATGAAATAGGTGTTGAAGGGTGGCAAGAGCTCAGCGATGTACTTCAGTATCACAGAACCTTAGAGCAGGTAGGAACTGTGTAAGTCATTTAATTTGATGTTCTCCACATTTTCATATAACGTTAGTAGATGACTAATAAAGTATCTGTGAAAAAAAAAAAGGCATGTGATGGGTTAAAAGTTATTTACAGAAAGATTATCAGAATCTTTATTATGAATCTCTAAAATGTAGATATAGTGTTAATCATTTCCTAAATTTGTATATAAAAATTCCTTGTCACTATATGGCTATTACTTTACAAATTTCTATTCTATAGAACTCTATTTGGAAAAGGCTATTCTAATCCAACCCATTATTATCCAGGTGAGAAAACATACTAGAAAGGGAAAATATCTGCCCAAGGGAACACACCTGGGAACAGAATACAGACTTGAGTACAGATTACCTATCAAGTAGATGTCCTATCACCCATCCAACCACGTTTCTCTTTAATTTGCTTTATTTTAACAAGGCATTTGAAGACCTTAATTTAAAGTGTATATTTGTGACAAAGGCTACTAGTTGTGCTTCCAAATCCATTCTCATTTACTTAAATGTTACAATAACATTTATCTGGGGACACAGTCACCTTGACTACATTTCCCAAGCATCTTACTACCAGATGTGATCCTGTGACTAAGTTGTAACAATCAGGTGAGAATGGAAGTAACTTGCCTGACATTGGAGTGACTTCCTCAAAGGGAAAGAGCACATCTTTCCCTTCTCTCTTCCCCTTGAATGCTTTGTGGAATGAAGATCTATTGGTAAGAGCTGGGAAAAAAAAAAAAAAAAAGAACAAATGTGTAGGGAATACAGAGCAACAAAAAAGAGAAATCTTGCCCAGCAGTTCATCTGTCTTGGCTAATCCTGGCTGATTTTAGCAAAATTGTGTAAAAGAGAGATGAATTCATGTGAAATCTAGATGATCTGTACACAGAGAGTAAATACAATGAAAAAAAAATTGAAGGTTTTCCTGTTTCTTCAGATGGCTCCAAGGTAACCATCATTTAGTTATGAGACATTGGGTGGGCAGAATTCAGAGACCAGTAAATAAAATGAGGCAGTCTTCAGGCTCAACAACTGCAGTTCTATCTATCAATGGATCTTGACTATGATTACTGATTCATGGAAATTAGCAGAAGGAAAGAGTCCAGAAGACTCCAGTTATGGGTTGAATTATGTCTTCCTACAAAAATTCATACATTTATGTCTTGACCTCCAGTACCTCAGAGTGTGACCTTGTTTGGAAATAGGGTTATTGCACAGATAATTAGGTAAAAGATTTATTTATTTATTTGAAAGAGAGAGAGAAAGAGAAAGAGCAAGCAATTGGGCAGGTGGAAGGGGCAAAGAGAGAGGGAGAAAATCTCAAGCAGACTCCCTACTGAGCACGGGTCTTGATATGGGGCTTGATCCCACGACCCTGAGATCATGGCCTGAGCCAAAATCAAGAGTCAGACACTTAACTCACTGAGCCACCCAGGAGTCCCTGCAGGGATAATTTGTTAAGTTGAGGTCATGCTGAAGTAGGGTGGGCCCCTAATCCAATATGATTGGTGTCCTTATCGAAAGGGGGAATTTGGACATATACATGCTTTGGGTTGAAGTTAAGTTGCCACAAGCTAAGGAACTAGCAGAATCTAGAGGAGAAGCCTATAACCACCCTTCCCTAGAATACTCAGAGTGAGCATGGCTCTGAAGACACCTTGATATCGGAATTCTGGTCCCCAAGAATGTGAGACAATAAATGTCTGTTGTTTAACATCACTCAGTTTGTGGTACATCAATATGGCACCTTCAGAAAGCTAATACACCTACCAAGTTTTTGAAGAAATAATATTTAAAAGGATGAAACCTTCACAAGTGTGTATTTGGTGACAATGCACCTCTGAGCTGCCATGCTACACCAGTCAGCAGGGCAGACTGGGCAGCCCTTCAGAAGAGCACATTCCCCAATGAGAGGAAGAACATGGAAAATGAGGAACCTCTCTGAGGGCAAAGCTGGGACATCAAAGGATGACTCATACATTCATTCTTTTCAGTGAAGTATCAGCATCTTTCAGATGGGTTTGCCAAAGAGCTTTCTTTGCTGCCCAGTCAGGGAGTCATTTACAAGAGTGACCTGATATAATTTTTTTTGACTTCATATATTTTATTTTATTTTTTTATTATTATGTTATGTTAATCACCATACATTACATCATTAGTTTTTGATGTAGTGTTCCATGATTCATTGTTTGCATGTAATTTGATGAGAGTGTCTCAATGTTTTCTTTTCTGAGTGGTATTTTATATTGTGACTATCCCATTCCTCATATGCCATGGAATATTGGGTATAAATAGTAGATCACTTACAGTTTAGTTTACAGCTGGCTAAAGTGTGAGAAGTTACATTCAAGCCTGATACAGTGGATTATCCATCACCCAGAGATCCTGGAATTTCATCTAGATGAAGTAGTGGGGTACCTGGGTGTTCTTTAAGGGAGAAAATGAGTATGCCCTATGTGGAAAAGGGCAGGCATATATAGTTGAGTGGATAAAGGGGTGGACTGTGGTAGATACTTCGAGTTGTCTCCTAATAATCCACCCAGCTAAATGACAATTTCCTTTAAGAACCATATAGGGAGGAGCATGATGGCAGAGGAGTAGGAGACCTAAATTTCATCTGGTCCCAGGAATTCAGCTGGATGGGGATCAAACCATTCTGAACACCTACAAACTCAACAGGAGATCGAAGAAAAGAAGAGCAACAACTCTCTGAACAGAAAAGCGACCACTTTCTGGAAGGTAGGACGTGCGGAGAAGTGAATCCGAGGTGATATTTGGGAGGATAGACGGCGGAGGAGGGGCCTCCGTCGGCCGCTTCTGGCAAGTGATAGAGCCACAGAGCACAAAATCGGAACTTTTAGGAGTCAGCTCTGCTAAGGAACGTCACTCCAGTGGCTAAGCGAGGGGTGGAACACTCGCTGGGACAGTGTGGTCTCAGGACCCTTGGGGTCACAGAAAGACCAGGGGTGCCTGAGTGCGGCAGACCTCCCAGGTATCAAAGCAGGGAAGCCGTCTGCAGAGATGGAGCTGAGGCGCGGGCTCTCAGCTCGGAGTTGCCATAAACCGTGATCTGTGGCACAGTCAGGCCACTGCTCCTCCAGCAGGGACCCAACAAGTGGCAGATCCAGGGAGACTCCCCTTCCTCCCCCAGGAGAAGTGGCACAGGAGCGCACCGCAGGAATCTGCTGGGTTTGGAGACTCCACACCGAGTCCGGTGCTAGAGATAGAAATGCTCAGTCACAGGCCAGGTGAGCATGGAGTGCGGCCAGAGACTGGGGAGACGGGAGTGACTGACTGGTTTTCTCTGGCGGCGCACTGAGGAGTGGGGTCCCAAGTTCTCAGCTCCTCCAGGGCAGAGATTGGGAGGCCGCCATTTTCACTCTTGGCCTCCAAAGCTGTACCGAAAGCTTGCAGGGAACAAAAGTTCCCAAGAGTAAACCCGAGTAGATTACTTAGCCTGGACCAGGCAAAGGCGGGGCAATTCCGCCTCCAGCAAAGACATTTGGGAACCATGGCAACAGGCCCCTCCCCGAGAAGATCACCAAGAACAGCCAGCAAAGACCAAGTTTACCGATCAATGAGAATGGCAGAACTCCAGAGCTAGGGGAATACTGCACATAGAATTCATGGCTTTTTCCCCATGGTTCTTTAGTCTTTCAAAGTTATTTTTTTTAACTTTCTTTTTCTTTTTCTTTTTCTTTTAATTTTTCGTTTTCCCTTTTTCAACCAACATCTTATCAATCCCTTCTTTAAAATATCTTTTTTATTTTTTATTTTTAGAGTCATATTCTATCCTTCATAGTAGTTAACCTTATTTTTGAGAGATATATATATATAAGTTGTTCTCTCTTTAAAATTTGAGATACAGTTTCTTCTAACAGACCAAAATATACCCTAAATCTCTACTGTATGTCTTTGTTCTCTCCATCCTGATCACATTCTCTCCCTTTTTTTTTTCAAAATCCTCTTCTTTTTTTTTCAACCAACTTCTTATCTTATCATTTCCTTTTATAAAATCTTTTATAATTTTCCTCTTTACAGACATATTCCATCCCTTCATCATATTTACCATTATTTTTGTACATATATAAGCTTTTATTTCTTTAAAATTTTGGGAGCCACTTTCTTCTAACAGACCAAAATATGCCCAAAATCTAGTGTGTGGCACTGATCTATGCACCAGCTTGGTCATATTTGATCATATTCTGGTTTTGTTTGTTTGTTTGTTTTTATCTTTCCCTTTTTCTTTTCGTTTTTTTTTTTTCTTTTTTCTTCTTTCCCGTTCTTTTATCCTCGTTTCAGCTCTCTTCTCATTTGTTTAGTGTATATTTTTCTGGGGTCATTGTTACCCTGTTAGCATTTTGTTCTCTCATTCATCTATTCTCCTCTGCACAAAACGACAAGATGGAAAAAATCACCTCAAAAAAAAGAACAAGAGGCAGTACCAACTGCCAGGGACCGAAGCAATATGGACATTAGTAAGATGTTGGACCTAGAGTTCAGAATGATGATTTATCCACCCAAAACCAGACAAAGACCCCACCAAAAAGGAGCATTACAGACCAATATCCTTGATGAACATGGATGCAAAAATTCTCACCAAAATACTAGCCAATAGGATCCAACAGTACATTAAAAGGATTCTTCACCACGACCAAATGGGATTTATCCCTGGGCTGCAAGGTTGGTTCAACATCTGCAAATCAATCAATGTGATACGATACATTAATAAAAGAAAGAACAAGAACCATATGATCCTCTCAATAGATGCAGAAAAAGCATCTGACAAAGTACAGCATCCTTCCTTGATCAAAACTCTTCAGAGTATACGGATAGAGGGTACATATCTCAATATCATAAAAGCCATCTATGAAAAACCTACAGTGAATATCATTTGGGGAAAAACGGAGAGCTTCCCCCTAAGGTCAGGAACACAGCAGGGATGTCCACTATCACCACTGTTATTCAACATAGTATTAGAAGTCCTAGCCATAGCAATCAGACAACAAAAAGAAATAAAAGGCATCCAAATTGGCAAAGAAGAAGTCAAACTCTCACTCTTTGCAGATGATATGATACTTTATGTGGAAAACCCAAAAGACTGCACCCCAAAACTGCTAGGACTCATACAGGAATTCAGTAAAGTGGCAGGATATAAAAATCAATGCACAGAAATCAGTGGCATCCCTATACACCAACAACAAGACAGAAGAAAGAGAAATTAAGGAGTCCATCCCATTTACAATTGCGCCCAAAACCATAAGATACCTAGGAATAAATCTAACCAAAGAGGCAAAGGATCTGTACTCAGAAAACTATAAAATACTCATGAAAGAAATGGAGGAAGACACAAAGAGATGAAAAAACGTTCCATGCTGATGGATTGGAAGAACAAATATTGTGAAGACGTCAATGCTACCTAGAGCAATCTACACATTCAAAGCAGTCCCCATCAAAATACCATCTACTTTTTACAAAGAAATGGAACAAATAGTCCTAAAATTTGTATGGAACCAGAAAAGACCCCGAATAGCCAGAGGAATGTTGAAAAAGAAAAGCAAAGCTGGCGGCATCACAATTCCGGACTTCCAGCTCTATTACAAAGCTGTCATCATCAAGACAGTATGGTACTGGCACAAAAACAGACACAAGATCAATGGAACAGAATAGAGAGCCCAGAAATGGACCCTCAACTAGATGGTCAACTCATCTTTGACACAGCAGGAAAGAATGTCCAATGGCAAAAAGACAGTCTCTTCAACAAATGGTGTTGGGAAAATTGGACAGCCACATGCAGAAGAATGAAACTGGACCATTTCCTTACACCACACACAAAAATAGACTCCAAATGGTTGAAAGACCTCAATGTGAGACAGGAGTCCATCAAAATCCTAAAGGAGAACACAGGCAGCAACCTCGTCGACCTCAGGCGCAGCAACTTCTTCCTAGAAACATCGCCAAAGGCAAGGGAAGCAAGGGCCAAAATGAACTCTTGGGACTTCATCAAGATAAAAAGCTTTTGCACAGCAAAAGAAACAGTCCACAAAACCAAAAGACAACCAACAGAATGGGAGAAGATATTTGCAAATGACATATCAGATCAAGGGCTAGTATCCAAAATCTCTAAAGAACTTCTTAAACTCAACACCCAAAGGAACAAATGATCCAATCAAGAAATAGGCAGAAGACATGAACAGACATTTTTCCAAAGAAGACATCCAAAAGGCCAACAGACACATGAAAAAGTGCTCAACATCACTCGGCATCAGGGAAATCCAAATCAAAACCTCAGTGAGATACCACCTCACACCAGTCAGAATGGCTAAAATTAACAAGTCAGATGTTGGCGGGGATGCGGAGAAAGGGGAACCCTCCTACACTGTTGGTGGGAATGCAAGCTGGTGCAACTACTCTGGAAAACAGTATGGAGGTTCCTCAAAAAGTTGAAAATAGAGCTACCAGCAACCCAGCAATTGCACTACTGGGTATTTACCCCAAAGATATAAATGTAGGGATCCGAAGGGGCACCTGCACCCTGATGTTTATAGCAGCAATGTCCAGAATAGCCAAACTGTGGAAAGAGCCAAGATGTCCATTGACAGATGAATGGATAACAAAGTGTGTGGTGTGTATATATATATATATATATATATATATATATATATATACACACACACACACACACACACAATGGAATATTATGCAGCCATCAAAAGGAATGAGATCTTGCCATTTGCAACAATGTGGATGGAACTGGAGGGTATTATGCTGCGTGAAATAAGTCAATCAGAGAAAGACATGTATCATATGACCTCACTGATATGAGGAATTCTTTACCTCAGGAAACAAACTGAGGGTTGCTGGAGTGGTGGGGGGTGGGAGGGATGGGGCGGCTGGGTGATAGACATTGGGGAGGGTATGTGCTATGGTGAGCACTGTGAATTGTGTAATACTGTTGAATCACAGACCTGTACCTCTGAAACAAATAATACATTATATGTTAAAAAAAAAAAAAAAAAGAAGAAGAAGAAGAAAATAGCAGGAGGGGAAGGATGAAGGGGGGGGAATCGGAGGAGGAGATGAACCATGAGAGACTATGGACTCTGAAAAACAAACTCAGGGTTCTAGAGGGGAGGGGGGGAGGGGGATGTGTTAGCCTGGTGATGGGTATTAAGGAGGGCATGTTCTGCATGGAGCACTGGGTGTTATCACAAACAATGAATCATGAGACACTACATCAAAAACTAATGTCTGGTGATTAACATAACATTATAAAAAATATACATATATGGCCTGTGACTTACTTACAGCCTGTGGAGCATGTGCAGAAGATGTATATGCAATTGTAAGATCCCGCCCTCATCTTTGGCTTTTTGAGCCCATTCTCTGCAATGTGGACATGCTGGGAAATGCTAGAGCAGTCACCTTGGATCACAAGATATAATCAAGTGTTGAAGCTGGCAGATCAACAAAAAGCAAAAGGGAGCCCACATCAAAGGATCCTATTCCAAAGCAATATTCAGAGGAGAAAAGATTAGGTCAAATGTCTCAGCAAGGTTAATAAATTGTTCATGCCAAACAGAAGGGTCAGACCTGGGTTGGACCCTAGTTCTTTCTCTTATTGATTCTCTCTCCACCATATAAAACAGTGGTACTTCTAAAAAGAGCCACATATTGAAAATGAATTTAAATGTGGATTCTAACAGGGACACCTGGGTGGCTCCATTCATTAAGTGTCTCCCTTCGGCTCAGCTCATAATCGCAGGGTCCTGGAACTGAATTCCGCATCGGGCTCCTTGCTCAGTGGGGGAGCCTGCTTCTCCCTCTGCCGGTCATTCCCCCTGCTTGTGCTCTCTCTCTCTCTGACAAATAAAATACATAAAATCTTTTTTTAAAAAATGTGGATTCTAACTCTGGAAAACAGTATGGAGGTTCCTCAAAAAGTTGAAAATAGAGCTACCCTACAATCCAGCAATTGCACTACTGGGTATTTACCCCAAAGATACAAATGTAGGGGTCCAAAGGGGTACATGCACCCCGATGTTTATAGCAGCAATGTCCACAATAGCCAAACTGTGGAAAGAGCCAAGATGTCCATCGACAGATGAATGGATAAAGAAGATGTGGTATATATATACAATGGAATATTATGCAGCCATCAAAAGGAATGAGATCTTGCCATTTGCAATGATGTGGATGGAACTGGAGGGTATTATGCTGTGTGAAATAAGTCAATCAGAGAAAGACATGTATCATATGACCTCACTTATATGAGGAATTCTTAATCGCAGGAAACAAACTGAGGGTTGCTGGAGTGGTGGGGGGTGAGAGGGATGGGATGGCTGGGTGATAGACACTGGGGAGGATATGTGCTATGGTGAGCACTGTGAATTGTGCAAGACTGTTGAATCTCAGATCTGTACCTCTGAAACAAACAATGCAATATGTTAAGAAAAAAAAGAAAAAAGAAGAAGATAGCAGGAGGAGAAGAATGAAGGGGGGGAAGCGGAGGGGGAGACGAACCATGAGAGACGATGGACTCTGAAAAACAAACTGAGGGTTCTAGAGGGGAGGGGGGTGGGAGGATGGGTTAGCCTGGTGGTGGGTATTGAGGAGGGCACATTCTGCATGGAGCACTGGGTGTTATGCACAAACAATGAATCATGGAACACTTCATCTAAAACTAATGATGTAATGTATGGGGATTAACATAAGAATAAAAAAAAAAGAAAAAAAAATGTTGATTCTAGCATTTAAGAACAATAGTCTTTGAAAGAAAATATAGGTAGTCCTATGACCAACCAATGGTTATTTGTTATATACATGGAATTGATGTATATGGAAAGTACTAGTTTTCAATTAAGTAAATGAAAATAAAATATTTGAATAGGTAATTAACAAAAGGAGAAACACAAATAGCCAAAAAGTCTATGAAATATATAAAAATCTATGAACACAAAAAAATATCAATGTTGTTGCCACTCATATTGACAAATAAATTGGAAGTCATCTAAATGTCACAAAAATGATGTAATGGTTAAGTAATTTGTGGGATTCACAGATAAATGCAATAGTACTTGCCTATTAAAAATATGGTTATAAAGACAAACTCATAATACAAGGAATCATTTATCTTAGAGTTTTAAATGAAGAAACTGAAAAATAATACACATTACATATCATATCAAGTTGTTTTTATAACATCGTGGAATAAAAGACCTGAAGGGAGATTTCCCAAATATTTTGCATCCCTTAATGATCTTACGAGAGGGGTTTTATTTACCTTTGTCTCTGTTTTTCCACATTTGTTGTAATCGCATGTAATCAATTCATAGTCAGAAAAACAATATTTAAACTCACCAATGCTTCCAAATTCAGAGCAAAGAGAATGTCACCCTGACATTTGGAGCTTTCACAGTCTGACTCCTACACATTTCCCTCAGACCTGCACCAATCTCTTCCAGAACTTCCACTCCCCTGGCAATTATGCGATATTTGATCTTCGCTCAGTCTGAACTGTCCATATGCTCTTGGCCACCTCAACCACTTCTCTCCCCTCCGCTGAGGAAAAAATACTTGAAGGACTAATGGTTGCCAGGAAGGAAGAAGGAGGTAAGCGTTAAATATGGGAAGCAGGTGCTGTGGATCATGCTGGCAGCACTCATCGTGCAGGGACCTTGTCTGCAAAGGCAGCCTCAATGCTCCAAGCCTAAGTATGGAAACGGGTTTGACAGATCAGCCTGTCTCCGAACTCCAATAATGATGATGGTGAGGATGATGATAGAGCTTGTATTTTGTCATTATATTCAAATTTGAATTTTCAGTATAGATCATTGGGATTGTATTTATAAACATTATCTGTCCACACAGATTGAAATTTAAAAATAAACAAATAACAAAAGACTAAGGCACCCACATATCTGGTTCCTCAACACAGATAGCTGCGCGGTGATGAGAGCCACGTCTTTGTAGGCACAGAAGGAGTGAGTCCTTCCGATCAGACGGCCCTAAGCCCAGAAGATGCTGCAGAGGATAACCCAGGCCAAGGAGAGCTGGAGGGAACTGGAAGAATGTGGCTTTCTCAGGAGGCTGTTGCCTAGTGGGCAAGGGGGTTCTGAACCACCATTCCATTCAGAATAAAAATCCACTAGCAACCAAGGAATCTTTCTTTCCTCGGCTCTTTCGACCACATCTTTCTAAAAGCACTCTTTACCCTTGTTAAGAGTGAAGTGAGTGCCCAGATGTGCAGAGAGATCAGGTTACCCTCACAGCCCCCAGCACACACCCTGTCCCCTGGAAAAGTGATACCGGATGCAGTTTGGGGGAAAACACAGGAACGATTTCATGTTTGTGTCCCCAGGGCACCAGCAGAGTAGGTGCTTCCTACGTGTTTGTTAAAAAGAATCTTCTATTTTAACAAAAACTGGAAACACCAGAACTCTCTGTGCAAGCTCCTCATTACCCTTGCACTGCATAATGGTTCAGTTAACATAGAATTAAGATTATGTTGCCAAATTAAACTAGGAAAGTTTGTAAAATCTTATCTTAATGAAGAATAGCCAGAACATTATTACTTACAATGGAAGTCTCCTGGGCCCCCAAGATTGGAGTAATCCTTGTATTTTGTTAAGGGATTAGATATGAAATCATGTTCTTTGCCTCTTTTGGAGTTTTAAAGCATCATGGTTTTTAATTTTTAGTGCCTACTTTTATCAGCTAGTAAGAATTCCAATGCTTTCTACACTTTCCTGTCATGCAGTCACTTTATTTAAAACAGTGAATTTTGTGTACCCCCTGAAAACTGTCTGGCAAGGGGAAGGTACTTCAGACTACACAGACAAGCTGGGCACCAGTGCCCCTGACCCCAGAAATACAAAGAAAAGTGCACTAACAAAGGGCGCCTTATAGCTGGTTTGTCCCTTTCACCAGAGGATCAAGTTAATGAGTCCAAGGTCAGGGGATCAATCACCATATGAGCCACTTAAGCTGGGGCTGGAGCAGAGCTCTGTCCCCCAGAAAGAGCTGCACCCTGTCATAGCCATCTTGTAAATGTCAGCCACCAGCCACAAATGGAACGAGGAAAGAAAACAAGGGTAGTTTCAAACAGTTCCTAGCCAACAACTACGAGATAATTATAAAATAATAACCATCAAGATCATACTTCCTCCCAGCTACAAGATGTCTCCATTTGTAAAATATAGTGTGTACACATTTCTTCATTCTCTTCAAATACCATTTATCACGTTAGCCCCCCCAGGGGGTAAGTTTGGCATTATCATTTAATTTTAGAGATGAAGAGACTGAGACAAAAAAATGTTACTCAAGTGATAAGAGTTAGACCCAGGACTCCAGTCACATGTGGATAAATACTGCCCAGAAATTAATGTTTCAGCAACAAGGAAAAGGAGAAATTTGTTTTGTGCATAAAAGATGAATGTTTCTGGTTGGTATAGCTTTATCACAAGGCGGGTGTATATCATCACAGAAGGTGAGGGAAATGTATGTCTGGAGGAGACCCTGTGGGCTACATGAGGGTCGTCTCAGTCACTTGGCTGGGAGGGTCATGGATGGGCTGATGGGGAACGTGAATTTGTTGGTTTGGCATAGATGCACAAGGGCATGCCCAACTCCCCTCGACATCATCTCAGGACCCGAGGCAGGGGGATCTGGAGAAGGTGTTCTTTCTAGACCCCTGTCCCTGAGAAGTAGCTACAGTCCTATTTGTAAGAACAAGCATGCCTGGCTTGGATAAAAAAAAATCAGAATTAGGAGAATATTTTCACAGACTGCTTTCTCTGGAAGCCAACTCAGCATTTGGAGTACAAGGTTTCAAATAGGGGTCACTTTGCACCAATTAGGGTGAAAAGAAGGGGGAGGAGCAGAACTTGGCCAAGGAATAGTAACACTCTGGGGCAGTCATGACACAGCCTTGGCCAGCCCTTCAGTGAGCTCTGAACAATAGTGCTTATTGTGCTGAAATTCCTGGGCCTTTATACCCTACCAGGTTCCTACCAACTGCAGACTACCCCAGGAGACATGACCCAGATGAGGAGATTCTCCTTAGCTGAGGCCAATCCTGAAGGAGCAAAGAGTTGGGGACTGTCTGCTGACCACACTCACCCCAGGTGGCAACAAGGAGGGGTCCAAGTCAGCATGTCTGCATGACTCAGTAGACTCATCCCAGTTGATGGGGCAGGCATGAGGGAACCGGAGAGGAGACAATATTTAAACTCATATAAGGAGTGGCACAGAAGTTTGAAAGTAAATCCATTCACAGCAAGATAAAATCTAGATCTAGAAATCCAGGAGAAACAAAACAAAGCAAAACCAAGGTTTAGTGGCCCCAGACAAAATCTCAGGAAGTGAAGCCCAAAGCCAAGCTTGTGATCTATGGCAGCAGGACCAAGGGTCCACATGAATGCACAAGGCTTATCCTCAATACAAAGATACCAAAACATTTAAGAAAACAAGCCCAATTTCTAAACCCAACCCCCAATAGACTCCTGTCCTTATGCAGACTGACTAAATAACACAGGTGCCGGAGCCTGAAAGAGGAGACCCCGGCAACGGAGCTCAGGAAACCAACTAACAATGAGATCTGCTATTTTTTTAAGACCAATGTAGAAGATGTGTTGTCAGGTTCTTCTTCATAGGGATAGAGAAGACCTGACCCATGCATCTTTATGATATTTCCTCCCGTTCAAGAAATTAACAAGTTATGATTTTTCTACTTAACTGAAGAGACTTACTCTAAGATCTGGCTCACATTTACTAGAAGGTTATGCCCACAGCCTGCAACAAGTAGAAAATGTACACTTGTGAAATTTCTGTGAGACATTTCTGCCCTACATTGTGTCCACTGGCTATGTAATGTTGATTGTGATGAGACAGAGTAGAATCATGGTAGGCAACAAAATGAGGCTATCAAACTGGAGTTCACCAGAGCCCAATTGGACCTCATCACACACTATCATTTCAGTCTTCAGAGAAATTGCAAACAGGTTAGAAATCCCCCCTCTTCTTCGTGAAAATCATCCAATGCTGGAGGGAATCCTATGTCCACTATTCCTCCCTTTGATGAAGGAAGTGGAACATGCAGCTTGTCTAGATTTTGAGAGAATTCACTAGCCGAAGGAGGGCTGATATCATGCAATGGAAAGCTGAAATCCATGTGAGAAAAGCTGAAGGCAACTCCGCTTGGTTTCCAGCCAAGGGTTAATGGTCAATGGACCAGCCCTTTGATAGGTCTCTAAATGTCTGTGAGACCAAGAATTTCAACTCTTTGCTAATTTTTAAAAAAATTAAATTTAGTCTCGTCTCTACAAGTGGGCCACCCTTGTGTTTGTAATCAAAGAAGACTTAGAGGTCATTACAAGGAGAAAAAGTGCTGCCACTGAATGACTGCTTAACAGATGCCCTTCACAATGCATGAATTCATTTGACAGAAATCCTTGAAAAAGGACTCAGCTGCAGTGGCTTCAGTTCTCTATTGATCAAGCAAGCTTCCCATTCCTGCTTGTTTCTTAAGTAGTATATTCCTGAGAGTGAACACACTGACATAAACACACTCATAACATACTGCTCATTCATATTATTCTTATTTAGCTTACATATACAAAGTACTTCCCATGTGCCAGGTACCAGGATAAGTGCTTTTTCAGTGACCAACACCAGGACCACCTTTGAGCCCCCAAAGCCCTTGATGCTCTGCACCCAGGAAAAGACAGTGAAGAGTAACATGCCTCACAAAATCTGAGTGGGTCCAGACACCTGCTGATTCACACAAGTGATCAGACAGACACATTCTGGTCCAAGGTTTTACAAGTCACACAAATACCTGTTCCCATTGCTGAACTTCACTGTCCTCTCTCTTTGCCATAACAACTCACATCACATGTGGTTGCCATGACAAGCAGAGGAGGCATTATTAACAAAGGTAAGAGCTGAGACCTTCACATCTAATTCAACCTTGGTAGTTTATTTTTTCTCTGGAGCTCTTAGTATTTTATGACCTACTTCATTTGCCCATGAACTCCAAATGATTTCCAGATGGATCTGGACTTTATCAGCTATCTGGGCAACAAAGGTTCTCCTCATTTTCCTTCGTATCCCACAGCAATAGATAAAACAAGTACCCACACCATAGAATCTGTGGACCAATTATGAAAATGTGATGCAAAATTATTCTAAGACAAAAGAAGAACAGGTCTAAGAATCACTGGCTTTATAAAGGGTTGTAAAAGTGTTTAATAATGGAAAAACAAGAAAGAAAATCAGAAATGTTAATCAATAAAGATTTGACTCCAGATTTCAGTAGGGAATTCCAAATAGCTCTTCTCAATTCCAATTAAAAGCACTTGGCAAATGTGAATATGTCAGCACTTTAATAGAATAAAATTACAACCATGCAGCAAGACTGGTACTGTCACATCCACCTTATAGGTAAAACAACTGTAGTTCAGTGTAAGTATTACTTGTTCAAGATTGTTCCAGGTGACAAACAATAGACTCAGCTCTCCAGGCCCTGAGTCTGGCACACTGCACAGCATTTCCTGCTGTCTTGGCAATATTTTTCTTCATAGATTAATAATTTCCATTTGGTGCAAGGTGGTCTTTTGCCAGTTTGAATGGCATGAGCAAGATTTGCTGTTGCAAAACCATCCCTGGGGATGTCTCTGCCATGCAGAGCTGTGATATTACACTCTTTATCCAAGCTTCCATAAGTGCAGCCAGAAAGGACCCTTAGCCTTGCACATTTTACTCCAAGTACGCTTGCTACACATTGGAAGCACCTGCTAGGATCTAAAAATAGTGACTCCTTGGTCCTGACCTCTTAGAATCAGATTTAATTGGTACAGAGTGTAGCTTGGGCACCAGGATTTCTAAAATTCCCCCAGACTATTCTAATATGAAGCAAAGCTATAGAAGCACAGCTCCAAAAGTTTCAAGGCAGGTCATGTTCTATAATAGCTTTCTTTAAACTCAGCAGTGCATTGGAATCTCGGGGATATCCTGGAAAAATACACATTGCCAGGCCTAACCTGCTGATACCTCTTCAGTGGGCTTGGGATGGAAACCTGATGACTCTGATATCACTACTCAATAGTTTGTATTTGGGAAACTGGTGAGCTTCAGCTTTTAAAATGTGGACAGATTAGAGAAATGGATTATCTCAGACTCTTACAATCAATGGACCCTCTTAACCACCAGGACTTCCAAGCAGGTTTATTTCTGAAACTCAATAGAAATCGCACATACTTTCCTCATCATAATTTGGCAGATCTCTCAGAGAAGGAGCATATCATGTGCCCACGAACCCACACAAAGAGAAACACCCTGTGTCAGCAGCTGTCAGCCCATGGTGCCTAGTCCATCCCACCCTGGAGAGCTGTATAGAATCCACATCACTGCTCAGAAATTGCTTTTTCTCCAAAATGCTTGTTAATTTCCTTTTTCCCCTCAATTGTTTCTTTATTCTAATTATTTTGACAGGAGCTACTAGTGACATTAAATTGAAACAAAAATTGTGGCCAAGCTCATTATCCCCAAACAAAGACTTCCAGAACAAAAATCAGTGTCTGGATTGCTAATAAAATGTCAATTGAACCTTGTCAAAACTTGGGCAATTAGAAAGGTCTATCATCACCTCTACTTTCTTTGCCTCTTTTGTTTTTAATTTGGGAACCACCATGTACTCCCCTTTCCATCCAGTGCCCAAGGCTGGATTAGCTTAATTCCCTCATCAAATCAAAACCTATTCTAGGGAAAAGACCTAAAACTTGTTCTGTGATATGAGATCTTGAGAATAGCTTAAAACATGGCCTCTCTTGGTGAAGTTCACATCTATACCTGGCTTGCAAAAAGATATGCAAGAAAGTTGAACACAATTAAATATTTATTATGTACCAATATATACTATATGGGAGACTAGAAAGAAAAGAATATGGCAAAGCTTTGTTCTTAAGAAACTTACTATTTGCAGGAGATAAGTATTAAAGCAATGCATGCCATATGGTGAACTTGAACAGCAAAAGCTTTAAGAGCCATGGTGTTTGGTCAGCCATGTCACTGGCTTTCTCACTCCTCTGGAAACCGTTGAGTTCACACTGCCTCTGATTCTGTAAGCCAGATGAACAAGTTTCTCTCCATCTAGCATTCAGCACTTGATAAGTCAAGCTGTGGTAGGCCAAAAGCTCTTCAGGATCTTGGCCCTGTTCTCATTTCAACTTTGTCCCTACTTGCCCAGATCTTTTGATTCTATTACCCTAGCTCAGCCCTTGGTCATTTGGACCTGATGTCAGCATTTGGTACCCCTGCTCCTTGCCCCTTGACTCCAATTACTCCCTCATGGACTTCACTGGGAATCTTCTTGTCTCCCCTCCCCTTCCATCCTTCCTAGCTCTTCCTGCAAGGTCTGGTCCCATGAGTTCCAGCCATGGTCAGATTTGAACAGCTCCTGTTGGAGGATTGCTTAAGGGGGCTAGATCAGAACTCATTACAGAGGTTAATAATAGGGTGTCCCCCCTTGTCAACTGAACTTGTAATAGAGGATTCCACTGAGTGTCCCTAAGGAAGTGTCCAAGCTGGAGAACCTGGGTTCTAGGGCAGATTTAGTGACTAACAAAAGAACTTATATCAATCAATTCAAATGATTTCTGCCCAAAACATACCATAGATGTTCCTTAAAAATCTAGATGAATTGCCATCTTAATGTTTTGTTTTTTTTTTAATTCAGGAAACTCAGGCTGAATTATTATATCCTATAGCTCAGAAATATAATGACAATAGTAGAATAAATTACATCTAAAGCTAAAATACTTTCTAAAAAATGAGATATGCTATGGATGAATTGTGTCCCCCCCTAAAATTCACATATTAAAGTCCTAACTCCCAATGTGATTGTGTTTGGAAATTGCAACTTGGGAAATTATTAGGTTAAGATAAGATAGGACCTTATTAAATTATTAAGATAAGATAAGATCAGATCATGAGAGTAGGGCCCTCATGAGGAGATTAGTATCTTTATAGGAAGAGACACCAGAGAGCTTGCTCTCTTTCTCCCCTCCCCACATCTGTGTGTGTGTGTGTGCGCACGCACACACACGCACACAAGCCCAGAGGCAAGGCCACATGAGGGCACAGTTCTGGCCACAAGCAAGCCAGAAATTGGATCAGGAATTGAATCAGCTGCCACTTTGATCTTGGTCTTTCTAGCTTCCAGAACTATGAGAAATAAATTGCCACTGTTAAGCCACCCAGTTTATGCTCTTTTGTTATGGTAGCCTGGACTGACTAGTACAAAAGGTAAACAAAAGTCATGTCTTCCTTGACAAGTCTGACTCAATTTTCAGTATTCCCACTTATTGGAATTTGGTGAAAATGGAACATTTGGTTGTGCTTTTGCTTTAGAATATTTCTTATTTGGGAACGAATGTACCTGTGTTCAGTCATATTTTACCGCATTTATTCATCACCTGTCTTTAATGAAAAAGAATTTAAGTAAGTGAATAGTAAGATGGATCAAATTATTCTGTAGAGCTGTGGAGGGTGTTTCATGCTCCCTAGATGGTATATAAATGCCTGAACATTTGTATACAAATTGAGCAAACATGCAAATCAGTAATCTGAAACTAAAAAGACACAGAAATGATCTTGGAAATTGCATTTAAGAAAAAAAAATGACAGTATCAAGTTGATAGACACAAAAGAATTTGATGAAAGCAGCTGTTAAATTGTTAATTTAACATAAAGATGGAGCTGATGATTCAAAAATGATCAGCTAGGTTGCAGATATTCTGCACTCTGAATAGCATACACTATGCAGCATTCAGCCCCATCCACTGCTATAATTTGGGGTTGCATTCTATCTGCATTAGCAGAACTGTTAATAAATCACAGAAGCAAGAAATGAGGAATTGAAAATCTCCAGGTGTTTGATAATGCCTCAAATATCCTCACCACATGTTCTGTAGGAGTCATGTGAGTTCATAGACATGACTTGATGATTACTCACTATATTGCTCTGACTACAGCCTAGTTCTCTTCTATAGGATAAATTAAAATTCAGGTTAGGATCATTACGATGATTTCTTTTGCCCAACCCTCAGGACTTTCTTAAATCCTTTGCATACACTACATATCTGGGCTTACTGGTCAACTCACTATTCCTTCCTTGACATTTTTTTGGATAGCAAAATCTCACAAACACACACACACACACACACACACACTCCTCACAGAGAAGGAGATTTTAGCTGAGAGTAGAATGGTGAAGGAGCTGGTTATGAGAGATGTGCTTGATGGGGAAGCTATTATTCAAAGGACCATACTTCGTGTTATAACTGAGAAAGTAGGTGAAGTCTGTGATTAGAATGTAAACTCAAGCCTTGGCACATTGTAGTAACTGATTGATTGCGCATCAGAAGTGAAAAGACTCCTCAGAACCGATCTTAAAATGTAGGTATGGTTTTCTATGAGACCTGAGAGACAGAGAACATGGGGACATTTAAGATTTAAGTCTTGAAATCTTGGGGTCTTTGACGTAGTGTCTGATGAGTCTCAGTACCCTAGGAACAAAACATGGGAAGGGCAGAGGTGAACTGACCGTCACACATATGTGGTCTGACCACTAGGATGATGTCCTTATTCTTATCCAACAATCATGTTAATGGTAAATCCTTCTTTTCTTTCTACAATCAATTTCTAAATAGAGATAATCCAACCTGTTCTATATTTCCCAATGGCTTTATTTAATACTTTGCAAATGACCAGGGAATGGGAGCATCCTTGATACCTCTCAAAAAATGTGAGGATACATAAATCAACACTCTTAACAAGCTGGCCTTTACACAGTGCTTTCCACCAAGGAAGGGGACATCATATAGCATTAACTCAGGATTCTTCCTGCCTTTGAAAAGAAAGGGCAACTGCCAAATGCCTAGTTTTGAGAAAAGACTTGGGGTCCCACCTATCCACACCTGTGCCTACCAAGATGAAGGTCTCAGCTTGATCTTTTCTCTTAAAAATTCCAAGAGTTACAACAGATTCAAGAAGGGATGAGACTGCTACCAAAGAACCTTAAATTAACTGGAGGTGGAAGGAGGAGCCCTCCCTCATCCCACTGACATAGTTTTTGGTGCAGAAGACACTCAAACATCTCTGTCAGCACTCCCAAATGAACCTGATGCAACTACCATTTTCCTGGTGACATGATGTTTATGGAACAATGAAAGGCAAACATATTTTGACTCTAAGAACATCTCATTAGGTGGAGAGATGACTGTGAAGAAATTGTCAAGGGCCCAGGATTCAGAGGCAAACCACTAGTCTTATCTCCCTAAACCTCAATAGCCTCATTTTCTCATTTTATAATGAGAACAATAATAGGTGTTGCATAATAAAGGGTTTGTGAGGATCAGACAATGCATGTAAAGTATCTACTGCAAAAAAAAAGTGCGCCCAAAATATGAGTGTGCTCTCTCTCTCACACACACACACTCGCTCTCTCAATTTCATATATCTTTTTCTCTAGCTATCATTTATCTTTATTACAGATATAAAATTCCATATTTAGGTGCCCCCCCAAAATTACAAGAATAATATCAAGATGACCATGCTAAGAAAAGATTTCTATTTAAAAGAAAATCATGGGGGGTGGAGCAAGATGGCGGAGGAGTAGGAGACCTGGATTTCGTCTAGTCTCAGGAATTCAGCTGGATAGGTATCAAACCATTCTGAACACCTACAAACTCAACAGGAGATCGAAGAAAAGAAGAGCAACAACTCTCTGAACAGAAAAGCGACCACTTTCTGGAAGGTAGGACGTGCGGAGAAGTGAATCCGAGGCGATATTCGGGAGGATAGACAGTGGGGGAGGGGGCCTCCGGTGGCTGCTTCTGGCAAGTGATAGAGCCACAGAGCACAAAATTGGAACTTGTAGAAGTCTGCTCCACTGAGGGACGTCGCTCCAGTGGCTAAGTGGGGGGTGGAACCCTCGCTTAGTGTGGTCTCAGGACCCTCGGGGTCACAGGAAGACTGGGGGTGCCTGAGTGCGGCAGAGCTCCCAGGTATCGGAGCGGGAAAGCCGGCTGCAGAGACGGAGCCGAGGCGCGGGCTCTCAGCTCGGGGTGGCCATAAACCGTGATACGCGACACAGTCGGGCCACTGCTCCTCCAGCAGGGACCCAACAAGCAGCAGATCCGGGGAGACTCACCTCTTCCCCCGGGAGGAGAGGTGTGGGAGGGCACCGCAGGGATCTGCTGGGTTTGGAGACTCCACCCGGGGTCGGGTGCCAGAGATAGAAACGTGCAGTCACAGGCCGGGTGAACACGGAGTGTGGCCGGAGACCAGGGAGACGGGAGTGACTGACGGCTTTTCTCTGGGGGCTCACTGAGGAGCAGGGCCGAGTTCTCGGCTCCTCCAAGGCGGAGATTGGGAGGCTGCCATTTTCACTCTCAGCCTCCAAAGCTGGACGGAGAGCTTGCAGGGAACAACAGCTCCCGAGAGCAAACCCGAGCAGATTACTTAGCCTGGACAGGGCAAGGGCGGGGCAATTCTGCCACCGGTGAAGACATTTGGGAAACATGGCAACAGGCCCCTCCCCCAGAAGATCAGCGAGAACAGCCAGCCAAGAACAAGTTTACCGATGGATGAGAACAGCAGAACTCCAGCGCTAGGGGAATACTGCACATAGAATTCATGACTTTTTTACCATGATTCTTTAATCTTTTTTTAACTTTTTTTTTTTAATTTTCTTTTTCCCTTTTTCAACCAACATCTTATCAATCCCTTTTTTAAAAAAACATTTTTATTTTTCATTTTTAGAGTCATATTCTATCCCTTCATAGTAGTTACCCTTATTTTTGGCAAATATATATAAGTTTTTCTCTCTTTAAAATTTTGAGATAGTTTCTTCTAACAGATCAAAATATACCCTAAATCGCTAGTGTATGGTTTTGTTCTACTCCCCTGCCTGATCACATTCTCTCCCTTTTTTTTTCTTCTTTTTTTTAATCCTCTTCTTTCTTTTTTCAAACAACTTCTTATCAATTCCTTTTATAATACTTTTTATAATTTTCATCTTTACAGTCATATTCCATTCCTTCATCATATCAACACTTATTTTTGTACATATATAAGTTTTTCTTTCTTTAAAATTTTGGGAGGCACTTTCTTCTAACAGACCAAAATACACCCAAAATCTAGTGTGTGGCACAGATTGATGCACCATCCTGATCATATTTGATCATATTCTGTTTTTTTGTTTGTTTTGTTCTGTTTTTATTTGTTTTTATCTTTTTCTTTTTTCTTTTTTTTTTCCTTCTTTTTCTTTTTTCTTTCTTTCTCTTTCTTTTCCCCCAGCTTCAGGTCTTTTCTGATTTGTTTAGAGTATATTTTCTGGGGATGTTGTTACCCTTTTAGCATATTGTTCTCTCATTAATCTATTCTTCTTTAGACAAAATGACAAGATGGAAAAAATCACCTCAACAAAAAGAACAAGAGATAGTACCAACTGCCAGGGACCTACTCAATAAGGACATTAGTACGATGTCGGATCTACACTTCAGAATCATCACTTTAAAGATACTAGCTGGGCTTGAAAAAAGCATGGAAGTTATTAGAGAAACCCTTTCTGGAGAAATAAAAGAACTAAAATCTAACCAAGTCGAAATCAAAAAGGCTATTAATGAGGTGCAATAAAAAATGGGGGCACTAGCTCCTAGGATAAATGAGGCAGAAGAGAGAATCAGTGATATAGAAGACCAAATGATGGAAAATAAAGAAGCTGAGGAAAAAAGAGATAAAGAACTACTGGATCACGAGGGCAGAATTTGAGAGATAAGTGATACCATAAGATGAAACGACATTAGAATAATTGGGATCCCAGAAGAAAAAGAAAGAGAGAGAGGGGCAGAAGGTATATTGGAGCAAATTATAGCAGAGAACTTCCCTAATTTGGGGAAGGAAACAGGCATCAAAATCCAGGAAGCACAGAGAACGCTTCTCAAAATCAATAAAAATAGGTCAACACCCCGACATCTAATAGTAAAGCTTACGAGTCTCGGAGACAAAGAGAAAATCCTAAAAGCAGCTTGGGAGAAGAGATCTGTAACCTACAATTGTAGAAACATTAGATTGGCAACAGACCTATCCACAGAGACCTGGCAGGCCAGAAAGGACTGGCAGGATATATTCAGAGCACTAAATGAGAAAAATATGCAGCCAAGAATACTATATCCAGCTAGGCTGTCATTGAAAACAGGAGAGACAAAAAGCTTCCAGGACAAACAAAAACTAAAGGAATTTGCAAACATGAAACCAGCCCTACAAGAAATATTGAAAGGGGTCCTCTAAGCAAAGAGAGAGCCTAAAAGCAACATAGAGCAGAAAGGAACACAGACAATATACAGTAACAGTCACTTTACAGGCAATACAATGGCACTAAATTCCTATCTTTCAATAGTTACCCTGAATGTAAATGGGCTAAATGCCCCAATCAAAAGACACAAGCTATCAGACTGGATAAAAAAACAAGACCTATCAATATGCTGTCTGCAAGAGACTCATTTTAGACCCAAAGACACCCCCAGATTGAAAGTGAGGGGGTGGAAAAGCATCTACAATGCTAATGGACACCAAAAGAAAGCTGGGGTGGCAATCCTTATATCAGACAAATTAGATTTTAAACCAAAGACTGTAATAAGAGATGAGGAAGGACACTATATCCTACTTAAAGGGTCTATTCAATAAGAAGATCTAACAATTGTAAATATCTATGTCCCTAACATGGGAGCAGCCAATTATATAAAGCAATTAATAACAAAAGCAAAGAAACACATTGATAACAATACAATAATAGTGGGGGACTTTAACATCCCCCTAACTGAAATGGACAGATCATCTAAGCAAAAGATCAACAAGGAAATAAAGACTTTAAATGACACACTGGACCAAATGGACTTCACAGACATATTCAGAACATTTCATCCCAAAGCAGCAGAATACACATTCTTCTCTAGTGCCCATGGAACATTCTCCAGAATCGATCACATCCTAGGTCATAAATCAGGTCTCAACCGGTACCAAAAGATTGGGATCATTCCCTGCCTATTTTCAGACCACAATGCTTTGAAACTAGAACTCAATCACAAGAGGAAAGTCAGAAAGAACTCAAATACATGGAGGCTAAAGAGCATCCTACTAAAGAATGAATGGGTCAACCAGGAAATTAAAGAAGAATTTAAAAAATTCATGGAAACCAATGAAAATGAAAACACAACTGTTCAAAATCTTTGGGATGCAGCAGAGGCAGTCCTAAGAAGAAAGTATATAGCAATACAAGCCTTTCTCAAGAAACAAGAAGGGTCTCAAGTACACAGCCTAACCCTACACCTAAAGAAGCTAGAGAAAAAAACAGCAAATAAAGCCTAAACCCAGCAGGAGAAGAGAAATAATAAAGACCAGAGTGGAAATCAATGACATAGATACTAAAAGAACAGTAGAACAGATCAATGAAACTAGGAGCTGGTTCTTTGAAAGAATTAACAAGATTGATAAACCCCTGCCCAGACTTATCAAAAAGAAAAGAGAAATGACCCAAATCAACAAAACCATGAATGAAAGAAGAGATTCACAACCAACACAAAAGAAATACAAACAATTATAAGAAGATATTATGAGCAACTATATGCCAGCAAATTAGATAACCTGGAAGCAATGGGTGCATCCCTAGAGATGTATCAACTACCAAAACTGCACCAGGAAGAAATAGAAAACCTGAACAGACCTATAACCGCTAAGGAAATTGAAGCAGACATCAAAAAATCTCCCAACAAACAAAAGCCCAGGGCCAGATGGCTTCCCAGGGGAATTCTACCAAACATTTAAAGAGGAATCAATACCCATTCTTCTGAAACTGTTCCAAAAAATAGAAATGGAAGGAAAACTTCCAAACTCGTTTTATGAGGCCACCATTACCTTGATCCTCAAACCAGACAAAGACCCCATCAAAAAGGAGAATTACAGACCAATATCCTTGATGAACATGGATGCAAAAATTCTCACCAAAATACTAGCCAATAGGATCCAACAGTAAATTAAAAGGATTATTCACCACGAGCAAGTGGGATTTATTCCTGGGCTGCAAGGTTGGTTCAACATCCACAAATCAATCAATATGATATGATACATTAATAAAAGAAAGAACAAGAACCATATGATCCTCTCAATAGATGTAAAAAAAGCATTTGACAAAGTACAGCATCCTTCCTTGATCAAAACTCTTCAGGGTATAGGGATAGAAGGTACATACCTCAATATCATAAAAGCCATCTATGAAAAACCTACAGCAAATATCATTCTCAATGGGGAAAAACTGAGAGCTTCCCCCTAAGGTCATGAACACGGCAGGGATGTCCACTATCACCACTGCTTTTCAACATAGTCTTAGAAGTCCTAGCCACAGCAATCAGACAACAAAAAGAAATCAAAGGCATCCAAATTGGCAAAGAAGAAGTCAAAGTCTTACTCTTTGCAGATGATATGATACGTTATGTGGAAAACCCAAAAGACTGCACCCCAAAACTGCTAGAACTCATACAGGAATTCAGTAAAGTGGCAGGATATAAAAATCAATGCACAGAAATCAGTGGCATCCCTATACACCAACAACAAGACAGAAGAAAGAGAAATTAAGGAGTCCATCCCATTTACAATTGCGCCCAAAACCATAAGATACCTAGGAATAAATCTAACCAAAGAGGCAAAGGATCTGTACTCAGAAAACTATAAAATACTCATGAAAGAAATGGAGGAAGACACAAAGAAATGGAAAAACGTTCCATGCTCATAGATTGGAAGAACAAATATTGTGAAGACGTCAATGCTACCTAGAGCAATCTACACATTCAAAGCAATCCCCATCAAAATACCATCTACTTTTTACAAAGAAATGGAACAAATAGTCCTAAAATTTGTATGGAACCAGAAAAGACCCCGAATAGCCAGAGGAATGTTGAAAAAGAAAAGCAAAGCTGGCGGCATCACAATTCCGGACTTCCAGCTCTATTACAAAGCTGTCATCATCAAGACAGTATGGTACTTGCACAAAAACAGACACAAGATCAATGGAACAGAATAGAGAGCCCAGAAATGGACCCTCAACTCGATGGTCAACTCATCTTCGACAAAGCAGGAAAGAATGTCCAATGGCAAAAAGACAGTCTCTTCAACCAATGGTATTGGGAAAATTGGACAGCCACATGCAGAAGAATGAAACTGGACCATTTCCTTACACCACACACAAAAATAGACTCCAAATGGTTGAAAGACCTCAATGTGAGACAGGAGTCCATCAAAATCCTAAAGGAGAACACAGGCAGCAACCTCGTCGACCTCAGGCGCAGCAACTTCTTCCTAGAAACATTGCCAAAGGCAAGGGAAGCAAGGACCAAAATGAACTCTTGGGACTTCATCAAGATAAAAAGCTTTTGCACAGCAAAAGAAACAGTCCACAAAACCAAAAGACAACCAACAGAATGGGAGAAGATATTTGCAAATGACATATCAGATCAAGGGCTAGTATCCAAAATCTCTAAAGAACTTCTTAAACTCAACACCCAAAGAACACATGATCCAATCAAGAAATGGGCAGAAGACATGAACAGACATTTTTCCAAAGAAGACATCCAAGCGGCCAACAGACACATGAAAAAGTGCTCAACATCGCTTGGCATCAGGGAAATCCAAATCAAAACCTCCATGAGATACCACCTCACACCAGTCAGAATGGCTAAAATTAACAAGTCAGGAAATGACAGATGTTGGCGGGGATGCGGAGAAAGGGGAACCCTCCTACACTGTTGGTGGGAATGCAAGCTGGTGCAACCACTCTGGAAAACAGTATGGAGGTTCCTCAGAAAGTTGAAAATAGGGCTACCATACGATCCAGCAATTGCACTACTGGGTATTTACCCCAAAGATACAAATGTAGGGATCTGAAGGGGTACATGCACCCCAACGTTTATAGCAGCAATGTCCAGAATAGCCAACCTGTGGAAAGAGCCAAGATGTCCATCAACAGATGAATGGCTAAAGAAGAAGTGGTATATATATACAATGGAATATTATGCAGCCATCAAAAGGAATGAGATCTTGCCATTTGCAACAATGTGGATGGAACTGGAGGGTGTTATGCTGAGCGAAATAAGTCAATCAGAGAAAGACATGTATCATATGACCTCACTGATATGAGGAATTCTTAATCTCAGGAAAAAACTGAGGGTTGCTGGAGTGGGGTGTGGGGTGGGAGGGATGGGGTGGCTGGGTGATAGACACTGCGGCGGGTATGTGCTATGGTAAGTGCTGTGAATTGTGCAAGACTGTTGAATCACAGATCTGTACCTCTGAAACAAATAATGCAATATATGTTAAGAAAAAAAAAAGAAGAAGAAGATTGCAGGAGGGGAAGAATGAAGGGGGGGATAGCGGAGGGTGAGATGAACCATGAGAGACGATGGACTCTGAAAAACAAACTGAAGGTTCTGGTGGGGAGGGGGGTGGGAGGATGGGTTGGCCTGGTGATGGGTATTGGGGAGGGCAAGTTCTGCATGGAGCACTGGGTGTTATGTACAAACAATGAATCATAGAACACTACATCAAAAACTAATGATGTAATATATGGTGATTAACATAAGAATAAAAAATTTTAAAAATTAAAATTAAAAAAAAAGAAAAGAAAATCATTTTGATTTAACATAGTGATGTGATTTTAAAAATAGCCAAATATGTGTGAATAATCTTACTAGCATTAGTAGGAAAATTGTATGAGAGCAATAGCAATGATAGTTCTCTTTATTTTAGCTCAACACATCACCTCAGAGTACTATGTCCAATTTTGTTTTCTACTTATTAAGACATATTTAACAGATATCTGCAAGAGCATGTTCAAGAAGAGCAATGAGGATAATTAAATTTAAAAGCAAGATATGAAGAAACTGGTGGTGAGAATAAAGGTATAGAAAAATATTAGGAAGCACAATATAATTATCTCAAATATTTCTTAAATTGAATGGGAGAATGGGTAGACACACTGTAAATGGTTTTATATAGTAAATGATCTGATAGAAAATGAAAGAAGCAGAAATGGTCTTAAAATAGGGAGAATATTTTTAATATTTGAAAATATCCAAGATAATACCGGATGCCTTGCAAGATATGAAATCTGCTCATTGTCATTCTAGGCAACAAGGATTTGTTGTTGGATGCATATTCTTTTCAAGGCACCAATTTAGGTACTGTATGAATTCCAAGAAATCTGTAAGGTATTGTTTTTGTCCTGAGGTAGTTGATAGTCTTGCACCAACATGGGCACCATGTGATTCTGTGATACCGTAGGATATGCTAAGTGATGTAAGTAAGGTGGAAAGACGGTGTTGAAGGAGTGGAAAGGAAGATGCTTCTTCTGTAGTTATTAAAACATCACCTTTCTCTCCCTGGTCCCCAAAAGAAAAGTCTCTGAATTTTAGGTGAGAAAAAAATCATTTTATTCGGGATAGAAAGAGATAAATGCTAAAGTCAGACATAAGAATAAGACTCAACAATTAACAAGAATAGAAGAAAGATAAGTATCTTCTATTCTACATTGTTCACTATGCATTTTCAAAGAATGCCTTTCAAAGGCTGTAATTAGGGGTAATGAGGTGCAAAATTTCATGTACAAAAATGATCTTGTTAAGGGCAGTTTAGGCAGATAGTGCAACTAAAAAATGAATTTTAAATCTCTGTTAACTCAATACCAATATTATGTACTCTTGACTTTTCTTTATATCCAGCCCCAGTGGGGTTTTAAGAAAATCGTGAATTTAAGTAAATCTGCTATACAAATCTCCATCTAATCACAATTATTTGCTTCCTTTTTTTTTTCCATTTAAGTGTCCTAATCTTACTACAATATTGAATAATCATAATCTTGAATCATACAATACCTATTGGTCAACATGCATTGACCATCCACTTTCTTACCCACATTTATCAAGTTCAAAAGCTTGGACAAAGTAAATGTTCATCACAGAAATTCTTTCTCCCCAACGGCCATTATGGAAGAAGTCAGCCTGAGTAAATCACTGGAGATGAGCGCCAGCAACCTAACTCTCCATATCAAAGGGCAGATAATAAGTGGACTGACTCTTACACAAGGGTGGTCCCAGGACTCTTAGTTTCCAAGATCTGTATCTCAATTCTAATCTTGTAGTTTCTGCCCATGGAAAGCTAAATATTGCAACACTTAAAGTCAAATTAGGATGCACATAGTTTTAAGTATTTTAGGGATGCAGGAAAGGTAGTAACACAAGATTATAAAGGTAGGAACGTGGAAAATGTCTTCAAAATATCTTTAAAATTCTCATATTAAGTTTGGACTCTATTGTAACAAATCTAATGAAACCCAAGATGGTCTTTATTTCAACATTCATTTCAATAAACATTTTATTGAATGTTTTCAATGTGCCAGGATTTGCCAGGCGCTACCAAAACTCTCACAAATGCTTTCAGGCTACAGGAGAAACAGATAGGGAGACCAATGGTTCCTCTACAATATGGTCTGTTGCTCATCAGATTGCATACAGTGATGCGGCCACAGAAGGTCATCTAATTCCCTTGGGGCTTGCATGGCAAACTCTCCTGAAAGTGCTTTACACATACTAGCTTTCAGGGGAAGAAAAAAAAAAAGTGAGCAAAACCTAAAAAGACTAAAAAAAGGGGGTGTAAGGGGAAGGCAACTCTAATAACTATTATTCCACCACAGACTATAGCCATTTCTGACTCAAAACGTTCACTTGCAAAAGTCACTATTTACTCAAATCAGATTGGACCGTGTCCTCTGTCTATTAGAATACATTGCCATGAGGGGGCTGGCAGTGGGGGGAGGGGATACGCGTTCCACATGTGCATGCTGAATTTCATTTTATGACTTTGTTCATGGGATGACACATAAAACAACTGAGATGTAAGACAATTATTTTATATTTAGAATTATTTATGTTTAGAATTCTCTTATGTTTTAAATTATTTTATATTTCAAATTATTTTGCATTCAGGATTTCTTATGTTCAGAATTGTTTTACATTTACATTTATTTTATGTTTAGAATTGTTTTGTTTAGAAACCTTTTCTGTTTAGAATTACTTTATGTATAGAATCGCTTTATGTCTAGAATGCTTCTTCATGGCCAGAGTACGGTTTGTGCAGAACTGCTGAGAGAAGAGACTGGAAAGGCAGTGTGAGGTGAGGTGGCGAAGCATTGTGCACTAAAGGTCTGGACTTTATTCTGAAAGCTATGAGGAGCTAATGAGAGGAGCTATGAAGATGAATAGCCTTGCATGGCAAGTAAAAATAACTTCAAACTCAGACCAAACTGTGTAGACAGTGAAAAGATCAGTGGTTGCCAGGAGTTTGGGGAGGGGATGAGCACGTAGAGCACAGAGGAGTTTTAGGGCAGGGAAATACTCTGCATGACACCATAATGATGGATACATGTCATTATGCATTTGTCCAAATCTACAGAATGTACAACACCAAGAGTGAGCCATGAAGTAAACCATGGACTTCAGGTAATTATGATGGGTCAGTGTAGGTTCCTCAGTTGTAACAAATGTGCCACTCTGGTGGCAGATGTTGAAAAGAGGTAACACCGTGGATGTGTGGGGTGGAGGGTATATGGAAAATCATTATATCTGCCTCTCAATTTTGCCATGAGCACAAAGCTGCTCTAAAAAATGTCTTTAAAAAGCAACACTAGGGGCGCCTGCGTGGCTCAGCCGTTAAGCATCTGCCTTCAGCTCAGGTCGTGATCCTAGGGTCCTGGGATCAAGCCCCATGTCAGGCTCCCTGCTCAGCGGGAAGTCTGCTTATCCCTCTGCCCCTCCCCCTGCTCTCTCTCTCTCAAATAAATAAATAAGTAAGTAACAACACTAAATAACTTCAAACTTATTAGAATATGTGTTCTTACCTTTGGTTCAGAAAGTATGAACCCTATGGCTGTTCTTCTTGGCTCTTAATCATATATGCCACCCAGCCTCCTGCAGATGCCCTGCTCCCTGCTCTCACTTGGGAGGGGGGTGAACTTCCCCCTGACCAGTCTACCAGTGGTGCATGGTCAAGTTCCACACAGATAGGTTCCTTTTTCCTCCATGAAATTCTTTCCCTTCACCAGGTTCAACTGATCATATACTTCACAGGGATACCTAGATATGGTATTTTATTATTTTTGTTAACAATAGAAAACTTAGAAGGTAAAAATGTAGTTCTCCTTGCTCAGCTAATCCATAAGTAAAGTGTTGGAGGCTCAGGCATGGGGGAGGAGATGGTCATGTTAAGTATGAACTAAGGTAGAAAAAAAGGCATCGACAATGTCATTTCAATAATTTTGAAATGACCATCTATAATTTTCCCCACTTGCTGTCCCTTCAGTGCAACTTGAGAATAGGAAGAGGGAACATCTGAGCTGGTAAGAGAGCTCACCTGCCATGGGTGTCAGCTTTTTACAAATTGAAGCAATAATGACACATCAGGTTTATAGTAAAATATGTCCATCTTGGAAAAGAAAGAAGTTGACAGCCAACCTTCTGGCTGTGTTCAATGCCTGCTGAGCTGTGCCTGGCATGGACATTTTCTGAGAATCTATAGAGTTTGGGTAAAATATGAAAAGATAATGATTTCAAATCCCAGGAAACAATACTCACGTGATCTGTGGATCCATAGAGATAGAAGCCACATGTCCAGTATGGAGGGGCTTGGAACCCAATATTTGAGACCGAGACCCAAGATGGATAAAGATCCACCTTGTTCTCCCCTTCTTTCTTTTCAAGTTCAGTAAAGAGGAAAAAAAAAAAAAAGTGTGACTTTGAGTTACAGATCTGGGTTTAAATAAAAGATCTGCTATACTCAGGGCACCTGGGTGGCTCAGTCGTTAAGCGTCTGCCTTCGGCTCAGGTCATGATCCCAGAGTCCTGGGATCAAGCCCCGCATAGGGCTCCCTGCTCCGCAGAAGCCTGCTTCTCCCTCTCCCACTCCCCTGCTTGTGTTCCCTCTCTTGCTGTCTCTCTCTCTCTGTCAAATAAATAAATAAAATCTTAAAAAAGAAATCTGCTATACTCAATGCTATATGGCATTGTGCAACTTTTTTAACGATTTATTTATTTATTTGGAGAGAGAGAGCACAATCGGGAGGGGCAGAGGGTAAGGGAGAGAGAGTCCTCAAGCAGACTTCCCACTGAGCACAGAGCCCGCTGAGGGGCTCAATCCCAGGACTCTGAGATCACAGACCTGAGCCAAAATCAAGAGGTGGATGCTTAACTGAGTGAGCCACCCAGGCACCTCAACATTGTGCAAATTATCTAACTTCTCTGAGGCTCAATCCCCTGATCTGGGAGACAGAGATAATTAAACTTCTTTCAAAGGGTTGGTGTAAAATAAAATAATGAATGTAAGGAACTTAGCACAGACTCTAGAACATTTCAGACACTCAATAAATTTTAGTTTTCTGTCCACGTCTCTATCCCTTTCTCTTTTGCTAGAATGAGAACAGAGAAAGTGCAGGTTTTAACCTTAGAATCTATGATTTTTTTTACAGGGTTTACAGAGTAAACAAACAAACAAAAATAGTTCTACTGTTTTCTTTCCTAGAAAAAAGATTAAAAATCAAAATAAATGCATGGATTTCTCTTCATGGGTAACCAAGTGGGAAGGATCCAGCTAGTTCTCATCTCTGGGGAATAATAGGTAGATCCACAATACCCTGGAGTAGCTTGGGCAACAATGGGCTCTTTTATTACTGATTACCCACTGACCCAATACAAGCAGTCACTGACCTTCAAAATGCTGCAACCCATGAAGAAATGACTAAATTGTTGGGATTTCAAAGAAAATTTCAACAAAAATCATTGTGGATATATTGCATCATTCTGAAGAAAGCTACACTTTTTTTTTTTTAGTTGAGGCATTGTTTAAAATGGACTATTAATTATGTTTTCAGTTAATCAATTTGCATTACTTGGTATAACCTATACTGACCTACACATTGGAGCCCAGTTCCTGGTACCATCTCTTCGTATAAATTGTATAAATTTGACATGAATTTACTAGTACAAATTCTATAAACTCTATAAAGTCCTCTTTTGTTAGAAGGGTGAATGTATATTAAAACATATATCATTTATATTTATAGCTGAATTTTGGGGGTCGCATGTATTACCTTTACTCCCTGGATATCTTAAGAAGGAAAGTATGACTTATTTTTATAAATACACACAATGCTTTACTTATCACTACAAACAATGTTATGAATACGTACCTATTTTTAAATATTGTTTGTTCAATTAAAAAATGCAATAAAATGAGAAGCCAAATATCTGTAGAACCCAACAGTGTTATAAAACTTGTTAAGTACACAAAGACCACAGACCTTATAAAGCTGTTGAAATCTTCTAGATGCACATGCTGTGAATACCTTTCAAGACCCTAAGTGTCACTGCTTACTTGCCATCCACTTCTTTTATTTTTTTATTTTTTTTTTTCATCCACTTCTTTTATTAATTCGACTTGCAAACATCAGACCCGTTTTGGTGTGAACTTCGTGTAGGGCTAACGGTCTTTTCTACTACATTCTCTGGTGTTCTTCACACACAAATTTCCAGAAACACAAAAATGCTAGCGCTGAACTCTGTGAATCTGAAGTACTTCAGTTAGTAGGTATAGTTAGTTAAAGATCTATTTAATAGCTAACCCTGGTTAAGGTTATTAACCCTTGTTTGAATCTTGTTCCAAATTTCTCTATATAATAGTCTTCTCTCAAATGAGTCTAATCGTTCTGGGCCTAGATGCATTCTTGGCTACCCATCAGAATTATCAAGGAGATTCCAATATACAGCCAACTTTGAGGACCACTGATTTAGAAAGAGGAAGACAGACATCACTGGAAAACACCTTGGTAGTGGTCATTCATTTAGTCAGGGGAATCCCAAATGTGAAGACTGAGCTATTTCTTTCAAAGAAGGTGCACTGTTTTTGTTTTTTGTTTGGTTGGTTTTAGTTTTCCAAAGGATCCCATTTTAAACCTAACCATAAGAATAATTTTTGTTATAAAGCTAAATTCATATTTTCCAAAGGGACTATCACGAAAGTACACTGATAGTAGTAAGCATAAAACTAGAGATTAGAAAAGTGAGGGATGTGCCCTTGAACTGACCTTCCTCGATAGACCAAAGTGAACCTAGACACTGAAGCCTTCCAAAATGTCAGGAGATTATTGGAGACACTGCCTCACCAATGACTAATAGGGTAAAATAAAACAGAATAGACTAAATGAATTAAAATATAAAATTAACACATTAAAATCAAGTCAAATCCCTGGGGCTGTCTCCTACCCCTGGAGGCCAGGACAGAGAAGTTCCCATGCCGGCCACAAGGTGGCAGGTGGGCTTTGCAGGCAGCCCTCCCACAGGTCCCTGGGGAGCATCCCTGCTGAAGAGCCAGAAGTGCAGGGAAAATTGAAGGAGGCCCTTGGCGAGTCCCAGAGCATTTGGTAACCAAAGAGGGAAACAGAAACCCTACCACTCTGCAAAGCAGGAATGGGAGTTAGAAGACCAGGTCTGACCATGCTACATGGGGGCTGCATGCGTTGGAAAAAACAATTTCAGTGGACCGGTCGGGATGGCATAGCCAGGAGATGGGCTCAGTCCCAGATTCGTGGTGCTTTTAAAGAGCCAAAGCCCAAACAGATGAGTTCTAACTTTACTTCAAAACATAATAATAATATTAAGTAGAGCTAAGTTTTTTAAGCCTTTAAAGCTTAAAGGGAAGAAGAGATCGAATCTTGATTACATGCCATGTTTTTCAAAGTATCACGTAATAATCAGCACATAACAGAATTTCTATTAGTATTTGTGCTTAAATGAAACTAGTACCCAAAACACTACCATAGGATAAATGATGATAAATGTATGGTTTGAGTTGCCTGGGGCCAGCCTGAAATACAATTTTAAAAAACAAATTTTAAACCAAGGTAGATTGAGGATCAAATCCCTACTTTGCCACTTATCTAGACCTTGGGCAAGATACCTGATGACCCTAAGATTGTTAATTTAGCTTTAGAGTATGGGTTAGTATGTGTAATAATGCTGTATCTCAGGCTTGTTGCAAAAATTAAAGAAAACAGGAAGTAAAACATGTAGTATGTAGTAAGTGCTCAAAAACCATGAGATACCGCCTCTCCACAATTTCTACCTGAGAGATTCATTCTATCATGCTAAACAACCATCTTTGACTTTGAGGCCAGAGACATTCAAAATTGTTCTGTGACCTGAAAATACATTTCCAGATTGTGGGAATCACCGAAACATATGTTACGGTCATCTGGCAAATTCTCATTCTACCACATTTGCAGTGAGCACCCTTTTCAGTACCTTGATGAAGCCCAGGGATGTTGGAATCACGTGTTTCAAAGTTCTATGAACACAGTGGGGTTGGGATGTTCTGTGGAAAATCATGGTATCCCCAGCGATTTGCAAAGATTTAACCAAAATCTATGCAACACAAGGTTCCTGTAATCACAGAGTTGGACCGAGATGATTGGTTCTGTCAAAAGTTTAAATGCTGAGAGTGTTCTAAGAATAAAATATACCTTCGATAGTTTCTATCTAATATAATATTACATTCAAGAATTTAGAGGCTCCTGCATAATTTATCATTTTGCAAGCATAAGTGATCATTAATAATATTGCATTGCTATTTATTAACATTTATGCCCACCACAACTCTATTATGTAAATAATATAACAGATTGTCCAACTACATATTTAATATTTTGGGTATTTATTACTAATAACTGAGCGTATATGACATGATGCTCAGTGAGGAATGAAGATGAATGAGGATTTCAGCCTAGTGAATGTTTTATGGATGGAACATGCATTAGGTATTTTGGGAGAGATGCCCAGGCAATATCGATGCTGGATTTTGTTTTTCCAGGAGAGAAGTAAAGGACAAAGCATGGCTTAAGAATCATAACCAGTTCCAGAAGTACAAAGGGCACTATGAAAACAAAATATGGACTTTAGGTCATCAGTGCTATATATATGTCATTCATTCATTAATCCCAAGAAGTTGGTATTTGTTATGGGCTAGGCACAAAAAGTAAAATAATAACCAAAACAGATAGAGTTGCCAGCAAATGCCAAACAAAATACTGAAGCAATGACAATAAGGAAAGTGAAGAAAATATGCAGAGAAAATATGGAAGGTCTGTGAAAGGAAGTGGCTGACATTTGAAGGATAGCTAGAGATGAAATAACCAAAGAATTAAGGAAGGCATGTTTCAGGCCTGGGTTAGAGCAGAGTGTCTTTTATTATGAGGAAGATCCAGACACACTTGTTCAAATATTATGTCCACTACTAACTAGCTTTGTTACCTAAAAATGTACACAGCCTCTTAGCCTCAGGTTCCAAATCTATGAAACAGGGATTATAATAGCAATCTTTAAAGGACATTGGGGAGAATTCAAGGAAATGAGATGTACTAATTTGTCTAGTAAAATGTCTGGCACATAGTAGGTATCCAGCGATGATTACATAACGTTTTCCCCCTTCCTAACTTCTGTTCACCCCATCCTCCACCCCCCACTCCACAGCACCCTCCTTTTCTCCAGCTACTCGCATAAATGACACATTTGGCACGTTTTCCCCGAGTATGGAATGTGGATTTTTCTCCTGTCTACATTTTTTTGGGTTTCAGAATAACCTTAAAAAAGGCTTGATAACACAAAAAGTCTTGTGATAAAAGAGAGAATTGGCTGATGTGAATTGCAGTGTTTTGTGGAAGCCCACCTCCCCAGATGTGAATAAGCCATCCCTGTGATTTGTGATGAAGTCTCACTACAGTATTTCATTTTGGAACAGTGGAGATTCGTGCCAATCCAGAGGGAGGTTTCCCATCAGCCTCTGGCTCCCAGCCATTCATCACTTACAGCTCCTGATGGAGCTTCCAAGGGGCTGGCAGGGCCTGAGAGGAGGCACATCTAAGTAGGTGGACCTCCATTCAGCAGTGTGGGTCCATATTTTGTTTTCATAGTGCCCTTTGTACTTCTGGAACTGGTTATGATTCTTAAGCCATGCTTTGTCCTTTACTTCTCTCCTGGAAAAACAAAATCCAGCATCGATATTGCCTGGGCATCTCTCCCAAAATCATAGAGTCTCAATGATTTTAAATGATCAGACCCACACCCACTGGAATCCTGGTGGTAGACAAGAAGGCCACCTTCCTCCAGCCCCTCTCCCGGGCTTAGAGACTGAAAGCTGGTGGTGCTTCTTCTTGGGCACTCCCCCATTCCTCCCTAGCATCAGGTGGACACCACTAAGCCCAGTGATCAAGACTCCATCAGCACCCAGGCTGAGGAGAAGGAGCCTTGGTGGTTGCCTTGACAATAAACCAGACCCCCTCGAACTTCAAAGTCCCTGAAAGAACCAAGTCTCTGAAAATGGAAACATAAAAACAAGTGAGCCTGTGTTCTCTAGTCTTTGGTTTAATGGAGAAGAACATCTGCTGGCAGGAAATCAAGTTCTGTATTAAAGATTTCTCTTTTGGGGATTTTAAACACACCAACGGAAGTCGTGTGACACAGTTAGATGGACTTGGTTTGCTTGGGAGGGAAAAGAGAGGGCTCTTTGGGTGACCCAGCATTCCAGTCAGTCTCCATGCTGCTCCACCACACCGGACAGGGAGTCTGGTGAAGGAAGTCTCTGTGTGTCCACAGGGGCACACATTTTGTACTGTGTCCTCAAGTGCCTCAATATGTTACAAATTGATTTGGGACTTTTCAAGTCCTTTTAGCTATACTTTCCCAGTACTTAATATAGTATAAACTTCAAATAATATGGTTGCTTCCCCCCATCACTTTTGCCCGATCCAGACTGTGGTGCTATTTCATTGTTCTTTGTATTCCTTCTCACAGTTGCTGCGGCCACCCTGTTCTGTGCTTTCATTCATCCTCACTCATTTAAGGGAAGTGGTGGGAACACCTATGGCTCCATAAACCAGGTCTGAGGGGGAAACATGAGGGAGATGTTGCATTTATTTTCACAAACTCAATTACTTCATGAGGAGAATAGGGTGGCTGTGTGGCCTCTCCCTTCTCCACCAGCCCTCACCCTCACTTTGGGCTCTTCCAGGGGACCCTCACTCCCCCATGCAGTTTCTGTTGAACCCAGCCATGTGCTTATGGCAACAGTTCAAATGCAAATTCCCTGGGTCATCCCCTCATTTGTTAGCCTTTCTGTTTCCCAAGTGCCTTTAGTCCATTGATGAAATTGTGTGAACGGAGCAACATTTTCTCTTCTTGCTGTTCTTAGATATTTATAGTTGTCTGCCCTCTTCTTTAGCTCTTTACTGGTTCTTTCCCCTCAGTCTGCTTTTCTCACCCTTTGCCAAAACTCCTGCAAGTTCCCACCAACTCATCAATTATTTGAGATTTCTGAAGAGCCAAGCAAGGTAATGCAGTGATTTGGGTGTGGGAGGTAGGGCAGGGCCACCCAGGGAAGGGCAGCACCCTGAAATGCTGGCAAACAAGCAGGTAGCCCTGCAAGATGTAGGGCTGCTCTATACAAAACTATAGGTTCTGGTCATCCTGTGGCTTTTAAATTTGAATTCATTAAAATGGAATAAAATTTAAAATTCAGTTCGCTAGTCACACTGGTCACATATGGCTAAAGATTACAACTTTTGGGTAGTGTAGATCTGAAATATTTCCTTCATCCGAGAAAGTCCTATTGGACAGCCCTGATCTGAAGGACCTGCCCAGGTAACACCATCCAGGGGCACAAGGACTCAGCTGCTGGGGCGTGAGGCTGGTACTGTGGCAACAGTGCCCCAACACACCTGGCCACAGAGGCATGCAAACGCTGAAGGAATGAGGGGCAGGAGTAGATGCAGAAGGTCCTGGAGAAATGCTGGAGCAAGAATAGCAGCTCTTCTGTGAGGGTTTGGTCCCCAAAGCACAGCTCTATGGTGTACATATATGTGTGCAAGGAGAAAGCACACACATCTTGGAACTTGGTTCAGAAGTGGGTACTCAAAAAGTATGTATTAAACAGAGAAGTGAATCAAATGAGTAGATTAAATGCCTATAATGTATACAGAAATACTGAGGCCCTGAGGAATTTGAGTGTCAAAATCAGTTCTCAGGGTCTTTAAAATCCAGGCAGCTTATATGCTTGTGTGCTGAGCAGTCAGGGTTGAAGGATGGCTGGAGCCGACTTTCAGGCCAACAGGGACAGCCTCAGGGACCTGGTGCTCCTTTATCTCCTCTTTTACAATTCTCGACTTTGACCTGTTTCAACCACTCAATTGTTTCTTCCTTCTTCCTTCTCTCCTTCCTTCCTTCCTTCCTTCCTTCCTTCCATCCATTTCATAAATAGATAAGCACAGCACTTCCATTTATAACAGATAAAGTGCAAGACACAGCATTCCCAGTTCATCTGGGCTCACTTGGTTTCTGTTTCCTGTTCGCAGCTCTCTGTCTGAACATCGCCGCCCAGCCCCACCAGATCTGGATTGCTCCCCAGCTCCGCCGGCAGTGTCCCAGCTTGGATTCCCTAGAAAGCAGAGTCTGGGGGGAGAGGTAGCACAGTCTTAGAGAACAAGAACGAAGGAAGAGAAATGTGCAGCCAAGGAAGAGAAATTGGAATAAAGGTGCATTATTACCTGGAAGCCACTGTAAGTTGTTGCTGGACACCCAAGGACACTGAAGCAGTACAAGTTGCTTCATGAGACCACCTGTCCAAGGGCAGAAAGAAGGAAGAGTTTACCCATCTGGTGTCTCCATCCCTCCCACTTCTTGGTTGTGCATTGCTAAGTGCCATGCAGGGATCCTCTGGTGGGCTTTGCTGTACCACCAGGAAGGAAGTCACAGGAAGGAGGTGGAAGGCACCATGTGTCCCAGTGGCAGGACACTGTTGGGACACACGGGGACTGCATGGTGGACGTGGAGCAGTGACCAGTGTGAGGACCTCGCCTACCGAGACCTCAGACATGAGCACACCCCACGAGTTCTACTCCAGTAGATGATACACAATTAAATGTGGGTCTGGACAGCTCATGACTGACACTGGAATACTTGCTACTCCCCTACCCTGAATTCCACATCCGCTGGGCTCTCTCCTGCTCTGATGAGCTCTACATTCTTGTTTCTGTCTTCAGGAAGTTTTCCATCATGGAACTCATGGAGGCAGTGCATAAATCAACAAAGATGGTGGGATAGTCCATCTTAATGCTGACTGACTGGTACAGAAGTCCGAGTTGAACTTGGCAGGAAAACATCAGGAGGGAGAGATCAGCTGGGTGATCCCTGTTTCCTCGAACTCTGACCTGCTCCTAGTCCCAGAAGGCAAAGGGCAAGCTGTGTTCTTTGTGGGCATTTCTCCATTTGCATTTTCTTAAAATCTACATATTTTATTGTTTAATATCTAAAGATGACTTGTTTTACAGTGTTCCTAAGCAACCTCAGAAAAGTGCAACCTATACTTTTGAAAAATAACTTCATTCTCTGTGGTTAGTTAAATGGGAATTTCAGGAAAGCTAATTCCAAAAAATAGTAAACTTCTTGTGCATCATTGAAGAAATTGCTAGATCAGTGCCTTTGAGTGTGGCCACACAGCTCTGTCAGGCATCCCAGGCTTGTGGCTGCTTTGTGGCCCTGGCAAAGCACCCCTGGGAGGTGTTCTGCCCCACTGAGTCACCTGCCAGAATACCCCAGACCACTCAGGGTTGGCTCAAATTCCCAATCCCAAGGCTGAGGTCTGGGATGCTGGGGTAAACTGAGAGCATGGGAAATCATAGCAACCAGAGTGAGACTCACCAATGGAGAAAGAAAACTCTTGGCCTCCGGGCATAGGAAACAGAGAATTTTTTTTTTAATGATTAGATCAGAAATCTTGCAGATCACTGATACTATTGCTGTCAATAGATTTGAATCGATAAGCCAGCCAAATTTGTTAGAAACATGTACTAAATGCTTATGAGATGTGATCACTGGGTGGGGTGGGGGGACTGGAGACTCTAGCACCCTCATGGTATAGTCAGTGAATCTGAGAGTGAGCACAACAAATTTTCCAAATTTTCATTACGGTTCTTCAAAGGATCCTTCCAACAGCAGAGTTAAAAGATTTTCAGTCTGATGAATGGCAGAAATAGATAACAGTAAGTACCCGGGGGGGTGAGTAAATGCTTCTTAGTCAGGTTTTCTAAAAATAATACTATTCATTGCTTTTTTCCTCAAATTAATAAAGTACTATAAATCATTATTAAAATCTTTGGAAAATATAGAAAATTATTTTTTTAAATATGTAGAAGACCTATAATTCCACCACCACGAGGTAAGTATCCATTTTTTTTTCCTATTCATCTAAATATGTGGGCATAAAACCATACTATATATATAATTTATATCTTGTCCTTTTCACTGAGAGTTATATCATTCGCATTTTCCTAGTCAACTAAAAATTGAAAACGTCATTTGAATGTCATTTATGTTTTAATTATTTTATTTAGCAACGATGTATTGATCTTCAGGTGTGTTTGTATGTGTGTGTGTGATTTTTCTTTTTTTTTTTAAGATTTTATTTATTTATTTGACAGAGAGAGACACAGTGAGAGAGGGAACACAAGCAGGGGGAGTGGGAGAGGGAGAAGCAGGCTTCCCACGGAGCAGGGAACCCAATATGGGGCTCGATCCCAGGACCCTGGGATCATGACCTGAGCCGAAGGCAGACGCTTAACGACTGAGCCACCCAGGCACCCCTGTGTGTGATTTTTCTATGAGCTTAAAGTTCTTGGACAATGAGTGTGGTCAACATACCACTTCTGTTTTGGGGGGAAAATCTGACCCAATAAGATAAAGCAGCAGGACCCCCATTAGGTTGAAATCAGAGCAGTGTTTCTTCATCCCATAATGAGCCTGGACAATCCATCAAAATTTGGCAGTATCACCAAGCAGAAGTCTGTCCATTATCATTGGACAGGTGCAGGCCATGGGCACATCAGTGGGGGCTGGGGGGTCTCCTACATAGCATCATGGGCCCCACGGTTCTCCTTTGAGATTCTAAATCACTGGGTGCAGAAACCACCTGGTGGGTTACACTGAGGAGGTGTATGGGACGGGCCTCCAGAGCCAGGGTGGGTGGAAGACTTCCTTCTAGGACCCCAGTAGAGAGGGATGGATGCTGATCTTCCTTCACCTTGACTAAGATCAATTCTGAAAATACTAATAAAAACAAAGAACGATACAGCCCTGACTCTGTGCCAGGGACTGTTCTAAGTAGCTTTACAGATATTAACTCAGTTAATCCTCATGACAATCCACTGAAGTTAAGTGTTGTTATGTCCAAATTTCAGCTGAAGAAACTGACACACAGAGAAGCTGAGGCTTCACAAAGCAAGCAAGCAGGATGGATGCAGAGGCATGGCCCTCCTCTCTCCCACTTCAGCCCCATCATTATGCATAGGCGTGAGGCAGGAGGGGTGATCAGGGCCTGAGGGGCTTGAGAGGCTGCAGAAAACCGGCAAAAGTAGAAGAGATGGGTCTGAAGCAGACAAGGGAGAAAGAACACCTTTCAAACTAAGATCTAAAAATATCAGCCCTATAATAAGGTTTAAAAATATCTTCATTTCAATGTGGGTTCCTGTAAGTGTGCCTGTAGGGGAGGGAAGGAGGGGCCCAGGTCCCTCCTGCTGTGCTTTGGGCCCGGCCCTGAAGAAGGAAGCTCTCAGGCCTTCTCCAGCGCTGTCCTTCTGCGTCAGCGGCTGTCTGTGGCTCACACTGACCCTCCACCCCTGTCATGTCTGTGGAGTGGCAGAGGGAGCGCCTGGCTCACCTCTCACATCACCTTAACTGTGGAAGCTGGGCTAGCAGGGCTGTGGCCGCCGGCTTCAGGAAGGCCGACAGCTGCCTAAACCACAGGCAGCCCGCAGAGTGATTCCGCTGGACTCCAGGGAACACTCCTTCCCTTCCCCTCTGCAGCGGTCAAGGATGAGAAGGACCCCGGAAAAGATAGAACAAAAGCAGAGCTTCACCAGCTGTCAAACCCACCTCCCCCTGCTCTTGTCCAGGGCTCCAAGGAAGATCTAGTTCTCCCCAAACCCCCTGCCCCTTGGGGCTTCAGAGATGTCCAATTTCCTGACCACAGAACCAGCTGCTGCAAAAGCATTGACCGGTTTTGCTCTTTTAGCATGTCAATGTCGCCGCGTTAGTTATGGGTGCTCTTTTGAAATTCAGCAAAAAATATTGTCACAGGCTACTCCCAGGACACAGATAATTCTCAGTGACAGCTAATGGAGAGGCACTTTCCTTACGGGATTTTCTGCATGGAGGTATAAAATGATTATACCCCATCTGAATCCAGCTCCCCACCTGCATCTCTGCCAGAGCATGAGAACAGCCGTCTGCTTTTGGAGTTCTTATTTTTATATATTACTAATTACATCATCAGCACATCTCCAAATTAACAGTGCCTGGAAGCATCTAGAGATTTACGATCAGCTTCCATTTAGCTTTCAGGAACAGAGATTCCTAACCACTGAAGGCTGGGTTTAATCTCTTGAAGTTCATCCCATGAAGAAAAAAAAAAATACAAGAATGCATCGGCAACTTTTTCCATTAGCAACATTTATGTTGCCAAACTGATTTCGACAGAAAATTATAGGATTGGAAAAATCAGCAAACTAATCCAGGTAGATTTTATTTTTACTGAATTATAGAAGGATATATAAAACACAAATCCAAAAATCCTTTCTGATGGTGATGCGGCCATGATGGTGGTGATGATCTCTCGTGCTCAACTGAAGAAGCTGCCTGTGCCATCAGGAAAGTGTGTCCCCAGCCTTTGGGACGAGAGCACAGGTGAGGAATCAAAGATGGACCCTTGAACCTGGGCGTGTCTAAACCATAGGCGGTGTAGAGAGCAGTGGGACTGAGGAAATCACTGGGAAAGTCTGGGTCAAACAGAGTCATCCTCAAATTGTCTTCCCATCTCACTCCCACTGCTCTTCTGGGTTTTTTTTGCAATATGTATATGTGAGACATTCTGCAAGTTAATTCGTCACTCATTTATTCAGCACACATGCCTACGAAATCCATGGCGTTCACGTATTTAATATCCCGGTCAGTCTCCATGAATCTCCTGGAGGTGTAGAATGTGTAGACATGTGTCGTTTTGCTGAGGCCCAGGTAAGAATCTTGTCTGTCAGTTCAGTGTGTGGGAACAGGTCGCTCAGCAGCCATGTAAGCCTCATTCATCCCTGCCCTCGGTAATCCCCTTCTGCTTTGGACGCTCATACACCTTGGCGGCACTGGCTACATCAAGGTGGGTGAGTCTGCACATTCCTTAGCTTTCAGGAGGCTCCCCATGAATATGAGCATTCCCCATGGTCTACTCCATACTGAGACAGAATAAGCTGGGGCTGTACTCTGAGTCTCCTTCCCATCAGAAATTAAGTCTTGGCATCCAATTCCAAAGTTCATCCCAAGGCTCACAGGGAGGGAGCTGGGCTGCATTTCTTGTGAACTGCAAGGATAAACATTACACTTAATTTGTCTTCCAGAAACTCACAATCAAGTAGAAATATGACAGAATTTTCTGCAACACAAGGGAAAGAGTGGGAGAGGCTCTCAGGAAGACACGGTAATGGGTACGATGGATCCACCATCCAGGTGCCCTAGACTGGGCTGCTGTGAGTGTCGGCCACTCCCTGGCTTGATACGACCTCCTCCTCTGAAGAGTATCCCTCAGTGGAATGGGAGGCTCGCTGTCTTTCCCAGGAGGTGATGCAGAGCCCACAGTCGATAACTGAGTGATTTCAGCATCCAAAGGCTGATACCCTTGCCTCAAGGCTGGACCAACACAGTGATGCAATTAATGTTCCAGAATATCCCGTGTGACCAGGCCAGAGTCTTGCTGAAACCACATCTATCTTTAGCTCTTTCCCTGCTGGATCCCACCACTCCCCATGTCCTCCTTCTCCTGCTGGCATTCCCTCAGTGAATCACGCTCACCTGAATCTCCATCTCAAGCTCTGCTCCTGAGCAACCTCTGCTCCTGATCAGAGATAGGTACAGACAAGACAAAGGGAGTTCCTGCAAAATATGTCTGCCAGTGAGATGAATCAGGGACAGTAGTTATTAGGGAAGAGGTGGTGTCTTTCTAAGGTAAGGAGGATGTGGGTAGGGAGAAGGAGTGGAGAGGTCTACCCCATGTTTGTCAAGAGGCAGAAATATACTGAAATCTCTGTAGAGGATGACGACCATATGTATTTTAGTGCTAGTAGAGTGAGGATCTACATAATTCAGTGTCAGAGCAGTGTTAAATTCAGGAGAACACATTCTAGGAACCAAAAACGCTTTCATAATAATTTTCCTTTTACTTGCTTTTCACAAACACCCTGAGAAATATGAGTAGACCTGCAGCCCTCCACCTCTCGTCCTTCTCCTCTTCCTGTTTCCTGGCTGTGTTGCACTTGGACCAAATGGACGATACCTGGCAAAACAGAGGCCGCCAACAAAAGCGAGAGAGGGAAACAGACCCAGGAGGTCAAGTTAGAATGCTCCTTACTGGGTAAAGCCAGGGAAAAGGCTGAGGACCACTAGATATGAGTCATGTTTGCTTCCTCATCATTACCGAGCTGCTGCTAGATGCTTGGTAATTTATAAATATTATATCTATGCTTCATGACCTCCATTTTGCAGACAAGTAAACAGAGGCTCACAAAGATTATTTGACTTTTCTAGGCCTTTCTGACTTACACCACTCTTCCCTCTGTACCATTCTACTCAATGTTTCTTTTTTTGTCTCAAACATCCCCAAAGAAGGTAATATCAATTTCACTTGGCTCAATACTGCTAGAGTTTTTGGCTGAATTTTTACTTCAATGGGGGGGGGGTGCACCTATGTTAACATATTTAATCTGAGTATTTTCTATGTTTTAATATTTCCAAGTGTTTTTTAAATATTTTATTTATTTATTTGAGAAAGAGAGAAAACAAGCATGAGGGGGGGGGTTGGGGGGGCAGAGGGATAGAGAGAAGCAGACTCCCCACTGAGCAGGGAGCCCAATGCAGGGCTGGATCCTAGAACCCTGGGATCATGACCTGAGCCAAGTCGGATGCTTAACCTACTGAACCACCCAGGCACCCCTAATATTTCCAAGTTTTTTATCATCACCTTTAAGAAGCTTTTGACTGAGTGCCTGGGTACACATGGCAATTTAGTGAACAACAAAGTAATTTATCCCTTTCCCTGTGGAATTTAGAAATAACCTAACAATGCTCATTATGGTTAACTACATAATTCAGTTTTACCCCATGACATCAAAAAAGAAAATGATCATTAGCTGTGAGATTTTAGTAGACCCAACGTATAGAAAGCAATTGCCTTTGTGTAAAATCAGGAAAACAGGTATCATGTTTGATATTTTAAATGGTGCATTTGTGTTTATTATTCTGCATTTGGTTGATGTTTCATAACTTTCTATTTATTGATACCTACCTTGTCCCTTTTATTATATATGTCTACAAAATATATATTTCACAATATTCACAGTTCTTATCATAGAAATGAAACAATGAAGAAAGTACAAATAAAGCATTTTAGTTTTTATTCCAAGATGGTATTTCACCAATATTTTTCAATGTGTTTAAGTTTGTTTTATAATAATCATTTGGTTGCTCATCATTATTTTTACTTGGTCCAGTTTTATTTATATGTTGCAGAAACATTTAAAAATTATTTTGGAGATTTTTATACTATCTATTGGAATTTTTAGAATCTGTTCTGAGCAATGGTTATGTGGTCATTTGCATATAGAAAAGGCAATGTGAAGGAGAAAACCAATAATTTGGGGTTTTTTTTTCATTTTATGAAAATCTGTGAAACACCGTTAGCTTCATTAAAGAATTCAAGAGTTGAGATACTTGTTTATTGAGAAGTACTATTTAAGCCATGCCTTTTTATCTAAATATGTCGTGTTCAAATGTAGAAATCACTTTATGACTTACATTTTGTTCAGAGTGAGCCACTGACGGTGGAGGATGATGATCTCAGCACATAAGTGGACAAAACAAAGATGTGTGTGTCTCTTATGCAGAGTATTGGGTTAATAAGACATTCAAAACAACCAGGCCCCAGCCAGCTATAGAATAACCCTAGGATCATCAAGGAGGCGGGGAGGGGAGTTCACATTCATTTCTGATCAACTTATATCTAATCAAAGGAATTATAAATGCTTGAAATACACTGAGAGGTCTGAAAAAATAATGTATTTCTAAATTCAACCTGGAAAAATCTAATGTTGTCACCATTATAAGCTCGCCTTGTGACTCGGTCCACTTTGCCTGCACTGAGTGAGGACTTCTTTCTCCCCAGGACTCAGCACTGCAACCACATGGCTCTGGGGCATGAGTTTTGTGAGTTGAGGACCCAAGGCAGGAACATCTACGGAAGGGGTCAGTGAAAGGCAAGCAGCAGACTGGTGTGACACAGACATGTGGCGAGTAGTAAATACATTTAGGAAGCTCATAAACAGCGCATTTAGACTGACTCCTGAAATTGATTCTAATATGAGCAGTTGGGAGAGAAATAAGCTTTTAGGAAGGTCATTTAATGTCATATAGAGTCTTTCTCTATAACCCAGTTAAACTGGTTAGCAATTGCAAAAACAAATTCCAGCCCGATTTTGATCTGGTAATTAATTGAGCCTTCTAGTCAAGCAAAGTCTGTGCATAGGAACTGAATTCGGCCATACTGCTTTGACCTTAATAATTCAGGATTTGAAAGGCAGACATTGCACCACACATGCATGTGCTCATTAGGTTTCTCAGGAGTGACACAGAAGCTCGGTGCATGTAGCTGTACCCTCTGCAAATGTATCCAGTTGAAATTCTCACGTTAATTTTACCAACATATTCTTAAAATTTGGGGAAGACTAAGGACATTAAGGAGGGCATGTGATGTAATGAGCACTGGGTATTATATAAGACTGAATCGCTGCCTTCTACCTCTGAAACTAATAATACATTATATGTTAATTAATTGAATTTAAATTAAAAAAGAAGAGAAAAAAATAAGAGGAGACAATTAAAATGGACCTCCTTGTGTTTTCCAGGTCCCACCTTTGGGAGAGAATCAGATTTCTTACAGGTTTAATGTAAGGAACTCCCTATCTATACATGGACAGAGTGAAGGCGGATGTCCCAGGCAGCAGGAAGTTCCAGCGAGCTCCACCTCCAGCAACCAGAAGGAAAGCAAGACGTCAGCAAACGCGAGGAACTCAGGAACGAGGAGATGTCATCATGCCAATAGGGAAACCGGCAATAGGCAATGGTAGTAACAACATTTTCGTGTTTATTAAAACACTTCAATCTGAATTATTCCTTCAGGTTTTTTTGTTTTGGTTTGGAGGGTTGTTTGTTTTGGTTGTACTCTCTGACTTGTCTCACTAATTAGTGAGAAGTTTGTTTTGTTTTGTTTTGTTTAAAAAAAAGCTTTATATATGAAAATCGTTTATCTTCTTAGGGGATAGAAGGAACGGTAAAATTTGAGAAAAACATTCTTTTCCATAGCAAGTCCTGGAAGGAGATGCAGGATTTTATGTAAAAAACATAAATTTTGGGGGCCCCTGGGTGGCTCAGTTGGTTAAGCGGCTGCCTCCGGCTCAGGTCATGATCCCAGGGTCCCGGAATCAAGTCCTGCATTGGGCTCCCTGCTCAGTGGGGAGTCTGCTTCTCCCTCTCCCTCTGCCTCTCCCCCTGCCCCCCTGCTTGCTCTCTCTCCCTCTCTCTCTGACAAATAAATAAATAAAATCTTTTAAAAAAAACACAAATTTTGGAGTGAGATATATTTACAATGAAAATAGGCTCTTCTATTTGTTAGTTGTGTGACTTTGGACAAGTTAGTTTTCTTCACTAAGCCTTGGGTCACTCATTGAAAACTGGGAATTTCATTATGTACCTAATTGGATGTTGTAAGTAGAAAAAGGGAAAAATTTTTAGCACATGGTATGTGCTAGTGAGGCATTCATAATCTCTTTAACAGACAAATGTATATATTTTAAACTCCTGGGTCTGAAGCAATGGAGAAATGGAAAGCACTGAATTAAAGTTAATATAAAGAATGTGTGAACTTGCACTTTCAGGATCTATATTGCAATACTATTTTACTCCCGCTGAATATATTCATTATTGAAAATAGGTCAAATGACATAGAGAAATATAGTGAATTCTCAGGTGCAAAATATTTCAAAGCAAGTGTAGATGAAGGATTTAAAACCTAAGTGCTAAGCACAGGAAATGAGGAAGCACCCGGGTTCCAAGGTCAGTTCTCCATTTTCAAGGCTGACATACAGTCGGTGTTTTGTTGTTTGCATTTGGACTGAGACAATGAAATAAAACAGTTGCACAATTTAAAAAGGCTCGAGTATGAAGACAGAGCCAAATGCAGGCTGGGGGTGCTGTTAGAACGACCAGCGCCTGGACCGGGCTCAGGGGAGGCCGTGGACATGCAGCAGCCCTGCTCGCAACAAAGCACAGCTCAGTGCTTCCCTCGTCAATCTTTTATGGCTCCAGAGAGAACGACCTTGCTTAGTACCTTATTTCGCCATAAAAAGGGGTCATCCTAAGGTCAGATCATAGAAATCCCACGGCCCACTGACACAGAGGCAGCAGTCTCTGACGAGAAATGGTGGGACCCTCTCTATGATTCATCCGCTAGCCAAAAGCCCTCGGCTTCCTGAAACTGCTGATCAGAATTCTAAATCCTTGGCAATATTTTGTGTGTGTAATACTGTTTAATGTGAAGTATGCGGTAGAACAGTCATTACTATCCTGTCTGTAGTACGTGTGGTAGTCACTTGTGATTTAATCTAAAAGTAATTTGTTATAAAAATAAAGAACAGTTTATGAATGGTAAATAGTAAATCGGAAAATATTTAAATTTATTCCTATAACAGCATCCATTACTTATACTGTCATGTGCTTTCTTGAGTGGGAGAGAAATGGATGGGGTTTTCAATAACACGGCGGGAAATGCACATATTCCAGAATCATCCTAAACAGAGCAATTTGTGAAAATAGAAGTGTTTTCATAGATATGATTGTGGGGGACGGAGAGATGAAGGACACCATTGGGGCCTGTAGCATTTTTTATGGTCATTAGGCCTGCGTAATTTTTTACGAAATTAAGTAATTTCTTAATACCACCAATGAAAGTGATTTACAAGGCTTGGTCAGAAATAATGATAGTTTTTGGTTCATTCCTTTGGAAATGATACCTAAAATACTTCTGATAAAACACTGACAAGGATTTAAATTTTTAGAGCATTCAAAGAAGTAATAAAATTTAAAAGGCCAGAATTAAATGAGGCAATTGGAGTATACAGGACACAGATAATAAGGAGTTCATTGCTAGATTCCTGCAGGTACCGACCTTGAGCTTATCCTAACAGTGAGCACCTTCTAAAATTTTGTGTCCTGGGTACCTTTCTGGTCTTACCCTAGTCTCTGCTCTGAGTGTCCTAACATGAAGTCAAAGGAAGAAAGGACATTCCAAATGGGGTCAGTATCAAAGCAGAGAGGAGAATATTAGCCTGAGGGATTATGAAAGCTATTGGATTTAAATGTGTCCATTTGACTGGGGCTTTGGGGCTAGCATTTGAGACATTACAGTATAGTTTGCTTTTCAGGAAGATAAGTAGCCTGAGAAAAAAAGCGTAAAGCATGAGATGATGGCACTGATCATCAGTTCCAGCTCTCCTGATGGAAAGACCTCATTCATGCAGGGCATTAAGGTGATGGAAGGGAGGGTGCAGAGGGCCACTAGTATTCACAACTTTTAAAATAAAGCTGGTAAGTGACATTTATAAAAATGGAAAAATTCCTTGGAGGACACAAATGACCAAAGATAACTCAAGACCCAAGACATGGAAGAATTCACTGGTGAATTCTACCAAACTTTTCAGGTAGAAATTATAGGACTTCTACACAAATCCTTCCAGAATATGAAAGAGCATGGAATATTTCCCAACTTATTTTATGAGGACAGCATTATGCTGATGCCAAAACCAAAGATAGTTCAAAAAAGGGAAACTACAGAACAAACTCACTTATGAATATTAGATACAAAAAAGCTCAACAAAATGGTATTAAATTTAATCCCACAAAATAAAAAATAAATATAGTAAATTTTAAAAGGACACTATAACATGACCAAGTGGGCATTACCCCAGAAATGCAAGGCTGGTTCAACATTCAAAAATCAATCAGTGCAATTTACCATATTAAAAAAACTAAAGAAAAAAAAACAAACACATGATTATCATGACATGTGCAGAAATAGCCCTTGATAAAATTCAAGGGCTATTTCATTCACTAAAAAGTCAGTAAGTCAGACATAGAAGGAAACATCCCCAACCAGAGAGAAGACAACTCCAAAACAAACAAATAAACCAAAACAACAACAAAAGTGAAAGAATAGTACCCCCGCCTCCCAGAAGATCAGGAACTATGCAAGTACGTCCCCTCTCATTACTCCTAGTCAACACTGGATGAACGCTTTACTCTCTGAACTCTACCACACTTGTGAAACTCAGCTCCAGTGCTATCTTCCCATGTTTACTCTGTCATTTATTTTGGTTATCAGTAATGAAAATTATAGTAATTAGAATCACAGAATGCAAGAATTAGTAAGAATCTTGGAGTTATAGGACAACTCCAGTATTTTTTTTAAATAGATATGGAAACAGGGACCCAGTGGAGGAAGTGAAACTTACGTTTTGTTTGTTTAGATGTACATTTGTGTTGCTACACCCACAAATGAAAGAAATTCAAAATCACAATAATTTTATTTGCTAACGTAATTACTTGAATATCTCTGAGACAAAGTCATCACTGGACCAACGGTTGGTTCAGTTTACTTTTCTTTTTCTTTTCTTTTCTTTTTTAAGATTTTACTTATTTATTTCAGACAGAGAGAGAGCATGAGAGTTGGGGAGGGGCAGAGGGAGAAGCAGGCTCCCCACTGAGAAGGGAGCCTGACTCAGGGTTCCATAACAGGACCCTGGGATCATGACCTGAGCCAAAGGCAGACGCTTAACCAACTGAGCCACCCAGGTGCCCCCAGTTTACTTTTATTTTGGCAAGTAAGAAGAACATGTGGAGAGAAAGCAGTCAATGGCCACATAGTCGATATCCTAGAGGCAAAGTGTATTAAAAGTCACTAAATCCAAGTCTCAAGAATCCAAAGCTTTTCTCTCCAGCTATCATCCTCACAGAAGTTAACTGAAATTGTGACTACACAGTTGAATCCATTGATATTTAGCTTTCGGGAATGTGTTTTTTTTTTTCAATTATTAGAAATAAAATTTAAACTGTATTATAGAAAAATATGAAAAAAATAATCTTGACGTACCCCCACCAGACTAGTTGAATTGTTTTTATCTTCTGCATTTCGATGTATAATGGGATTTCCCTTTTTAGCCTTCATTTTCAAGGAACAGTATGCCACAAATATGTCTCCTATTTTTACAGCCTTTATGCTTTTGGATAGGTATGTGATTTTTTTTTTTTTTTAAGATTTATTTATTTATTTTAGAGGGAGAGAGGGAGCACAGTTGGAGGGGCAGAGGTAGAGAGAGGGAGAATCTCAAGCAGACTGCGCTGAGCGTGGACCCTGATGCAAGGCTCGATTCCAGGACCCTGAGATCATGACCTGAGCCAAAACCAAGAGCTGGACACTTACCCGACTGTGCCACCCAATAATAGGTATGTATTATTTATTTATATTAAGATTGTATAATGTACAGAAACATTTCTGTAATGTAGGACTAGAATTTATTGCTAATAATCTCTTGGCACTTTAAATAGTGCTACACTGAATGTTCCCATTCCTATAAAAATTTTAATTTGCAAAGATCATATTTGTTAAAAAATAATCAGAAAAAAAGAACATTATCCTGAAGGCTCAAAGGAAGTTCATATATATGAAAATAATTTGATGCTGGAATCAAGTTCCTTTTTTTTTTTTTTTAAAGAAGAACATATTGCATTGCTCAGTATAAGGGAAAACAAAAAGAGCTTCTCTTTGAAATTGGGATCTAAAGCCTTAAGGAAAAGAAAGATAATAGGGACATAATGGAAAGCATAAAGAATAGCATGAGAATTGAAACCTGCAGCGGAGACACCCAATAGTGGAATTGCAAAAAATTGAATCACTGATGTAGAGGACAAACATGCTACCCTCCCTTCAACTATGAAGAAAGAAAGACAAAATAAGGGCGATCCTAAGAAGAAATGTGATAGATTTAGAGATTGCAATTGGAGATCCAATCTAAAAATTGAAGTTTTTAGACTGAAAGCAAGAACACGAAGAAATGAGAGTCAAAAGCATAAATTAAAACTTTCATAATGAAATAAAAGTGAGAGTTTTGAAGGTGGTAAGTGGTTAGAAAGCACTTAGGACATTCTAGGGAAATCAAATAAAATAAACCCACTTGATCAGACCTCCCTCCCCAAGGTCTTGCACAATATCCCGCAGGTCCCGCTGAAGTCAGGCACGGGGTGGGGGGGGGGGCGGGGGGGCGGTGGTGGTTAGTTCTGGGCAAAGTTGACATTGGGGGTCTCTCTGCTCTTCCCTTCTCTGACTTCCTGCAAGCATGTAGAGCCTGAATAGGAGGGGGGTGACAGCTTCCTGGGGCAACCCCACCAAGGAGGGACCGAGACCATGGTGCTGATTCCTATGCATAATCTGCACCCCCCCGCCCCGCCCCGGGCACAAGAGATTGAAAATCCTCCAGAAGGACTAACTCTGCAGAGAGAGAGCAGTCTGTCAAGTCTATGTTCAACTTGAGAATTTTATACTAATGGTTCTCAGGATATTGTCAGCCTAGCAAAACTGCCCAGAGCCAGGAGCTAGAGTATTTTAGACATGGAATTGGCATTACTCAGTTCCTCAGGACTGGCCTTTGGTCTGAAGTCACCTTCCCACTGGTGAGGTTGAGGGTTGAATGGCAGCTAGGATTTGCTGATTATCCAGACTTTATCCTAGAATACAGATGGCTTCATCCAGCCTACCCACAAGACTAAATTCACTGAGCTGTTCTTTTTGTGTGCTCTTACAAGCTGGAAGTAAGAAAACTCACTGAAATCGTGAAAAAAAACTAAGACGAAGTAGATAGTGCAAGAATATATAAACCAGGAAGGTCAAGAAGGCTTCCTCTGCCCTGTGGATGCTGAAAGCATGACAGGCTCTGTTCTCAAACAGAAACGAGGAATTTTCACCAAAACACAAATCACACTCAACCCCTTTGAATACCTCCACTCATCGAGGGATAATCAGAGTTGTTTCACTATATACCTTTAGACTGGAGTTGGGATTTATAATTGTTTGAACAAAGAAAGTGATATATGAATACACAAAATAAAAATCGAAATTTTCAAATGTTGAAATAGGCATCTCACAAATTTCCTTTGCATCATGTTGTTTCTGGCCTCATGAAGATTGTTGAATTTGGCATTATCCTGAGAATCAAAAAGAATGATATATTTCAGGAGAATGTGAGTTCACACATTTTCTAATTACCCAGATTTTCTTTGGCATCAGGCAGAGGGAGCCTCCCAGAGCACAGGGGCCCGGCTGCTCTTGCTGATGTGAAGGTGTATGACACCGGGATACCCGTGTCTCTCACTTCCCACCCCACCTTCCAGCTGACACGTTCAGAGGGTGAGATAGATACCAGGGCTGTGCATGTGCTGGTCTTCTGCAATCCAGTGCAGCCCGGGACCTTTTCACAGCCTGGTCTGTAGATTTCCCCTAAGTCACATATTTATTATTCCCGTGTTCCCAACAGAGGACACCAAAACTATCTGGACAAAAAGACGTGTTTCCTGCCTTCACTCCCATTAAAACTACTGTGAGCAACTCAGTATGTACAGGACACTTTGTATTTTTCTTGCTTCTGCCCGTGTAGCCTTCTAGATCATAACCCTCTCCTCTCCCAAGCTCTTCCCCCAAATGCTCTCCCCCTTCCCCCCTCTGTCCTGCCCCATTGTCTGGCAAGTGCTGCATGGTACCCCAGCCCCCAGCTGTGCCCTCCCACACTGGGAAGGGTGCACAGAACCACAGAGCCCAGAAGGGTCTTCTGCAAGGGCAGCACTGAAGCTCTGGGTCCGCGCCATCATTCCTGCAGTCGTGGACACCCTCCTATGTCTACATTACATCTTTACACTTCTAAATTCCTTAACCTCTTTCCAATCTATTTTAGTTGCTCTTTCCACCTTCACCCATGACAGGTGGAATTCTGTCTAACCACATCCTGTTGGTTTTCTTTTTTTGGAGTAAGATAATTTTAATGAAAACAATACCACTGCGGAAAAAAAGAAAGAAAAAAAATCCCCTTTTAGGACCCCGTCTTATCTGCCATCACTGCCCTTTTGCCCATATAGGGCTCTGCTGGCTGCATCAGCATCTCCACCTTGGATCCCCTTTCTTGCCTAACGTTGCTTGATCTTTTCCATTTACAATGGAGTTAATTCTTTAAGTCTGTCCTTGGTGACAAAGCCTGATTTCTGCCTCTTGGAGATCTTTCCCATCTGCATTTCACATGTCTGGACAATCCAGGGCTCCCCGCTTGGCATCGGCTTACACTGCCTGCCCTTCCCTGGTGGAGCCGACTTTGATTCGGTGCCCACAGATCTGTCCGATTCACGTGCATTCAGCTCTCCTCAGCTGCCTGGTTTCCCACACATCCTTCCCATCGGGCCTCCTTGCCTACGCCCTCAGGTGCGTGGTGTTCCACTTCTTATGTTGGGAACTCGTCCTCCCAAGTTGGGGAGTCCTTCAGGCGTCCTGGCCATGCAGCTTCAATGAGAGCTTTCCTACGGTGAGACCATGCTGCCTCCTCGTGTAGCCTTCTGCTCTTGTCGTCTTTTGGAAATAAGCAATGAAGGATTCTTCTGAATGCTCCTTTCCCAAGCACAAAGGTTAACACTGGTCTCAATCCTACATGACAATCATCCCCCTTGCTTGGAGTTCTTTCTGTCTTAGCCTCCCCCAAAAGACTCCAGCCCACGTCTTCTCCTAACTTCCATCCACCTTTCCTCTTCCTCTTCCCCTTCCTTCACATGTCCCTGAAATGCAGGGAGTCACATAGATGTTTCACATGCATCTCTCAGGCATGAGAATGGAATCCATAAATGCTTTCATTGGGATGAACATATCATCTGATAATGCTAAGGTGTTTTTCCCCAATCTCTTGCTTGCATTTTTATTTTACTAATGATATCGTATCAAGTGCCATTTTATCTTAAGTTTGATGAGATCTAATTTATCTTTTTTTTTTATGGACCATGTTTTGGCATAGCATGTAAGAACTTTGCTGAACCCAATGTCTTGAAGATTTTCTCCTGTTTTCTTGCAAAAATGTGATCATTTTAACTCTTTCATATAGTCATGTGATTAATTTTAAGTTACTTTTTGTGGTTGATATGAAGGTCAAAGTTGATCTTTTTCCTTGTGAAGATCCAATCGTGCCAGTTCTAGCTGTTAAACAGAATATCCTTTTCCTAATGAATTGCCTTGGCACCTTTGTCAAAAATCAATTGATTACCAATATATGGATTCATCTGGAGACTCTCAATTCTCTTCTATTAATATCTCAAAATTCTGTTCCTTTGATTTATATGTCTGTCCTTACTCTAATACCATACTACCTTGAGGACTGTAGCTCTATAGTAAGCTTGACATTGTCACGTGAAGCTGCTCTAACTTTGTTCTTTTTCCAAATTATTGTGACTATCCCAGGAACTATGTATTTTTTTTCAGCAGGAAATGTATATATTCTATATGTTATAGTACAAATAATATATTTTATATATATACACTATACATGTTACAAAGAATACATTATATACATACACAGTTTCTTAACATGTAGATATATATGTGCTCCCCCTAGAGGATTTAAAGAAAAAACCTCTACACTTCATTTTAGAGGTGTTATTGGAAAAGGGAAATAGAATTAAGGAATGTTTACTCAGAATCTCCCTATTTTACTCAAGAAATAATAAAAAACAAAAGCCTGTCCTAACCAATGTATCTGAAGCCTCAAATCAATAGACATCACTCCCTCCCTAAACCTTGAGCTTCCAACACACATGTGGGCTCAGGAAGACTGTCCTCCATCCTCACAGACGGGCTGGAAGGAAAGAGACTCTTAGTGGAAGTCAGTTGGACCAAAAGAGAAAAATAAATAAGCATCATTAAAACCAACAGACTGGGGCGCCTGGGTGGTTCAGTCGTTAAGCGTCTGCTTTCAGCTCAGGTCATGATCCCAGGGTCCTGGGATCGAGCCCCTCATCGGGCTCCCTGCTCTGCGGGAAGCCTGCTTCTCCCTCTCCCACTCCCCCTGCTTGTGTTCCCTCTCTCGCTGTCTCTCTCTCTCTGTCAAAATAAATAAATAAAATCTTAAAAAAAACAACAGACTAATAAGTGCATTAGATTGTTTGATGCCCCTGTGGTCAGGGAGCCATGAGTACACAAAATTGAGTACCCAACAAATACATGTCAGTGATGTCATTGGAAGGAGCACACCAGCTTCTGAAGTCATTCTTCTCTTCAGAACTGGAGCCTAAATATTTATTGATCTAGGAAACTCCTAGGTCTATGGAAATGATCTTTTCTGGTGTGTTTGGCCAGATTAGAGTGTGTTTCCCATTGCCTCACCCCACATGTGGGTCTTTACATCACCCCTTTTTTTTTATGATGAGGACCACTGCAGTTAGGACCCTAAAATGTCCAGATCCAGCCGTTCATCCTCAGGATCCTTCCTCTTTTGTACCAAAGGAGTTCTCACTCAGGTGCAGATAATGAGTAATGGAGAGATTCTCTGCTCCAGGATTGAAGTTGTGCCTGTGCATCTGCTTTGCGACACTGACCCTGTTCCTCTTTTTCTTTCTCCCCAAAAAGGGCAGACCCTGGACCTATGAGGCTTCTATAGCTCTTCCTAGTATCTTTGTTCTTAATCTATCCTGATTTAGGCATGGTACACCAAAAAAACATTGTGCCAGAGACAGGCTGACTCTGGCCTATCTAACCCGTTCCCTGGGCCACAGGTGTCCCGGTAAAGAGATGTGTGTATGGGGCTGGGGGTGGGGGGTGATGGGGAGAGGTTCATCTGACTAGCATCCAGGGCCTGGAGTTAGTCTCCCACCTCCTAACAGGCAGTCACTGTCTGAGTCTCCCATTTTAGTCTTGATGCAAACTTTAAGAGCTCCACCTTCCTACATCATGCAATCTCTCCTTGGAAGTGAATCAGGCACAGCTCACCTGTGAATGAGGCTTATTAGCATTATGACACACACCTTATGTGAGGTGAAGCTGAGGACCAGAATCCAGGTGAGGGAAAAACAAAAAGTAGCTCCTTGTGCGTGCATTCTTTGTTTTCTTTTTTGCAGCCAGTAAAGCGCCGTCACCCCCAAATTTTCTGTTCTCCAGGTAACTAGAGAATCTTAACTCTTGATAGCAGGAGATGTCCCGCTTCAAGGCCATCTACGCCTTTCCAGTAAGAAAATTAAAAAGTTAACTTATTCCTGAAGGCTGCTACAGCAGAAGCAGTGACGAGTACGGTCTGGCAAAAGGGACGCTAGACTTTCTTTCTCTGTGGAGATGGATTGTTCGAGGAGCTGTTCCCTCTGAAGTCAGGAAGTGCTTCCTGGCTAGAGATCCCACAGCACAGCCAGAGAGAGGAAGTTCATTCATCTAACCAAATGAGTGTATGGGTAGGAAAAGGAAGCAGACACACACATTTCATTGCTACCTGTGTGAAGGTTACCAGCATCAGTCGACATCTTTTCCTGCCTCCATCCATGTTTGGTCCATTCTACCTGAAAGGCATGGCTCTGTGAAATATTAGTCTGTTAACCTCTGCGTCCCTGAGTTTCACAGCACCTATCCCAACACTCTGCTGCTAGAGGTGTTTTGGACTGAAGGTGTGTCCTCCCAAAATTCACAGGTTGAAACCGTAACCCCTAGTGTGGCTGTATTTGGAGATGGAATCTCTAAGAAAGTAATTAAGATTAAATTGAGGTCATAAGGGTTAGTGTTCTTTTTTTTTTAAAGATTTTATTTATTTATTTGAGAGAGAATGAGAGAGAGCACATGAGAGGGGAGAGGGGCAGAGGGAGAAGCAGACTCCCTGCCGAGCAGGGAGCCCGATGCGGGACTCGATCCAGGGACTCCAGGATCATGACCTGAGCCGAAGGCAGTCGCCTAACCAACTGAGCCACCCAGGCGCCCAGGGTTAGTGTTCTTATAAGAAGAGGAAGAGACACCAGAGATTTCTTTTTTTTTAATTTTTTATTATTATGTTAATCACCATACATTACATCATTAGTTTTAGATGAAGTGTTCCATGATTCATTGTTTGTGCATAACACCCAGTGCTCCATGCAGGATGTGCCCTCCTCAATACCCATCACCAGGCTAACCCATCCTCCCATCCCCCTCCCCTCTAGAACCCTCAGTTTGTTTTTCAGAGTCCATAGTCTCTCATGGTTCGTCTACCCCTCCGATTTCTCCGCTTCATTCTTCCCCTCCCGCTACCTTCTTCTTCTTCTTTTTTTCTTAACATATATTGCATTATTTGTTTCAGAGGTACAGATCTGAGATTCAACAGTCTTGCACAATTCACAGCGCTCACCATAGCACATACCCTCCCCAGTGTCTATCACCCAGTCACCCCATCCCTCCCACCCCCCACCACTCCAGCAACCCTCAGTTTGTTTCCTGAGATTAAGAATTCCTCATATCAGTGAGGTCATATGATACATGTCTTTCTCTGATTGACTTATTTCACTCAACATAATACCCTCCAGTTCCATCCACGTCGTTGCAAATGGCAAGATCTCGTTCCTTTTGATGGCTGCATAATATTCCATTGTATATATATACCACATCTTCTTTAGCCATTCATCTGTCGATGGACATCTTGGCTCTTTCCACAGTTTGGCTATTGCGGACATTGCTGCTATAAACATCAGGGTGCATGTACCCCTTTGGATCCCTACATTTATATCTTTGGGGTAAATACCCAGTAGTGCAATTGCTGAATCATATGGTAGCTCTATTTTCAACTTTTTGAGGAACCTCCACACTGTTTTCCAGAGTGGCTGCACCAGCTTGCATTCCCACCAACAGTGTAGGAGGGTTCCCCTTTCTCCGCATCCCCACCAACATCTATCATTTCCTGACTTGTTAATTTTAGCCATTCTGACTGGTGTGAGGTGGTCTCTCATTGAGGTTTTGATTTGGATTTCCCTGATGCTGAGCGATGTTGAGCACTTTTTCATGGAGACACCAGAGATTTCTTTTCTCTATCCACACAAGCACAAAAAGGGGTCATGTAAGCACATAGCAAGATGGCAACTACCTAAGAGGCAAGACAAGAAGTCTCAGAATAAAACCTATCCTGCCAGCACCATGATCTTGGACTTCCAGCCTCCAGAACTGTAAGAAACAAATGTCTATTGCTCAAGACCCCTGGTCTGTAGTACTTTGTTCTGGCAGCTCTAGCAAAGCAATATGAGTGTTGAGTTAGAAAAATAGAATCGTCTTAATTCAGATCTCTGTACGTTTTCCATACGTGAAAATGTCCTTCACAATCAATACCCAAATGCAAAAACATATAATATGCAAAAAGCAAATAATTAACATTGATTTTGCAAACAATTTAAATTATTTTTGTGGTATTTTGGCATGGGTATGAATTTGGCTCTCACAGTTACGTTTTTTGGGGTTTTTTGTTTTGTTTTGTTTTGTTTTGTTTTTGTTTTTGTTTTAGTATCTTTTGTCAAGAAGCAGTACTAGTATTTGTCCAGCCTGGTGTTTATTTTTGAACAATAAAATGAAACATTTGCAAGTGTCCTACTGAAAGGATAAAAGATTAGAGTCAGGTAAACAAGATAAAATCAAAAGTTTTAATGGAGGGGAAATGAGTGCTTGATACATTACATGGGCTTTAAACAAGTATACATGCAGGAGATGTGAAAAGGAAAAGAAATTCTTCAAAAGTTCAAGTTTGAGCTACTGGCAGGATGATAGCACCAGGGGCAGAGAGCCCTAACTGTGCAGTGTGATGTGGCTGTGTTGGTGGGGAGGGGAAGGTTTCGGAAGGAAAGGTACGTGCAGTGAGGTTGCCAGTAAATGGGTGGAGAGGTCACATTGACCACACCCCAAATTATTAAGGACAGAGTTGGAGTTTGCCAGTAGTAGATCTTATAATTAGCTGTTGTTAAAAAAAAAAAAAAAATCTAAGGAAATGAAAGAAGAAGGACTAAAGGAGTTTGGTATCTGGCCTCTGGTGAGAATGGGAACACAAGTCAAAGGAGTAAATCATCAACCCTAACCAAGACAGTTGCTTCAGGGAAGGGGTTGGGGAGCATGAGCCAATGAGAGTAAGAACCAAGAAAAGCTCTTTGACTTGGCAGTTCATTCATCATCAGCGCCTGGAGTGTGCAGACAGGGCCAATGTGGGCATCTCCAAACAACTCTCCACAGAATGCAAGGTTGTCCTCTTGAGTAACCAGTGAGTGCTGCAAGTCACATCGCAAAGACTTTACTATGAAATCATGTGTAATTGATGTGTGGGCTATGGTTTGGCGACATTTGGTGACTTTTTTAAAAAAGGTGACTGGTTGGAAACATGAAGAGGGGAAAGATGTCTCCAGGATAGAAAGTATAAAAGGCTTTTAAGCTGTGTGCAAAGAAGTGGAGAGTCAGATATTTAATACCTGAGAAGAGCAAAAAAAAAAAAAAAAGTGTAGAAATCTTACCACAAGTTTTAATATAAGGTGACATAAAGAAATTTACATCTATATATATTTAGAACCTATTTTCCAACATTAACAATTTTCCTCTGAAAAGTCTTTCTCCTTTAGGGAGGATTTCAGGATCCCTCACTTTCAATATTTTAAATTCAAGATGTTGCTGACACTGTGATACAAGGACTTTACAAAATTCCTACAAAGCATCATGGAGAAAACCTATAAGGCAAAAAATCGCTCTTGAACTGAAATGTTATGGCTATTGTGGGATCCATTCTTTAATCAATCATCAGCACAAAAATTAAATCACTTAGATGTAAAACACAACACATGTTTTCCAAATAATCAGAAATTCTATAAAGGAAAAGCATGCGAGTATTTGCAGAGCCAGGACCTTTCTGAGCTTCAAGTGAATCTGGTCCGAACAGAACCTGGACGACTCGTATGCACTTTAACAAGGACAACTCTATCAGATGTTCTGAGTCTTCTTAATCTGATCATGCCTTTATGTCAATGACTGTAAGACACTAGTGTATTGTGTCTTTGATCACAGTGTTAGGGTCTCAAAGATCTATGTGGCCTTTGCTTTTAGAAAAGACTGAAAGCTCTTCCCCAGAAAAAGGTATCCCTGTAAACCAGCTGCCTTTCAGGTCGAAACAGAAGGGACTGTTTTTAGGCTGCACAGATAACAAGCCTCCATTTTCCCTTTCTTACGGCCATCCTGCCAGATAGCACTTAAGTGGTACAAAGAGTTTCTCCCAGGCTATATTACCTTGAAATGAATAAAACGCAATGCATTATTGTAAACATGGAGATGTTCTGATTTTGGTAGCACGAGGGCTCAGTGCAGAAGAATACGAAAGAAATAATGGTAAAATGAGAGGGCTGGCCATAATGAATGACGAGTCTAGCAAATTATTGTGTGAGAGAGGGACACTTTAGTTAGACAAAAGAAGAATTGTATTGGCTGAGTCACTTCGGATCTCAGGAGTAAATCATTACAATCAGGCCTCTGTCAGGGGATAATGCACCCAGCCTGCTTCGAGACCAGGCAAGCCAGAAAGAACAATGTCTGTAAAACCCATTTAGTGCGGGTTTATACATCCCCAAGGTTCATTAGCTGGGGTCCACTTGGTGGTCCCGTACAAGATGGCTACTTGACCACGCCTCCTGATGCTGGTCTCCACCTCCTGCCCTTCAGTACTTCTTGCTGTTGTAGGGCTGACAGGCCTGCCCACCAGTTATGTTCCAGCAGACTCTAAAAAGCCAAACACCCGTGTTTCACAAAGCCACCTCATTCTTGGCTTCATCCTGTGCAGACCTAGTTTGCTTTTCTCTTCCTGGTAGCACTCTTGACCGCGTTCACTATCTTCAATCCCCAATTAGCTAGTCATCTTGATTTTTGGTGTTTTCCTTTTTTTTCTTCCAGCTTTATTGAGATATAATTGACAGATAATAGTGTGTAAGTTTAAGTTGTACCCCATGACCTGACAAAGTGATGACAGCATTTGTTTAGTTAACATCCACCACCTTAAATAATTACAGAGAAAAGAAATAGGATTTTTTTGCTTATGATGAGAACTTTTAGGATCTACTCTCCTAGCAACTTTCAAGTACACCATACAGTGATGTGAACTATAGTCTCCATGTGGTAGCTCACACCCCCGTCCTTGCTAACCTTATAACATCTTGCACCTTTTGACCACCTTCACCCAATTCTCCCCACCCCTGCCTCTGGAAACCAACAGTCTATTCTCTGCTCCTTTGAGTTTGGTTGTTTTAGATTCCACATTTAAGGAGGTCTTGATGTATCTGTCTTTGATTTATTTCACTGTCTGGCTCTTGCATTCTGAGCCTTGGTGGGCTTCATAGCTTCCAGCTTTGTTTCTCCCTCTGACTGGGAGGCTTACGCAACCAAAACTGCTTTCCTCACAGTCTTGGAGACTGGAAGTCCGAGATCAAGGTGTCAGCAGCTTCAGTTTCTCCTGAGGCCTCTCTCCTGGGCTGTCTCCTCCTGTGTCCTCATGTGGCCTTTTCTATGTGCATACACACCCCTGGTGTCTCTTCCTCTTCTCATAAAAACACCAGTCATATTGGATCAGGACCCATGCTACCAGCCTCCTTCTGACTTAATTACCACTTTAAAAAAGGCCCGGTCTCCAAATACAGTCACATTCTGTGGTACTGGGGTTGAGGGCTTCTGCATATGGATTTGCAGGGACACAATTCAGCCTATAACAGTGCCCGCGGTAAAAATCAGTGTTATCTGCATCTAAAACCCCTCGTGTTCTTAAAAAAAAAAAGGGGGGGGGCGCCTGGGTGGCTCAGTTGGTTAAGCAACTGCCTTTGGCTCAGGTCATGATCCCAGGGTCCTGGGATCGAGTCCCACATCGGGCTCCCAGCTCAGCGGGGAGCCTGCTTCTCCCTCTGACCCTCTCCTCTCTCATGCTGTTTCTCTCTCACTCGCTCTCTAATAAATAAATAAATAAAATCTTTAAAAAAAAAAACAAAAACCCTCGTGTTCTCCCCATGATGTCTGACTCCAGTGACCGGAGACAGGTTCCTTCCTCTATACTTTAGGACAAGCAAATTATAGATTATTGTCTCTATCCCCTTAAAGCTTCCCAAGAGGAGGGAAACAAGTTGAGAAGTTATTCTAAACCAAAACAAAATAAAATCATATTGAAATAAGAGCACTCAGAAGACAGTGTAGCACAAGGGTCAAAGTCCTGCATCTGAAGTCAGAATCCTTGAGTTTGAACTCAGTTCTGCAGTTCATGACAGATACAAGTAAAGTGAGAATCAGATCATTTATTCAAAAACTATGCACTGAGAGCCTCCCATGTGGTATGTGTGGTTCTAGGCTCCTGGGACACATTATATCATTCTGAGTGATCATTCAGAGCAGTGTTTGGGGGAAAAAAATGAGGCGATTTGTACAAATGGTCGATGTTCCTATTATCCTTGTACCTGATCTTTGTGGATAATCAATAATAGCTGACTTAGAGGTTTTTGTTTGTTTGTTTTTTGTTTTTTGTTTTTTATTAAAGTTAATTGTTTATGGGTTAGGGTGGAATGTTTAGAGTATTTAATTTTAACAATTTCTTCAAAGCAATAATAAAATATCCATAATTATACAACAATAGGAGTAGGTGGGACTGACCAAAGCATTTCTGGTCAAGTAGCTTGTAAACATATATAAAGACTGACTTAACATTGGTGCCAACTATAGAAGAGAAGAATTTGAACAAAAGAAAACAAAGACATCTTTGAGATAAATAATCTGAAATGGCCAAGAAAATCCTGAGCTGATTCTACCTCTGGATCTGTGCCTCTCCCTCTCTCCCCATGGAAACTCCAGCTCCTGAGTCAGTCCGTGGGCCTTTGAGCACAAGCACATTGTCAAGACATTCTATAAAATGAGAGGTTTCGCTTGATTAACCCAACTAGCACAGTACATGAGTGAATGGCAGTCCGGAGGTCTCTCTATGTATATGGATGTTTATCGGTTTGGGAACAGATGCCAGGATTAAGATGTCTCACTAGGTCACACTTTGGGGATCACAGTAGCCACATTTTGTATGATTATAAGGATATGAGACACCAAGCAGGTTTCCAGAATTTCAGATAAGAACACAGAGCCCAGGAGCTCTGCACAGCATTCAATTCAGCCATCTAATAAAACACTCTTCATAGTTGTCATGACAACACCCTCATTTTTCCCATGTGAAGTATGCTTCTTTCTTCTAGATGGAAGTGTTTACTCGATGTCTATTGGGAGGCTGTAATTTTTTTATTGGAAGATACCATTCGAAGAGCACGGAATTGGAATTCACCAAGCTTTCTTTGAGATGACAGTATATGAACCCACACTCAGACAACACACCATATCTTGTGGAAGTCCTCGTATTGTGGCTTGTCGCTTCTCTTCTGAAGGCTGTATTTCTTCTTTTAAGAGTATTTAAAAAGGCCTAATTCTTTTTTTAAAAAAAGAATTTTTATTTATTTATTTGACAGAGAGAGAGCACAAGCAGTTGGAGTAGCAGATAGCGGGAGAGAGAGAAGCAGGCTCCCCGCTGAGCAAGAAGCCAGATGTGGGGCTCGATCCCAGGACCCTGGGATCAAGACCTGAGCTGAAGGTATTCACTTAACCAACTGAGCCACCCAGGCACCCCTAAAAAGGCCTAATTCAAAGCCCAAAGGATTTTAAGTAGTCAGCCTTGTTTTCAGTCTGTCCAGGACCAGGTAATCCAGTTCTGGTTAATTAGGCTTCTATAGTTTTATGAAGAATGAATCTTTGTGATGCTGGCAAAGGGATCCCTAATGTATTTATCTGGAAACAGTCGGTTCTTACTCTTTACATTCCCATCAAGGACTAGAGTTCTGCTCCTGACAGAGAGCTAGTTTGTGCTGGTAAATACAGTTGGTACTTAACACCACACACGCCAGCCATGCGGCTCTTAGGTGCTGCTTCTTTGTCTGTCCAACCCCTACAACGTTGCATCCTTAAAACTTGCTCATCCAGGAAAAACTCACTCTATTCAAAAGCAAATGCTAATCAAGGAGGATCTTGCCCTGATTCCTTTTTATTTTTTTTTTTTAAAGATTTTATTTATTTATTCATGAGAGACAGAGAGAGAGAGAGAGGCAGAGGGAGAAGCAGGCTCCCAAGGAGCAGGGAGCCCGATGTGGGACTCGATCCCAGGACCCTGGGATCATGACCTGAGCCAAAGGCAGACGCTTAACCATCTGAGCCACCCAGGCGCCCGCCCTGATTCCTTTTTAATGATTGCATGTATGCTAAAAGAAAAATAGTGAAATGATGTAAGAATAAACACCACGAAAAGAAAAGAAAACAAAACGAAAAGTTGCTATGTAGCAAATAATGGTCTCATGCCTTGTAACTCAAATAACTAAATAAAATATTCACCTCCACAAAGTCAGCACGGAAGCCAAAAATACACCATCGCAAATGATGTTTGCTCTAGGACTTTTGTATAAAATAATCAGACTTTAATGTATAGTTATACCTCATTCAAGTCTTCTGAGGTTTATTTTAAAGGCTGAATTTTTTAAAATGCTTTCTCCTGCCTCTCTTGAGATTCTATGTGATCTTTTATCTTTTACTCCACTAATCTACTAATATATTGACAGATCTTTCTGGCACTAAAATGTCTTATTGGAGGGCTAACCTGTATTGGATAATTTATGTTTTTATACACAGTTTTATTTAGTTAGCTAATATTTTATTTTATATATAAATATATATATAATATATATATAAATATATATATATATAAAATATATATATTTGGGCACCTGGGTGGCTCAGATGGTTAAGCGTCTGCCTTCGGCTCAGGTCATGATCCCAGGATCTTGGGATCGAGTCCCGCATTGGGCTCCCCGCTCAGCGGAGAGTCTGCTTCTCCCTCTGCCTCTCTCTCTCTGTCTCTGTCTCTTACAAATAAAAAAATAAAATCTTTAAAAAAAATTTAAAAATATATATATATATATAATTATATATATATAATTTTGCTTCCAGGTCTATTTAGACTATGTTTAAATGTTCTCACTTGACCTTATTTTGAGCAAGTTTGAAGAATAGTTTGTCATGTATTTATGTTCAACATTGCTGTGTCTCTGGACAGTTTTGATAGAAAACACATTACTGACATGAATGCATTTTTCTTTGTTTTGTTTTCTTTTCTTCTACATATATATCAATTTTATTAAGGTATCATTACATAAATAGTATTTGAGTAAACAGTTCAATAAGTGTTGAAATCCTTCCCTTCTTGTGACCACAACAACAATCAAGACACATTCCCTCACGCCCAAAATTCCCTTGTGGTCAAACTCCCTTCCCTTCCAATCCTAGGCCACCACCAATCTGCTTTCCATCACTATGGATTGGTTCTATCTCTTATAAGATTTCATATCCATGAGGTGGTATAGTATGTACTTTTTTATGTCTGGCCTCTTTTTTTAGCATAATGATTTTGGGATCTATCCATGTCGTTATGTGTATTCATGATTTTTCTCATGCTCATTGCTAAATAATATTCCATTGCAAAGATGTACCACCACATTTTGTTTATCAGTTTACATATTAATGAACACTAGGATTTTTCCAGTTTTTTGATTGTTGTGAATAAGTCAGACATGAATGTTCATGTACAAATCTTTGTGTGTTGTGTGGGCAAAGTTTCTATTTCTCATAGACCTGGGAATGGTTCTATGCTCTAGATGTCTCTTTCACTCTAAGAAACATTTTCGTGATTCTTCTAGAGCATGCCTTAGGTTTTGGGCATTATTTCTCTCTTCTGCACATACTTTAACTTTTTATTTTATTTTTTTATTTTTGTTGTTGTTACTTTACTCTTTCTCTTTCTCCATGCCCTTGGGAAATGTTGTAACTAATTTACTGATTTGTTTTTTGGCTGTATCACTCTTTATTAAACTCTTCTATGGATACCTTTATTTTAACTACTGTCTTTTCTATACATACTCTATTTTTCCTAATTGATAGCTACTTGTTCTTGCTTCAAATATAAGACATTCTCCCTAAGAACATTTACTGTAAATTCCTAATCTCTCTGCTTTCATAATTATGCTATGTTTGGAATAGGGCATTCAGTTAGTTGTCCTTAAAATGTCTCATTATTTGTCTTTGAAGTTTATGTTCACCTGAGATTTTTAGTTGCCTTGGCTGAACATGTATGACAGGGAAGAAGGGAGGTATGCCAGGTCCTAGCATGTGTCTTTCCTGGTCTAGGTCATGAGAAGTGTAGGCAAATGCCTATGCAAAAGCCTCTGGAATGAACACCTGCTCTTGAGACCCTCACCATCCTTTCCTAGAGTCATTTATCTTACCTGTAATTAAGTCTTACTTGCAGCCTGGATGCTCTTGGTGCTGAGGGGCAAATGCTCAGAGGCTGCAGGTGGCAAACTAAATTTCTTTTTTTTCAGAATTGAAATAATGATAAGGTTGTCAGTGGCATCTCCAGATAACATGGGAAGGGAAAGGGACCCACCCACAAAGTGTTCTCTCACCTACCTCCCCACTGCGGCCTGCCAGCCGACTCTTCTCCCCTTAACACTCCCCACTCCCAACACACACACGCACACAGACTCACACCAGAGCCAGAGGCATTTTATGGCTTTTGCTTAGTTTGTTGTACTTTAACTGATTGACACTTTTCCTTCCTTTGGAATTTCCAGGACTAAATGACGGAGGTGACAGGTGCCAATGAGATTTGCCCCTGCAATGCACAAGTGAACTTTAATACCTTCTTCACTGTTGGACTCATATTTATCATAAATGTGACATTATGCTAAGACAAGTTTCACAACTCCTCAGTTTTCTCAAATAATTTCTCTGCCTTCTTCCTTTTCTTTTTCCCCAAGTTGTCCGTAAAATTACCTACTTTTTTTTTTAATTCAAAACCTGCTTTCAAGAGCTGCCCCTGTGACCACATAGCTCTGTGACCCAAGTGTGAAATAATGGCCTCATATGTGTTCCATAGGCCCTGTGTCCCTCCTTTACAGCATGGGACTGATAATATCAACCTCATTGCTTTGATAAAATAACACACTGGAGAGATGTTGCAGTGTGCCATCCAGACATCCAAGATGAAGTCACTTATTTCCCCAGCTGCTGGGAGAACTGGCCCATTGCTAACAGGTAAGCATCTATTCAGGAATTGCTGGGTCCCTGGGGTACAAACTTCTGGTCCCTTGCCTTGACTCAGGACGACTCTCCAGGCCACACTAGCTCCTGAGCCCCCTACATTATTAGCTGAGGTCGCTGTGGCACCCCATTGCAGCTCATCAGCTCCTTCTGTCCAGTGTGCTCTCCTAACTCCCCGAATGATGCTGTTTCTGAATGCACTTCCCCAACATCTCTTACACACAAATCTCTCCTCTCAAGCCAGTTTTCTGGGGAACCAAACATAAGTGAGAAGTTTCTGCATATCAAAGTGCCATCTTGTTTAAAGACAGTGTCACCTCCTGCATACCAATTGGCAAGCATCAGAAACTAGACATAAAAGAATTAAGTAAAGGGGAATGTCTCCATGAAAGAATGGCCACTGAGAGTTCATGAATCCAGGCAGAGTTCATTAGGGATGTGAAGTCTGAGTCCCAACTGCAAAGAAGGTGAGAATCTGGAAGAACAGTGGAAAAAACAAACCCATGTTGCAACCTACTTCGAAGCTGCAGTTCTAGCTGCTTTTTTTCTAGCTTCTTACTTCAATTACTGTATTTGGCTCCTTTAAGCAAGATTGTGATCATTCAATTCATGACTTTAAGTTTGAACACCCCCTTTAGTTGAGAGCCAGCAAAACCTGGACAGGATCCTGTGAATATGACCTTCTGTCAAAGCCTCAGATCTAGGCTGAAACTTGGCTACCGTCATTTTTAATTTTAACTATCCAACAAGCTGAACAGGGTCTGTCACAACCCCACCAGAGCTCCCCTAAGTGGCTGCGTTGGTACCAAATCTGTGGGAGGTGGTGTCAAGTAGAAAGACTAACAGTTTGAGCATCTGGGACTAATGAGCGATCGGCAAACACTTGGCTTACACATGACCAATCTGTTTTTGAATACTGTGAGTGTTGACTGTATCAATAAAGAGAGGCCATGATGGGAAACATTCGCTATTATTCGACAAAATGCTCGAGTACCTAGGTCAGAAGAGAGGGGACCACAAAAGGAAGGAGGACACAACCTGTGAGGTGTAAAAGGTGGCAGGCTTAATGAAGGAAGTCAGGCGTCTGAGAGCTCAGATGCATTCCTTCTTTCCTTCCTTCATCTCTTTGGTCTTCCACTGTTACTTTCTTTCAACATTCAAAGAACATTGACAAGGCACATAGGCTCTCCCTCAAGGAGCTTGAAGTAGAGTAACATGATTAATTCTATATAATCTAGTTTATTTTATATAGTTGTTTTATTTTTATTTATTTTTTTTAAAGATTTTATTTATTTATTTGACAGAGAGAGATAGCGAGAGCAGGAACACAAGCAGGGGGAGTGGGAGAGGGAGAAGCAGGCTTCCCGCCGAGCAGGGAGCCCGATGCAGGGCTCCATCCCAGGACCTGGGATCATGACCTGGGCCAAAGGCAGACGCTTAACGACTGAGCCACCCAGGCGCCCTTATATAGTTGTTTTAAATAAGCATTCAAATCCTTTAGTAGGTGATATTCAGACATGGTTTCATGGCTCTAAAAAGGCAAGAGACTAAAAGAATTATAACAATGCCTTCCTAACAAATACCATTTAGGGACATCTGGGTGACTCAGTCGGTTAAGCATCTGCCTTCAGCTCAGGTCACGATCCCAGGATCCTGGGATCAAGAGCCCCACTTCTCCCTCTCCCCACCCCCCCATTTGTGCTCTCTCTCACTATCTCTCTCTCTCAAATAAATAAATTAGATCTTTAAAAAAAAACCCAAATACGATTTATGTTCATTGAAAATATACACTCTTATTTTGAAAGAGCACATACAAACAAAGTGACATGCAAGAACCACATTTAAGTGGTTAAAAAAGTGGAGAGATGGAAATAGATCATGAATATCAGAGAAGATAAAAATAAAATTTTACAAAAGGGCTTTTGCACAAATCGGTGATGATAGTGAACCATGAACTGAAGAGTATTATGAGCTCAAGCTCCAGACCTGAAGAATAAACACACACACACACACAGACACACAGACATACACACACACACAAAGACCAAAAGGAGGACTCTGCAGAGTTAAAGTCAGACCCTCTCTCCTCTAAGAAGTCGAATGCTATTGTTCTGTGTTAAGTCAATCCATTTCCAAGGAGGAGATTCTGTCTGAGGGATCAAGAAAAACACAGATTCCAAGGGGACAATAAAGTCACTGGGGTTGGGGAAGGATCTTCTGGAAAGAACACAGATATTACAAGACAACTAGAAAATATCCCTTCATTCTCTTGCTTTTTTCTTGACCAGTCTCTTGTACTATTTTTTCCTCCATTCCTGTTGGTGCAGACTCGTGGCCACCTCCTACTCAGGGTCCCCCACAAGGAGGGGTCTGAATGCAGATGCAAAGTGGTGGGTCCAAGAAGGTGTCTCAAGCCAGTGTCTGCTCTAAGAGTGACTCTTCCACCACTCCACTCAGGTAACTGCGCTGGCCCCAGGGGCTGGAGAAGATCCAATTCTTAGAGTTACTCATCTTTTTTTTTTTAGGTTTTGTTGTGGTATAATTCATATGCCATAAAAGTCATCAATTTAAAGTGTGAGGTTCAGTGGCTTTGAGTGTATTCGCAGAGTCGTGCAACTACCACCACAGTATAATTTTAGGATATGTCCATCCCTCAAAAATAAGCCCCTCTGTATTATCAGTTGCTCTTTCCCCCTCTCCACCCTTTCCACCCACCCCAGGCAACCACTAAGATACTTTTCTGCATCTTTATAGGGTTTCCTGAGACCTTCCATATATGTAAAATAATGCAAGATATGGTCTTTGTGATTGACTTCTTCCATTTGGCATAATGTTTTCAAGATTCTTATATTGTTTTCTGCTTAATAAATAACCCAGTGACAGGACCAACAGATCAAGCACAGACTGTGTTTCTATAATTTCTTACTACTTTGTCTTTGTAAGTTTGCTCTCCTTCTTCAATGATTTTGGGTATTTTTGCCTTTACCCAGTCAGTCCGAAAGAAGGAGAATATTTATGCTTACCAGCAACCTTAGAATCAAGCGACTTACCCTGGCTTGTATAATTACCCTTTGAGTCTGTTAATAGCATGGTAGAGGTAGAGGGGAAAAAGAAGAGGAAAATGAAAATTTGTCTTAAGTCATGGTTCATATATTGGAGATGCTCTCCTAGTCTCCATATATTGGAGATGCTCTCCTAGTCTCTCCATTCACGAGTAAACCAATGCTTCTATTTACTTTGTCCCTTTGGATAAGTTATCTACAAAACACAGTTACTTTGTCCATCATGAAAGGGATTCTCTCAGTTTAATTTTCCTCCTAATGTTTTTTTTAAGACATGTTATAAGTAGAACCAACAGAAGAATCAAGTGTGTGAGTAGATGCAGTTCTAGTTATGCTCAAATGCTTAAGTCATTTGCTACATACCTTTGACTTCACCCTTTCTCCACTAAACCAACCCTTTCATTATAAATGCACACATTCAAATTAACCAAAAATTGTGTGTTTTGTTTTTACTCCGAATTCAAGTGACTATGACCAATCTGTTGTCCCAGAGCCTAACACTGGCCTGTATGAAGCCTGGCATGTAGTAGCTTTTCAACAAATGTGGAATGAAAGATGAGAGGGAGGGAGGAGTGAATTAAAATAAAGCCATCAAACAAGTCAACAACCTGAGCCTGGAAGATTTCTTAAATTGGCTTATATATGAACATAAACAAGTCTCATCTCAATGTTTTAGTTGTACTTATCTAGATGTTCTTAAGTGAGATAATTTCTCTTTCTTCCTGCAAAGTGTGAAGCAAATTAAACACTGAATATAAAGTGATTTGGTAAAGTGAATGCATGCAAACTACAAAACATGCATTTTTATAGAGTTGATTCACCCATGGCCTCCAGCTTTTCCCTGGCTACAAAGGCATTCAGAAATGTCTACATTTCCTAAAGGGTCCCTAGGTGCTAACTTTAAGTTACGTTGTCTGCTCACCATTCCACTCTGATATTCAGCCGACTCCAAGAGGTCTCATAATTAGCATCTTTACACGGAGGGAATTTGTTTCGATACTGGATTGTAGGCACCACAGGTTTAAAGTCTGTGTTCTCAAATCTCTAGGGCTGCTAGTCTAATTGATTTTGCATGGAAAGTACTGAAAGCTTATTTTTAACAGCTAATATATACACACCATCAACATTGTGCCCATTTTAATAATAACCTGAAGGTTTAACTAGAATGATTAGAAGCAAAACTGTTAATTTCATTTTAAGATCATCTGACAACATCGTATCAGTGTGAGAGCCATTATCAAGCTATTATCCCAAATAACAAATATACATGGCGCTCTAATAGATGTGGTGGGACCCTCAGCTTCGGTGCTGTTGCGGTCCACTCTGCTGATGAGAAGTGGATGTTAATCTCAGCTCTCAGGGCCACGTACATGCTGCATAACTTGAAGCAATATCAATGTTTAACCATTTAGTTCCCAAATATGTTAGAGACCCAAGAAGATGTTTTAAAGATAGACTAAAATGATACTATTTCTAAGCATAATTGTTTTTAAAAATTAATCTTATTTCTATCATCATCAATTTACAATAACGAGAAATTTTCGGATCAGGCAATTGGCTCAATAGTCAATGAATATTGTTAAGAGAAAAAAAAGCTAAAAAATATGTATAACATGCTCCTATTCATTACAAAATAAGCAAAAAGGTGATTGACAACCCTTTTACAAAGCTTAAAATTAGCATAACTGGAAAAAATAATGTGTAGAGTCATGTATGGTAAAAGTGTTAAAAAGGAAAACAAGGTAAATAAATATAAAACTCAAGACAGTGATTACCTTTGGTGGGAATACAGAGTGTGGGCTTGGGGAGGGGTAGAAAGATAGTGTCAGCAGAATTTTTTATAAAGGAATACACAAGCACACATATTTTGGAAGGCATATAAGTAATTGCTGATAGTGATTGCCTCAGAGGGGAGAGGTTTGGAGGGTAGGGCAGGAAACTTGATGTTTGGTGTATATTCTTTGTATTGTTTAAATACTTACATTTAAATATATGTGCTTTCAAACATTAAACAAAAAATATTAACTCATCAATCAAAGAAACTTAGAATCAACAAATATATATTGAGCCAGGAATACAAATCTGTGCTAGAGGCCATGAGATTGTAGACATGGCAACAATACGATGGTAAAATAAAAAGACGAGTATCTAAAAATTGTTGAGAATTTACTGTTTCAGGCGTTATTCTACACACATATTACAGAGTCGTTTTAAAAATCACTAAGTCTTATTAGGTAAACAGTATTATCCTTCCCATTTTACAAATAAACAAACTGATATTTACATAATCATATAGTTTGCCCAAGACCATACAACTGGGAAATGAAAACACTGAAATGCTGAACTTGTTGGACAGTAACCATTATGCCACACTCCTTGCCAACAAGGAACTGAGTTTCTGGAAAGTCACTTTTGCTGCTTAGATGCTCCAATAATGTTATTTATCCCTTGGAGAAATGGCAAGAACCATTCCTCTCCACATTGTGCTCATGGGCCCTTCCTCAGGAGTTGAGAATCCAATCATTAAAAACAAGACAAAGCCGAAAAATCACAATATTGGCAAGCCTTGTCAGAGTCAACTCTGTAAAATTACAACGGAGAGTGATCTCTACATCCTGCAAGGAATTTGTCGATGAGATGCAGTGATTTAGTCAAATAAGAAAAAAAAAAAAAATGGTGGTGGGTAGGGGGTGGTTTCTATAGGGCCAGTTTAGAGAAAAGAATATGAACAAAAGTGCAGGGTGAGTGCAATGAATAAATCACCATAGAAATTTATTAACGTCATCTCTGCCCTCCTAGAATGTGTAAAGCACCATAGAATTTGACCAAATTCCAGAAAACATCAGCGATGTCTTTCAAAGATGAAATGTTCTGGAGGCTTTATTATTCGTCTTGCTTTACTTTATTGAGTTATCTAGCTTCCTTCTGCTAAGAGTATCCAGGACAGGAAGGAGAAGCCAGGAGAAGAAAAGAGGTAGAAGAAGGAAGGATGTTGAGTTGCATGGTGATGGTTGGCCATGGTCCACGGCATTGCCTACTTCCTGCCAACTCAGCCCCTCTGCCAGTTGGTGGCATAATTTGTGGGGAGGGCTAGAAGGTGGCCCATGTGTCAGAGCGCTTCCCAGGCCAGATGGAAGGAGGGCAAAAGAAAGGAAGGGAGTCATGCATGGCTGGTGTCACAGCCCCTGTTCCATTTGGCGTGGGGCAGACATGGATGGATGGGAGGCCTATAAGGGTGGAGGGCCTCACACACATCTCAGCAGCTCTCCATTTCCCCAGCCGGCCATCTGGGCAACCATCATAAAAAATCTGCACTCTGTTCTTTAAGAACTGAGATATGAGGAGTGATTATTTCTCAGTTAGCACCTCTTCGCGTTGCTCGTATCCTAATTTCTTTTGCAGACATGTACAGAAGAGACTATTAACATATGCACTTCCTCAGTTCTTAAGAAATTCATATTTGAATAATTGACTGTAGTGTGACTTTTTGTCACATAAACAGTTTTGAAAAGTATATACTATTTAATCACTCCCCTTGACTACTTCCCTGAAGCTGATTTAGTCTATTGAATTCTAAATTCATATGCAAGAACTAATTTAAAGAAATGGGTCCTTGACACAATGGGGCTTTGACATGATACATATTTTCAAGTCTCCAGTGCTGATCTGCATATTGAAACATCTATGACAAACATTCCTGAGCATTCTTAACTGGCAATTTTCAATCGCTTTAGAAAGTGGTTTAGGTGGGGGTCGCAGTGATTGACTGAAGAGGGGTCTGAACTGGTAATTACCCCCCAACTAACGTGTGCACCTGAGGACAGTGACGCCTCCTCACACACTGAATCTTGATAATGCTCCACAAAATAGGCAATTCTGAAGAGCCATTTTGTGAAGCTGTTCATTGAAATCGCTTGGTGGCTTTGACACACACAAGCTCCCTCCTCTCCTGCCCTGTGCAGGTTCTTGTCCCAGAGACTGCGCCGTGGCCCCCGCACTTCACTCCACCTGCTGTCTGGAACCGAGTCCGAGAAGATAAAAGGGAGAGCAATGTGGCCAGAGCCGCCCTGCCCCAGGGCCACCATATGGGTTCCAGGCTCCTGTTTTCCTTTTTGCTTGTGTATCTATCTTGTCTTTGGCGGGGGGAGGGGGCGGAAATGCTGGCAATCAGAGGTTGAGATGATTGTACTTGGGGTAAAAGGACTTGGGCACTTCATCCTAAAAGACTTGAATGGTTTTCTACCTGTTGGGACTAATGAATGGATGGAGGCGGACGGGTGACACAGAGAACTGCAAATACAAGCCCCGCGGTCACATGTTCACCGTCACCGTGAGAAACAATAACCGGTTACTTATACAAGGGTTGTGATCACAGGGGTTCTCCTGGGTTGCTTTTACTGGACCTGGATCCCAGCTAAGGAAAGCACATGGCCCTTGAAGGCATGAAGCAGAAGTCTAGTTTGTAAAAGCACTAATAAATTTGTGGCGAGATTTTTTTTCCAAAGAATGTCTTAATAGATCTCGGATTCACTATTTTGCCAGTTGCAACTCAGCCTCTGCCGAGTCTCTCAGTGCATATCTGACACGTTTGCGGCCAGAGACATGGCCTGCAACAAGCCAGGGATTCAGTCTTCGCCGTGTTTGTACCAGTTCCATATTCAGAATGGGCTGTCTCTGCGTCCCCCCTTGCTCCTCGTCCCTCCTCAGTCCCTAGCTCCTTCCTCCCAGCCTTTGTTCATCCCACCACCAGTCCTTCTCTGCCTCCTTCCTGGGTCCCACCAGCTCTCGTCCCTTCCTCTCCTGACACCACCCTCACTCCTCTTTCTCATCCTGTTTCTGCACATCTCCTGGTGCTGCTCCACTCGCCTCTTCCTTCTCCTTCTTCCCTTCCCCCCCCCCCCCAGTTTCTTAGTAATAGTAATGAATGTCTGCCATTGCTTTCCTGGAGGCCCTGACCTTCAAATGATTGGGGCACTTTTCCTCCCGATTCATCTGAATTCCCTCTGATCTATTCAAGATGCTCAAAAATCCCCAGGCTCTTTGTAGTTGCCTGCTTAGGAAAGTCTGTGGGAAGGAGAGCTGAAATCAGGCACAGGCCCTGGCAGAAGAAAAGCTTTGTGTGTGATGTCTCAGACTGTAATAACCTCAGCTTCCTTTTCTCCTGACGCCTCCTTTCTTCCATACCCCTCGTCTTCTGTTTTCTGACACTTTGTAGGATTTTTAAATGTAACACATGTTCTAAATAATCTGGATGGAGGCTGGATTGGGAAGCAGGGAGCATCTCTTCCTGTGTCTTCCCTAGGTGGTGTGGTGTTTTAAAAATAATATGCCCTCTAGGAAAAGGACAATCACAATGATTGCTGAGAGCAAAAAATTCTCCAGATGTCAACTTTTTTGTTCATGAGATGCCTGCGCCCGGCCTTGAGCAGCCGAGTGGCTCTTGGTTATTGGAGAACATTGGACTTCCTCACCCCTCTGAACCCCTTCACCTGTGTCCAAATTTCTGTTTACTATGTGGTGAAATCTGAATTGTTTTTGCTACATACATCTGTCTTGGTACAGCATCTGCTCTGGTAAGAGACAGCAAGAATCTGTGACGCACTTCCAATCACCCTGCCCCATTCCACTCAGGGCTGTCTTTCAGCATGTTTGTGGGTGAAACTACAGGATTTTTGTCAACAAAACTCTATGTATTTAGAGATCCAGTTACCTTCTTCATCCCCGGGTACAATCCTATGGCCAGAGAGCCACCAGAGAGAGCCTCTTCAGCTCTGCCAAAAGGGGTCATGAGAAAGGAGTAGGTGCTCTTAAGTTTTAAAAAGCTGCTATATCTCAGAGTTTGAAAATATTCACACTCATCTATAAATGCATGTGTTACCTCCACACATATAGGTCCAATATTTAATATGCAATAAATGCATACACTTTTTTAATCCTTCGGTTGAATTCGGAAGAAATCACCTTTTCTCAAAGCAGCTAAAGCCAACTCTTGGTTATCTTAGTTTTCGTAAGTTAACATTTGAGGGAAATGTTTTTGCATGGAATTCTGAGGATTTGTTGATTTTCCAGTTGGTAAAGATGTTAAGTGACAACACATTTAATATTAGTAAGAGGCACACTATTACAGGACACATAAGCATGAAGGTTATAGAATGCTAGATCTTGAAGAAGTATTGGAAGCAAAAAAAAATATTTCAAAGTCAACACTTTTTATATAATCACCATATAATAATAATATGCTGAATAAGCATGCAATTATAAGATATAATAAATTTCTTAATATTTTAATGTGCTTTTTTGCAGCTTACATATACATTTGAAAACATAACTATATAAACATGTGTGATCTGTTTATTTCAATTCACAAAAAAAAACTTGATTCAAAAGTGCATTTAAAAAGTCCATTGCTGGGGTACCCGGGGGGGGGCTCAGTTGAGCATGGGACTCTTGATTTTGGCTCAGGTCATGTTCTCAGGGTCCAGTCGGGCTCCCTGCTCAGTGAAGAGTCTGCTTCTCCCTCTCTCTCTCTCTGCCCCTTCCCCCTGCACGTGCATGTGCTCTCTCTCTCTAAAAAATACATACATACATATAAATCCATGCAATAATGCCATATTCCACTCTGACATGGCCCGTGGAGCAGTAAACACTCCCATACACAAGCCGACCCAGGGCCACACTTTGCTCCAGTTTGCTCAGAGGAGTAGAGGAGGGATCCCAAGCCCATACTCAGCCAGGTCCTGGAAGCAACACAAGTTCTCAATCTGCATAGCTTCAAGGAGAGGCGGTTCACATCAGGCAGATGCATGACTTGCCCTGCTTTAAAAGCTTCTGGGTTAAAACCTCTGGCCTTAAAAGAAATCTGTGCCTTCCACAATTCACAATTTCACAGGCATGAGGATGGATCAGTGACAAGAACTACCAGTCCTGGGAAAGCCCAAAGCACGGTGTCCTTCAGGTATGTATGGTTGATTTGTTGTTTCGTTCAGTTCAGATACAAGGTCCAGTCAGCAGCCATTTTATCCTAAGGAAGGTTGCTTAGGAACATGAGGGACAATTGTACTTCTGCCAGGTTACCAGGGAAACTGAGCCAGACAATGTAACCAAAGGTCAGCCTGGAATCCCATCAGTGCAGATCCTACAGGGCCGAGGAAGAAGCTAAGCCTGAGCTTTCCTGCAGTGGGATCACCCGGCCAGCTAGCAACAGACAGGGCCTGGCTCTGGAACTCTGAACTCCTTATCCTGAACTTCTTTTACTGCACAATATTCATATGAAATATTATATAAAAAGTTACTACCAAACAATACCAACACCAAAGCATAGCTACATGAGTGTGGTTACATTTTTCAAGTTTATTGATGAGCATGTCTGCAGAGACAGAATCCAAGGCTTTGCTCACTCTGAGCTAGATTACATTTCTCACTTCCCTCTGATTTATCAGAGTTGTCACCTGGTTGTATAAAATTAGATCTGAATTTATTAAATTTCTTGCTTATATTAAGACATTCTGCATTTTAAAAGGGATTCACCAGCCCATACCATGCTTAGTATGCATATTCCAAAATGATTTTCAGTCCATTAATAAGTGAAGATCTTTTTAACTATTACTATGAGCAAAACATGATCCTAGGAAGTTTGTGAAGGAAGGCAAATATATTAGATTAAAAATCCTGTCTACCCAGAGCTTTCAGTTTTCAGTGTCGTTGAGAAATTAAAACATATGGGAGAATTGACTGAATAAAAGAGAATATATACTAAGAACCAACAACAAATACTCTACAATAAGATAGTTTACCTACCTCAAGGATCAACTATGGGATAGCACCAACCACAACCACTATACGAATCCCTTAGAGAGAGAGATTATTTTGATCAACATGCAACATGGCCCTTCAGGAGGGGCATGAGAATTGATATAAGGTTTAAATAACTCATAGGATCCCATCTTGGAGTGATATATAGGATTTATGTAGATTTTCCCTAGGCAGGAAGAAGATGCTGTTTTTCCAGATTCAACACATAAATGAAAATGAAGCTTCAGGCTTGAAATCCAGTGTTTCCTTTCTTCTTACCAAGTAATGGAGGATTGATCACCTGTCTCAAGGAAAAGTGGGAAATAGTCTGGGGACACTAGCCTCCACTCTGTCCAAATGCACTGTGGGAACAAGAAAGCATGCCTTCCCTTCCATTCTGAAATCTCAGGCTTCCTGACAATCCTCCATGCCTTATGAAATATCTCTGTTGAGCTTACCAAACTACCCTACAACAGTTTTGGTTCTTCTTCCTATCACCTGTCACAGTGTTTATCACATAGCAAGCATTAATGCACATGAAACAGACCAGAAGTAGCAAGGTCAGAATTCAGTGCACAGGACCTCCTTCAATAACAACCAGAGTCAGGTTCTGCTCATGGCTAGGGGTTCTCAACATGCTAAGGATAAGTTGGATGACCGTATTTCCTGTTTTTTTAGGGAGAGTTCCAGTTTATACCCAGGTCCTTGCAAAACTAATAGTAATGCCTCTTTGCACTTAGAATTTAGAAAATAAAGCATATGGTCACCCTAATTATAAGATTAGTTCTAAAATGCAAAGTGCCATACATCTTCCTTTATTCTAATATCATGATACAGAGATAACCACTTTTAATATTTTAATATGATATTTCCCATCAAAAATATATTTCAAAAATCTAGGGTGATATTTTATGTATAGTCGTACGTTGTCATTTTCTCTTGATGCAAATGCAAAATATCCTCTTGTTTGTGAAAGAAACAGGTGCTCCAGTGGTGTGCTTGAGGCAAGTAGGAGCGTCTCTTCCTAGTAATGAATTAATTGATGTCAAGTTGATAACAAAATAAACCATAGTGGGAATATTTACACCATGGAAATTGGTAAACACTACAAATCTGAGTTTGCTTTTATTTGTCTGTTTAGAGAGTCAGTGGTTAAACACTTAACAGCATAGCACTGAGTGCTCCTAACAGACAATTTAAAAAACATTGCTCATTGATAAGTACAAAAAATAAAATAAAAATTACCCATAATCCTACCATTTGGGGATTCTCCCTGTCAATGTTTTGATGTTTTCCCTCTTTTTTCTGTGCTAACACACAAACACACACATCAAAACACATAGCCGTCATAAAGCAATGGGATTTGTTTTGAACAGATGTCACAAAATATACCCATGTGAATGGGTATCATCCTTTGAAATAATCATCTGATGAGTCTGAATGTTTTTTTCTAAGAATGATTCCATTGCTCTAAATACTTTTGGATCTCCTCTGTTTTGACTCTCAGAGAACCAGTTTAAGAGACCCACAATGAAATCACATCTGATTTTCTTAAGCCTAAATTAGAATTCTCAGATTTATCACTTAATTTATACATGAGACTTGACTCTAAATGAAATTTGATTTTTTCCAAATATAGCCATAAAATGAAGACTCAAGCTATTCAAAATAATATTTCCAAACCCTGAAGCCAACTTCTACACAAAGAAGGCATGCTGTTTTGGGGTGGTGCTGGTGGTGGGAGGCAGAGTCAGGCAAGATCTTTGCCTCGTATGAGAGCCTTGTAAGTTGTCCATTTTGAAAGGAATATCCATTGGGATGTAGATTTCTATCATGCATCTTGAAAATGCATCACATAATATTTTATAAGTTCATCTTCTGTATGAGTGTATTCATGTGTATAAACAGTTACACATTTTAAGAGATCATTTTAGCCATGATTTATATATTTAATGCAATTCAAGTTATGTTTTACACATTTTAAGTTAAGTTTGATAAAAACTCAAGTGTATTTTCCTAAACCCCTTTTCTCCATAATTCTTAATCCCATGTGCATTTTAAAGGAAATGAATTCCGTGTGTTTCTTATTCCATACACTTAACTCGTCAAACAATGTTTTGTAAGGACCCTTTGATATCCAAGAAGCCCTTTGAGTCTTTTTATGAGACTTTTTAAGCCTTTCTCCTCAGAAACAGGAAGTCATGTTTGGCCACGACCAAAAGAACTTGCATACCAAATGGTTTAAGTTCAATTTGAAAAGGCCACACCACTGAGCTTGGATGGGCTCTCAACGTGGCCACACGTGTTCTCCAGGCCCAGAGAAAAAGGCCGGTCAGGGTTTGATCTACTCAGAACCATGAATTGAAGAGCGTATATGTACCATGTTGGAGTCTCTTAGAAATTTTAAGAGATGGCAGGATCATTTTCAAATGAAAAAAAAAAAAAAAAGAATCTTTCTAAATTCTTTCAACTTGCAGAATTTTTATTTACTTATTTTTGTGTGTTTTATGGAAGGTGATGCTGGTGAGCATTGAGACATACCCTGCATATGGTATCCGTTGCCATCTGATTACATTTAGGCAGATTGCATGATTTAGTATTTCTGATTCTTTTTCTTCCCACACACTTCTTTCAACTTTCTGTTTTTCTGCTGCAATCACAATCCAACACCCGATAGGGGTAAATTCTTCAGGGAATTGTGCTCCTTAATCCATGGATTCCTATAGCTCATTTAACAGAGACATCTGTGCCCAAATGTTAAAATGCCCTACTAGTTTGTGGTTCCATAAGAATGATATAGGATGTTGGGGAAATCTTACAGGGATATGCACATAAATTAAGGATAGGTACCTTCTCTAAGCCTGAACCATGCTGAAAAATAAAATAGATTTCTCTTCATATTAGGTGTCAAAATAAAGCATATGCCAACATCCTCAAAGGGTGAGAGACACATAAATAAACATATGTCCAGTTTAATACCAAATAATAAAACAGATTTAAAAGGAAAGATTTATGCAATTTTATCATAAAAGTTGTATAGCAAAACAAGAGAAAAAGACTACATTACATAATAGGCAGAAAAACTCATTTGAAGTTAGGGGGAAAAAAAATCCACGAGCTTCCTGTCTTGTACCTATATTGACAAACATAAAGAAAATTCTGTTTCTAATACAAAAGCGTCACTGCCAATTACCCCGCCTGGAGTAGAGCATGGGCGGTCTGCTTCTCACCAGCGCCCCCTCTCTGGTGTAGGTAGAATGTCGGTCCGAGTCATTAATCTTAGCAGCTTACATTTGGATATTTTCCAAATGCTCTCAAGTGTAGGATCTCATCTGACCCTTATAAAAACCTCTAAGTATAGATAAAACAGGTATTAATATTGCTATTTGACAAGAAGAAAACCAGTCACAGAGAAGTTAAGAAACGGCCCCAAAGGTCATAACACCAATTAATGGCCAAAGGAAAAGGCTTTATGGAGTATGAGCACTGGGCGAGGACCTCTACATGTTTCCTTCCAAATGACCCCACACAACAGGCACTTGTTGGCCTCGGGTCAGGAGGCTGGTGCTCTGAGAGCTCAAACAACTTGGTCAAGTCAACGTAACTAGGGACAGCAACCTTGAGACCCACAGTGACTTCAAAGCTCATCACCACATTTTCTACTTACATCTGGAAGTAAGAACCTGTGCTCCTAATCTGTGCTCCTTGCTCTAGATGACTTTCCCCCACACGTGGCCAGTTCTCTTTCCCAATCGTGCCATGAAGGCCCCAGTACGAGCTGGTCAGATGGAGTTTAAACTGAACCCAACCGTGTACCCAAACTAATGACATCAATTCATTCAATCAGATCTCAATGAAACCAAGAGGGCTTTTATTCTTTAAATGTGAGCTGATACAAAACTATTTAAAAATATATCATTAGTTGAGCAATTTAGAGGAGAACTAGTTATATAAAATCATGAGGAACAAAATAGGCCCATCACTTTAGGTTGGGGATGTGGAGGTGTGGCCAGGCCCGAGCTGGGGGGTCCCTGGACTGCCCTTCCCAGCCTCATGTTATAGGATGAAGCACCTGCCTTATTAACTCAACTGAAAAATAAGAATTTAAAATATATATGATAAGACATGGCGGGTTTTTGAGCCCTTCAGGAGAGAATTTAGCTAAGTATCTGACATAAAGTAGGAGTGCTAAAATGATTGTTATTCAAAGTATTTTTTTTTCAAGTGAACCCGAAATGAATGGATATCATAGTGTTTATCCTCAATTTAAAATAAGATAAAAGAAAGGGAACAGGAGGGTGGGAAGGAGTCAATCATGCACCCCACACAATTAACACAGGTGATGGTCTTTTGAATATGATGCCACCAGCCTTCATAACAAAGTAGCCCAGAAAAGTATCTTTAGGGAAACCTAAAATTAGGGGCTATCAAAGAATTTTTCCATCAGTTATATATAGGATCTCTTCTGTCATGAAATAAAAAGAAAAAAGAAAAAAAAAAAGAACAGTTACGAAGATGAGAAACGATGTCCTGTGGATCTGCCACTTAGGGTCCAGAGGAAATAGGTAACTTATGTTTGGCATGTACATAAAGGGGATTCCTTGTCTCAAAGTAGAACACAGAGGCACACATTTCAAAATATAAAAAATAGGGAAAAACAAAACAACTTGAAACATTTGGGAAGGCCAGTATACACTGATGACAAGTCTTAAATATGGATTATTCTTTTTAAGGAAAAAAAAAACACTTTTTTCTAAATACATGAACTAAAAGTTGCCCAGTGAAAATCTCATGGAGTTACTTTAAAGAGAAGGGGGGTTGTGATTGCTTTGGAAGGAAGCTCTGTGTCGTGCTACACTCATTCTGTGAGCATCCACTGGTCCCTGCTGGAAGCAGCCATCAGGATCTGGCCACACTGGGGAGGGGAGGGGGTGGAGTGTGCAACCCACGTTGAGCTAAAACCCTTCTCAAGGAGCTCAGGGGAAATGGGAGAGACAGGCAAGGGAACTCAGGTAGCAGGTATAAGTAGCCTAATAAGGGTAAATTCCAAAGCATTTGGGGACTCAATGGAACTGACATCTGAGCTGAACCTTAAATACAGAACAAAGGTTTCCTGGTTTAGAAGGAAGGAACATTTCAAAGGGAACCGTGCGTTAAAAGGTACAGAAACTGGGAAAGACATAGTGTGGCTTCTGCACAAAATGAAAAGTATTTTGGTATTGTTAAAAACAGGGTATCTGATGAGGAAAGATGATAAAGAAAAAGTTATTCTGACCCTTATGAAGACCGTAAGGAAGACTCTGGTCACGAAAATGCAACAGGTGGAGAGAATGTGCTCAGCTCTTCACACAGCAAAGACTAGGGGACTCAGAGCCAAGGAGCAGAGGGAGGGGGCCCACCCCTGCAAAATTGCTAAGAGGAGACATCAGGGTGGGGGATTCTTCCTAAAGGGAGGCCAAGGACCTAAATATGGGGGGATGGAGAGCTTGCTCAGATAGCAAGGAGCAGGGTGCATGAGAGAGCAGATCTTATCCTGAGTTGCAGAACAAAGTCGGGACAGGAGAGGGTTCAGAGGAGCCTGAGTGAAATTTCCTTCCCCAAGGAGATGGTCTGACAAAAAATAAGACCTAAGCCTTGATGGAGAAAGTGTGCAAGGCTGGTTTCAGAAAGGCTGGGTATAAAAGACTGGATTTTATCAACGGGAAAAGAGAAGCCATTGCAACATTATGCGTTTTAGAAATATCTTTAGACATTATATTTTAGAAATGCTTTTCATACATTTAAATTGATTTTCTTCCTAGTGATAATTTAGAAAAAGAAGAATTTACTAAACGCAGGTCTGTATCTGTCACATACCGTTTGAAACCTTTGATTTCATAAGGGAGAATCAAGCCCTTCCCATGTATGCACCGGGAATCTACCCCAAAATAAGTTAAGGACCTTTTCTGACCAATAAGTAAAAGTCTAGTCCCCATAGCTCTAAAATCCCAATGAAAACTAAGGCTCCACTGGTACCCTTGGGAGAACAGTTTGTTGGAAGTGCAAGGTCATTTTGGAAGGTTGTTGAAAATTCATCTGGGAAGTCCCCCAGCCAACTGCGAGCAAAGGGGCTGCTAACTGGCCTTGACCCCTCCACTCCTGCTACTTTCTGTTTTAAAATAAAAGATGGAAAGTCTTTCCTGATCCACGCAGCCCTTCCCTTCACGGCCCTTATCCCTGCCACATGTGGACTTTGACACCCCGGGTTCCTGGATAGCGGGCAGGTAGATGCCCACCAGTCCAGCAGAGCCAGTCCAGAAGCCCATTTAGTGACAGCGACTCACTGGATTGGTGCAAATATGTGGCTAATGAGGACACATATTGAACCTAAATGCATGGAGAGGGACCTTTGCTGTCCACACTAAGGCTTATTCAATTATCAAAAACAGAGTATATTGGGCAGCATTGGGTATCTCTATCTATCTATCTATCATCTATCTATCTATCTACATAGTATTGAAGATCCCTTATGCCATCTTCTGGCTCTGCACCAATCCTGACTGTGTGAATTGCAGGTCATCAGCAGTTCTGAAATTCAGTTTCTTTATCTGTAAAATTAAAATACCATCACCCAATTTGTGATGTGCTGTGATTAATTTAGATAATCCTTCTAAAACCCCCAACACCTTGCTCACGATAGGCATTCAGTGTTCATCTCTTATACTTGGAGCTCGGCCAGATTTGACTCTATCAATCCTTTTGTTTGTCTCTTTTCTTTCAAGGATTGCATTAAAAGACTGAAAGAAATCTCTTTACTTTTTACACAAGAGCCCAGTTTTCTTGTGTTCAAAGCCCATAGGACCCTCACTGAATCCTGGGGGAAACAATTACCCCATTGCAAAACAATCCTCCCTCTTACCTCTCGCCCAGTGTATACCCACCCTAGAAAACAGACAAGGGTTTCACAACAACTGAAAACTGATTTTAAAAAAGGAAAAAAAGTGAATAAATATGAGTTTGAAGAGAAAGAGTCTGCCCAATACAAGTGTGTAAACTATAACAAGCAAATGTGGGATTAACTGTATGGATATTAAAAGCATGGGCCATGCTTTCCATACATTTTATTTGTGAGGTCTCCCTGAAAGGGCCTGTAAAAGCTGGGAGCTTGGGCCACTTTCTCTAGGGGATCCATAAGCTGTGGCAGCTGACACTGGTAAAATAGGTTATATGGAACCTTAGAAATTACAGCTTGATTTGGCTGGTATTTATTGCCTGTGTAATGTACAGAAACACTAAAACAGAAGAGCACATGTTTCCATCTGTGCCACATTATAGTGCCATGCATGAGGAGAAGAGATATTTTTCATTTAAAATGGTGGCAGTCCTATGGACCCTCCTCCTTTGATATCCTACCCTACCACATATGATATAGCAGAAACAGACTGACTATAAATGTGAATCTACCATCCTGAAAGCTGAAACATTCCAGCGCTCATGTCTCCCCCAAATATACCTTCCAAAACAGAAGTTAGATCAGGTGTTCTCATTCTCTCTCATTCTCAAGCTGACTCATTGTGCTTGCTTGCTTTCCTTCTTTCTTTTTCTTAGGGACAAAACACTACAACAAGCTTCTCTCTAAAGAAACTTCTGCAGTGCATACTTCTCCATGATACTTGAGGTGGAAGATAAATCTTTCTTCAAAACAAGCAGGGCAATAAAGAGATGGTTACTGGCCATTTAAGAGTTAAGTCTTCATTTTACATTCTAAAGCTCTGCTGAGTTCCTGACTTCTCAGATTCCCTCTAAGCCCCAGCCTGAGAGATAGGGAAGGAGCCCTATCCTGCCTTATCAACAGCCATTTGAAAGGTGATCAAGCTGGTTTAAGCAGATGGCCATCCATTCTCAACGGGGATTTTAACAGCTTTTTTTTTCTTGGGGTTGTTTTAGCAAGCCTGGAGGCTAGGTGGAGTTTGTGCACTTTGTTATTCCATCTGGGATTTTTCAAGGAATCAAGTGAAAATGAGAGTCAAGTTAAAACAAACAAACAAGCTAAAGAAAAAGAAAAATCCAATCAATTAAGCTGCTGGGGGTAAAAGAACTGGGGTGGGTGGTGGGGGGCCCCCACTGCCTACCTCTCCTTTTAAAACCTCTGTCTTTCTGGAGAACAGCTTCTTCCTTTTGCAAACACATACTTTGTCTTTGGAGGAGAAAATCCTGTACTGTGTTTGAGACCCAAGATTTCCATTTTCATTTGGTTGAGTTCATGATGGCCCCTAAAGGAAGTTATTAGACCCGAGCTGTAAAGGTCCCTGGAGATGGCCCCTCGAATTGAGGCAGAAAGAGGTTAAATTTACCCAAGGGCACACAGTTGGGAGTAGCAGAGCTACTGAGTTTTACAGCAACAGGGAAAGGGGCAGAGGCTCTGAGAACAGTTGGAATCATAGGGTTAGCACTCACTAGCTGTGTGATCTGGGAAATTATCGAAATTCTCTGAGCTCCAGTTTCCTGACTCACAACAGTGTGAGGTCCTTGTACTTAAGTGTTCTGCGTTGCCTGGGTCTTGGGACTATCCTAAGGCTGCAGAAATGACTTTAAAAAATATTTCAGGCCATTCCAGTCTGCTATGCTGCATCTTGTAGGTTATTGTAGTGACAACTGTCCCTTTGTTGTGGGAGGAAGGAGTCACTCTGCTGGGCTGTAGCCTAATCACTCTTCTTAAAACTCCTTTTTTTTTTATCTGGGGTTCGTTGGGTTTTCATGGCAGTCCCTGTCTTGTGCAGGCTGTCCTAGAACTAAGAACAAGGTGGCTTAACAAGGAAAATGCAAGCCGGGTTTAGCTTGTGAGCCCTAAAGTAGAGAAATCTGGAAGCAGCTAGATGGACTGTCTCCCGTTTCAATGAACATGGCCAAGAGTGAAACAGTGTACCCCCCACAGCTGCAATGGCCGTGCAGGTCCCAATAGTGAGGGAAGACAGGGCAGCCAGACTCTGCAGGTGAGGACCCAGTGAGGACAGCCCCAAGAAGATTTGGTACAGAGGAAATGGGACCACCAACCACTTGAAGAATGCCAGAATAAAGATGCCAAGAACCAATAAGATGAAAAGCAGAAGTCAACCTGCCAGGGAAATCTAAGTGTGCCCTAGGGATTCCTGTAGGGTTCTAGGAGGATCTAGGGATCTAGGAGGATCTGGAGATGGGAAGAAGTAAGAAAAATTATAGTGGTTTCTAGGCTTCGTTTTATTTATAGCACACAATATCTTGACACACACACAATTTAGAGGGAAAGGTTTTTTTTACTTTATTAGACTTTCATTACTTATTCTATTATAAATAACATATAGCACCATATAAAAACCCTTCCCATATCTGAGGACGACCAAGCACAAGAAAAGTACCTGGCAGGAATCAGCAGGGAATACATAGAAGAGCAAACCCACCACCACCTGAAATCAGCCTATCTGAATTTGAGGTTCTGATAGTGGTTCATTTGAATATTGTCACTTTTTGATTGAATGCTGTTTGGTGAATTTCTCAGGTTTACTGCATCACAGGCTCCTTGACTATAACACGGAGATTAATGAGACTACTTATCTCGTAAGTCTTCTTAAGGATTAAATAATTAAGACATGTAAACACATGTTAGGTCAGTGCATGCATTTGGTAAGTACAAATGCATGTAAAACAAGTTGTTTATTAAAATACATTTCAGAATCATCCCTGTCATCAAGTGATAATACATTTCAGCAGCAACAGAAACAATAAGCTGATGTCTCAAGTGGGAAGAAAACTTTTGCCTCAGGTCCTTTGCAAGAGCTGCGTGGAAAGACTTCCTGACTTCCTTGGACACTCCTTCTTGTCCCTGAACAATTAGCTGAGGCATTTCCTCCCAGGACACCTCCGGCACTGGGGATGTCGCCCATTACACTCAATAGGCTCTTGACTCGTCGCTCCATTAGACTTTGATTTTGAAAATAAGGGTTGAGTCTCCTTTGCCTTTATTCTTAGACTTATTCCAGGGATGACCAGACCGGGTGCTCCCTAATATCTATTACACTAGTGACCAGGAGTATCCAAGAGCCGAATACAGAAGACTGTGATTTTTTGTGTTTGGAAGATTTATTTTCTTTTTTTTTTTATTCTTATGTTAATCCCCATACATTACATCATTAGTTTTAGATGAAGTGTTCCATGATTCATTGTTTGTGCATAACACCCAGTGCTCCATGCAGAATGTGCCCTCCTCAATACCCACCACCAGGCTAACCCATCCTCCCACCCCCCTCCCCTCTAGAACCCTGTTTGTTTTTCAGAGTCCATTGTCTCTCATGGTTCGTCTACCCCTCCGATTTCCCCTGCTTCATTCTTCCCCTCCCACTACCTTCTTCTTCTTTTTTTTTTCTTAACATATATTGCATTATTTGTTTCAGAGGTACAGATCTGAGATTCAACAGTCTTGCACAGTTCACAGCGCTTACCATAGCACATACCCTCCCCAATGTCTATCACCCAGCCACCCCATCCCTCCCACCCCCCACCACTCCAAAACCCTCAGTTTGTTTCCTGCAATTAAGAATTCCTCATATCAGTGAGATAATATGATACATGTCTTTCTCTGTTTGACTTATTTCACTCAACATAATACCCTCCAGTTCCATCCACGTCGTTGCAAATGGCAAGATCGCATTCCTTTTGATGGCTGCATAATATTCCATTGTATAAATATATCCACTTCTTCTTTAGCCATTCATCTGTTGATGGACATCTTGGCTCTTTCCACAGTTTGGCTATTGTGGACATTGCTGCTATAAACATTGGGGTGCACGTACCCCTTCAGATCCCTACTTTTGTATCTTTGGGGTAAATACCCAGTAGTGCAATTGCTGGGTCGTATGGTAGCTCTACTTCCAACTTTTTGAGGAACCTCCATACTGTTTTCCAGAGTGGCTGCACCAGATTGCATTCCCACCAACAGTGTAGGAGGGTTCCCCTTTCTCCTCATCCCCGCCAACATCTGTCGTTTCCTGACTTGTTAATTTTAGCCATTCTGACTGGTGTGAGGTGGTTGTTTGGAAGATTTTGTATGCAAGTAGATTTACCTTTGTTTTTGGTTTTTGTTTGTTTGTTTTCCACAAGATGTTAGCAGAGACATGTTTTGTTGCTTTTGTTGTCATTTATTTTGTTTTGTATAATCTGTAAATCTTTTACTAATTCTGGTATAGTACTTTTCTTATGCTTAGTGGTACTTAAAATGTGTGGGGTCCTTTCATAAGGTATAGATACCTGTATTCCTGACATGCATATCAAATAAGCAAGTAAACTGTAATTAATCTTTTCCTCCAAAATCTGTGCATGTTGTAGTCATTTGCATACTATAGGATTAATTTGTCTAAAATAGCATTTTGTCCACTCATCAAAATTTATGGGTCTCTTATGCACTATGGTAAGATAGGAAAGAGTCAAAAGGCTGAGTTGATAACCACCATTCCCAAAAAAGAGGTAGAGTCTTAAGAAACATAGAATAACCGATGCATTATGCACAAACATCATTGTGTTCAAAGAAGAAGTGCTAGTTCCTTTGGCCTTGGGTGGGTGGTGTGGGGAAGACTCACAGGGATTATGATGATCAGGAGTTTTTGAAAGGCTCAGATTCTGTTAGGTGGACAAGTAAAGGAGGCACTGTGCATAGTGTTAGAGTGCACGGTGACTGGGGTTACAGGGTGGGAGTAAGCAGGGGGGTGAGACCTCTCATGGCCCTGTGAACCATGCTGAGGGCTTGAACTTGACTTTCTATGGCAAGGTGAGTGATGGGCGAATTCTACATGATGAAATTACGTAATCAGTTTTGTGCTTTAGAACTATCCCTACTTTGCGGAGGATGGTTTCGTGGGAGACAAACAGAAGTTAGGAGACCAGCCCGGAGAGCTTTGGGAAGATACTGGTGCCACAAATTAACCCCTCAACTGAGACAGGTGAAAGCTTAGAACCTTAATGTCTGGATGAATATTCCAGGATTGCATTAAAGAATCTTTTCTAGGGACCCTAAATAACACTAAATAGTCCAATACCCAACATCTCCCCCCCGCACATGGACCCTGGTGCTGAGACTCTGAACCTGCCACCTAAAACACTCTGCAGTTGACCTCTGATTTAAACAATATAAAATCGGGATGCCTGCGTGGCTCAATCGGTTAAGCGTCTGCCTTTTGCTCAGGTCATGATCCCGAGGTCCTGGGACTGAGTTCCGCATCGGGCTCCTTGCTTGGCGGGGAGCCTGCTTCTCCCCCTGCTTGTGTTCTCTCTCACTCTCTCTCTCTGACTAATAAATAAATAAAATCTTTAAAAAAATAAAATAAATAAACAATATAAAATTTACTTAAATTTTGGTTTACATGGAACATATCATATTGTGGTCTAATTATAGAAATAGGGTAATTTTGTGATTCTCTATAGACAAAGCTTATCGTTTTGGTCATGTTTTGATACTAATTCGGAGAATTATATAGCCAGTTAGGAGGTGAGATCCATACACATCTTCTACAGTAAATAATATTTATGTTGGCCCCAGACTTTCTTTTGTTCACATTATTATTTTTTTAAGATTTTATTTATTTATTTGACAGAGAGAGACACAGTGAGAGAGGGAACACAAGCAGGGGGAGTGGGAGAGGGAGAAGCAGGCTTCCTGCGGAGCAGGGAGCCCGATGAGGGGCTCGATCCCGGGACCCTGGGATCATTACCTGAGTAGAAGGCAGACGCTTAACGACTGAGCCACTCAGGCGCCCCTTTTGTTAACATTATTGACAAGGTCTGTCCCATGTCTGCCTCATGTCTAATAGGTATTTTAATAAAACATGTGTATCCATGGCCTCAGTTTAATACAAAGGCTGGTTCCTTTCCTGGTTATCACATCTCCGAGACCCACCTGGAACAAAATGTTTCCTCATCCATGCACAGTGGGAGAGAAATGAAGAGACCCTCCGTTCTGTCCTCACATTGGACTATGTATGCAACTACTCTTACACCAGCCAGAAATAGTTAAGAGAGGAATGTGCTGACTGACGTGAATGTATCAGGATCACTTTCTGGCCCAGGATGAGGTAGGATACTAGAACAAAATTGCAGTTCTATTTGGAAAGAAGGAAGAAGAGATGTTGAGTAGATATCACCTGGGACTACAACCAAGTCTAGAGCATCCTGGGTGACATTTAAGGAGGTCAGTAAGAGAAGGGCAATTCAAGAAGAGGAATCTAACTAGACAGGCAGACATTACCCCATTTTAGGTCCCCAGCCTTTAGAGAGGAGGCTCTGTGGTGCCCATGGGAGCTCTACTTTGGACAGCATGGAGCTCCACTGTAAAATGTGTTTCTCACCGTACAGGGTGGATTTGTTGTTTCTAAATTTTGTAAAATCTAGATTCAGAGAGCCCTGTAAATATTAGTTTAGGCAGATACCTGGAATTGATGTGCTCTACCTAAATCCTAGGGTCAAAGTGCTGGCACCCAGCATGCAAAAAATCAGAGAAACATAGTTCTTTATAGAATTTTTACAACTCTGTTTGCACTACACTTTGTAAACACACGCAGAGACACATAGTATGATGGACATAGATAAAATAGTTCTCCACTTCCCAATTCATCGCCCTTGTTTTACAGTGTCACCTAATAAACATTAGGTGTTTACATAGCTCACTTCTGTCTGCACTGACTCAGCTGTTCAGTGGTTTCAAACAATGGCATTTAGAATATTCAGTATGTCACCAGCTAGCAAAAGTCTCCAAGAGCACAGCAGCAACTCAGTTAAATCTTGCCTTAGGAAAACCAATTTTTCAATTAGTCAACAGGAACACACACACTCCAAACTAGAAATAGTCTCTAATTTCAGACTTTGGAAACTCTGGGATATAGTATGCTGGCTGCATCAGATTTATTGAGATACTTTTCCTGTTTGCAGTGACACAAGTTTTATGGCAACACATGCAGGGAACAGATTGAGGTTTCTCATCCCTTTATGCCCCATCAGCTGAATGCTAACCCATGCTCAGATGGTGCCTTGGCTACTCTTGCTCTCTGCTCAAAGATGAGAATCCAACAATGCAAGTGGTCCAGGGCCCATGACCTTATCCAATCATGTGGTCTCTGGAGTCAGAGGACATGGAGAAATGTGAAGCTTTAGAACTGAGCTCTCAAAGAACAAGGGCCAACTCTGCAAGCATAGCTGTGACCTCTCCAGATGTCTTCCTCAGAGCAGAAACTGTGAGCCGCCAAGGACTCTGGTCCTACCCTCGTTTCTCACAACTGAATGGCACACATTCTTTCTTTTTCTTTCCCCTTGTTCAATTCTGCTAAAGCTAGCCAACATTTTTTTAAACAACAACAAAAATAAATTTATGCAGGGAATTAGCAGTTCTCTCTCTGTTAAGGACATAGCCTATCTTCTGAGAAGAGATGAACTTTGTCCCAACACCTGGATTAAGAATAATAGACCCAAAAAAAAAAAAATTAAAAAAAAATAAAAAAAAATAAAAAAAAAAAGAATAATAGACCCAGGTTCTGCTTTCTATGGGAAGAAAGTCTTATCACAGGATGATGTCAGAGGGCATCAGTTCTTACCCAGAATTTTCCCTTGACAATTCCATCATATTCCACTTACTCATTAATTAATTAATTAGTTTTTCTGTCAAGCAAGGGCCCAAGCAGGAGAGATATTCTGAGAAATAATACTGCATCTGACCTGGTCTTTCAAAGTAAAATGAAAATAGATCCTGGTCTTTATCTATCTTCCTTGAATTATAATGATAGTAAATTAAGGATGCAACAAACAATGAGCAAAAGAAACTATCAAGAGCAGGGGAAGTATTTCACCCAAGCAAACGGGAAGACATGATCCACAGTCTCAAATTGGTCACACTTTTGACCTTTACACTATTTAACAATGATTTTTGATAAATTTTCAGGGATTTTTGTAGCTTTCAATTCTTTCCTTTGCTACAGAGACAACTCTTGCACTGAGGTGGGTTACATATTATTTTGACTTATATCCTGGTCACAAGTTTTTACTGAATTTTTTTTTTATTCTTTCTAAAGTGTCTTATCTAAGAGTATATCTAAGAGCCAGATACCATCATGGTTTCAACTTCTTTATTAAAAGTTTTATGATTAATCCTTTGTATTAAACATCCTTACACTTAGTCATATCACCAAATATTTAAAGAAATGGTTCCATGAAAAATATAATAATTTTTAAATAGATAGCATGTGCCTGTTAATTTTTTTTTTTTTTGGCCTGTTAATTTCTAAGTACTTTGTAGTCATACGTCATTGAATGTGCAAAATATTTCTGCAAAAAAGTTTTATTATTTTCTTTTTATAGGTTAGGAAATGAGGTTAGGTAGTCAGTGATAGGCTAGTAAATTCCAGAAGTTGGATTTCATCCCAAGTCTATGTGACTCAAAGATTCAAAACCTCCCTTTCTATGAAAATCAATGTTTCCCTTTGTAACTAAGTACAGGAATTTTGCTTTTTTATTTTAAAAAAGTGCTCTTTTTGATATATACTTTTTGGTGAAACATTTAATTTTTTTCTCAAGTTTAAATGGTGATAAAGTGTTGATAGGCCTCAAAGGGATATTGAAACGCCCAGTTTTCTTCTGTCTAAGAATCTTCAGGTCCATACGTCATGGTTAAAGAAGTATGAATACATCATTGCTGCTTTTCCTGAAGGAGTTGAAGGATTTGGCAGCTACAGAAGGAATGTGTGGACCTTTACTGTGAAATCTCCCAGTGATTCAATTATATTCAATAATCACTTATAGGTTTGAGCCATTTCAAAGTGAGTAATGAAATTAAAACTATGGCAGAAAAAACTCATGCCATTTGTCTAACTTCAACACACACACACACACACACACACACAAATCACTGCCTGGATGCAGGATTGGCTAAATAATTAGCAGGACCCAGTGAAAAATGAAAATGCAAACCCTTTGTTTGAAAACCATTAGGAATTTCAAGACAGAGCAAAGCATTACGCAGTGCTCAGGGATGTCTGAGCATGGGGTTCTGTGTGACTGCGGGTCACACACCTTAGGGCAGACCCTGCCCCTGGATCTGAGGTCCACTACTAAGTTCTGGCTCCATGACTCCCCTCCAAGCCTCAGTTTCCTTGTCCACATTCTGAAAATAGAAATGTGTCCCTCTTAAAATCAGTTTTAGAACTAAAGTAAGGTAATGAAGCAATGTTTGCTCATCAACACTGATGTCACACCTACCATAACTTTCACCCTTCATACATTTTGTGTATTTTTCCATAATATTAACACTAACCAAAGGAGAAGGCCAAAAGACAAGGCAGTGTTGTGTTATTCTCCTTTTTACCCACTGTAAGACTTACACAGTAGGCAGCAATAAATAGGCATGACAGAATATTTGCTGACTTTTCACATGGTTTTTAGACTCTATTTGGTATCTCTATTTTTATAAAATAAATATAGACCTAAAAGTTGAAATCCTACTCTAGCAATCAATTCTTTTACTCCATTGCTGACCTTTATAAAGTTGCATTTTCTCTTCTACCCTAGGCATGCCTTTGGCTATCTTCCCAACTCTATTTTCTACCAATAAATGCAGTTATTTGAAAAGAAAGATCAGCAGACCTACCCAATCTCTCTGAGCACAAACCAAATACATTTCCTTTAAACCAAGGTTTTATTGACAAATAACAGCTTCTGTTGATATCTGCACCCTGATTTGTAAAAGGTAGTCCTTGTTTTTTTCTCTAATTATGCTCCACGAAATGCCGAGCATTCATGAAGCCCCCCTAGAGACAGCCTGCACACTAAGAAGAGAGAGAGCAGTGGAGACCAAGGTAGCAGATTTTAGGGTTCCCCACTCCAGCTTCAACAGACTTTACAATGCAAATACCTTGAAATGTGAGCTGGGGTCTACCAGTCATTCAGTTGCCATCAACTATATACTTAATATGCCAGGAGGATATGTGGATTTGTCTGGTAGAGCTGCTGTGGCAAAGAACCATGGGCTGGAAATCTGGTGTCGCAGGGTTGGTTCCTTCTGAGGACCAAGAGGGGGGACTTTGTTCCAGGCCCCTCTCCTTGCTTGTGAATGACCATCCTCTCCCAGAGTCTCCACATTGTCTTCCCTTTATCTATGTCTGCCTCCACATTTCCTGTTCTTCTAAGGACACCAGTCATATCGGATTAGGGCCACCCTAATGACCTCATTTTAACTTGATCATATGCAAAGATCCTAGTTCCAGATAAGATCATGTTCTGTGGTACTAAGGATGAGGATTTCAACTTATGAATTTGGGGACACGATCCAGCCAATAACATGTCACAACAGAATCTCCAAAATTGGAAGGAGTTAACATTGGCTTTAAAATTTCAAAAGTCTAGTCCCGGATTAGAAGGAAGTGTGGGAGGGAAAGAAATTGGGACTCAGGGTAAAAATTAAAATAAAAGACATGGTTGGGAGAAACAGAAATCATTGCAAAACTAAGATTTAAGACTGACAGAATCCACAGGTGGTCTGTAGGGCCTGGGAAGACAGCAGACTTGTCACTCCGCATCTGAGCAGAGCCCCCACGGACAAGGCATGCTGTCAGCATAGAAATGCTTATGTCAGCGGGTCTTCAGGAGTCCCTCGGAATTTCCTTCAATGCATCATAACTCAGGGGCTGTCAAGAATATCCCAAAAAGAAATTTGTTCATCTCTTGCCCTTAGTTTCTTCTTCTGTAAGATGAAACAGCCACTTCCTAAAGTGCTGTGATCCCAAATGTTCACTGTCCAATGCAGAAAAGCCATGTTATATGTCACTCTAGCAAGCAGATGTCTCTTCCATTCTAAAGTTATATCCCAGTGGAATAATCTTCCTATAAACTCAAGCTCTTTCTGATGTCAGTCTACGGAATGAGAACTGCAGGTAGAGAAGTGCATCTATTAAGGGAAGTGTTTAATGAACAGATTTAAGGATTCTGGGAAGACGCAATGAGAATGGCAGATGGCAGGATGGAGAAGTAACACCTAAAAATAAAACAAGACAGGGAGAGGGAAAGCAGGCAAAAAAAAAAAAAAAAAAACAATGAAAAAAAATTCAATAGAGAAAAGCCTTTTCCATGAGAGGTAACAAAACTCTTTCTTGACCAAACTCTAACCAGTTTCCACTGAGCCTTCTTCTCCATAAGACCCCAACCTTGGCCTATAAAGACCTGAACAAACAGGAACACAGTTTTTGACAGCTCGAGGCCACATCCCTAGGGCCATCCCAGCCTCCCTCAAAGTGCCCAAGAAAACTCAACGCAGACAGAAGAATTCATTGTGTGTTACAGCTAACACCCAAAGACAAGTCCCCCTTGCCCCATCTCTGCAGAGGGCAGGAGCCTAACTTCAATGAGCACTGGTTAACACACCCAAACCAACTCTCTTCCCACTCTTAATAATTTTTTCTTTCCTTGATTCCACTGAGCCCCTGTTCACCCCATCTCCTCTATTCCCAGTTCTCCCTTTAAAATGCCTGGTCAGCTCCACATAAATACAAGTTGAGTTCAGTCCATAATGGACTCTTTCCCTATTGCATTAGCGTGCTATTGATCAAAATCTGTCCCGTCAGGGTGCCTGGGTGGCTCAGTCAGTTAAGCATCCAACTCTTTCAGCTCAGGTCATGATCTCAGGGTGATGAGATGAAACACCGTGTAGGGCTTTGCGCTCAGCAGGGAGTCAGCTTCAGGTTCTCTCTCTGTCTGTCCCTCCTGTTCATGCACTCTCTCTCTCTAAAATAAATAAATAAATCTTAAAAAAAAATCTGTCCTGTCCTCTTTAACTAGTATCCAGATTTGTTTGCATTTGGCAGTGGCCACAGAAAATCAGAGGGCATTATTCTGATGGGGACCATCAGCCTCACAGCATCCAATCCCACCTTTGTTTCTGTTCAGCTCTCGGGAAAGCAGGGCAGTGGGAAGTGGGAACTCCAGACTTCTCTTGGCTGTGACCATAAGAAGGCTTTGCTTTTCATTCCAGTGACTCAGGGTGCTGGTTTTTCTGTGGTCAGTAGCTCAAGACTTGAGTTATACTGAGAAATTAACACTAAGAGTTGGAAATAAATCTTACAACTTTTGGTGTTTTCATTTTTCAATGTCTTGATCTAACTGTTCACCTTAGTTAACTAAAGTGAGACATAAAACTGATTCAGGGTCATGTTCACATAATGTTTACATTGATTTAATAGAAGTTAATTTCTTACATTCAAAAAGCACAATATATTTGGACAGAAGATAGAAAAATAGTCTTCCTCTAGTTTTCCACTCCTAAGAGAAACATGAGTTCAACCTGAAGACATCAACCCCACACAATTACAACACAGGCCTGCCTACGAGAGGCCTTGTGTGCCCCAGGCAGGAGTAGCCTCATAGGTGGGGAGTCAGGCCCACCGTGGCCAGCCTCACAGGAAGAGTCACACTGGCTAGGTGACTGCCAGCCTCAGAATACCGATCTCCAGAATGCAAAGCCTCACAATTGCAAATCTCTCATTTGTCTTAAAGAGATTATTTTTAAATAGTGTATTGCCAAACAAAATAGGTAGGGTAGTCACACCTAGAAGCATATAAAAAAGAGATTATTTAATCAGATAGGAGAAATACCCCACCCATGCTTGACAACCTAAAGAGATGGAACCCAGGGACAGATCTATAGTTTTCTATCGATAGAGATGTTAGACCCAGCCTGGAATGTCAGAGAGTGCTGGATGTTTCGAATTCCCACCTCCTTGAGGATAAAGAGTTCCAAAGCAATAACCTCTTAGAACCTGTTCCAATGACCTAAATTCTCTTAACTTTGTTTTCTGTGCTTGTGATGTTACCAAAGCAGCAGAGTATCTTTACATCAGTGCATTTGTGTGCTGGTTTTAATTAATTCCATACGTGGCTAATCTTGTGATTCTTACACATTCCACCCTCTCTCCTAGCACAGAAATATCTAAGAGTAACCATCCAAGTCATTGTATCATCATTCACCTTGGATATATAAAGATGAGGTGGTGAAAACACACTGGACACACAGAGGCACCACCTCAATGCTCTTGCTGACCATGAACCGGTCTCCATCTAACCTCAGTGGACTCTGCAACCCAACCCACAATCCATCCTGCTACTTCCAGCACCTTCTTCTTTTTTTTTTTTTATTAGTTTCAGAGGTAGAATTTAGTGATTCTTCAGTTGCATATAACACCCAGTGCTCTTTACATCACATGCCCTCCTTAATGCCCATCACCCATTTACCCCATCCCCCCACCCACCTCCCCTCCAGCAACCCTCAGTTTGTTTCCTAGAGTTTAACATCACTTATGGTTTGCCTCCCTCTCAATTTTTATCTGGTTTTATTTTTCCTTCCCTTCCCCTATGTTCATTTGTTTTGTTTCTTAAATTCCACATATAAGTGAAATCATGCGATATTTGTCTTTCTCTGACGGACTTACTTCACTTAGTATACTACCCTCTAGTTCCATCCACATCATTGCAAATGGCAAGATTTCATTCTTTTTGATGGCTGAGTAATAGTCCATTATATATATACCACATCTTGTTTATCCATTCATCTGTCAATGGACATCTGGGCTCTTTCCATATTTTGGCTATTGAGAACATTAGTGCTATAAACATTGGTGTGCAGGTGCCCCTTTGATTCACTATTTTTGTATCCTTTGGACAAATATTTAGTAGTGCAATTGCTGGGTCATAGGGTAGTTATACTTTTAATTTTTTGAGGCACCTCCATACCATTTTCCAGAGTGGCTACACCAATTTGCATTCCCAGCAACAGCGTAAGATGGTTCCCCTTTCTCTGCATCCTCGCCAACATCTGTTGGTTCCTGACCTGTTAATTTTGGCCATTCTGACTGGTGTGAGGTGGTATCTCATTGTGCTTTTGATTTGCATTTCCCTGATGCCAAGTGATATTGAGCATTTTTTTCATGTCCAGCACCTTCTTTTAACATGAGGCTTTCTGCAGATCTATTCCTAAGCAACCAAGCCAGGGCAATAGTCCAGGGCTATATTCTGGAATACTTAAGTCATTGCCAAAACCAAATGCCTAGAAAAAAGGAAAGAGAAAAAAGTCTAAGATACCACAGTTTCATAGGATCCTAGCAATGTGAAGCATCTCGGAAGCCACCTATTCCATAGCCCTCTGATCCCATCTGAGGCTAGAACCCATCACATAGCAGTGGGCCCAAGGGACCACCTGCTTCTGCTGCAATGGGCCCTCCAAGGAGGTGACAGCCCTGGCCCCAAAGAAAATAGATGTGGTCAAGTGTTAATTACTTCTGGATGACGCTTTCCACATGGTCTTCAGAAAGAAACTTCCTGCAACCCAATGGCTCATTGTCTCAGCGAGAGAGGCTTGGCTTTTGGTGCTTTGCGGCACCTCAAAATTAAATGTGAACGAAGCTGACTTAAGTGCAGAATAATGCGGCCTCATGGTGTTGGGCACCAATTGGCTGAACACAGAGCCAGGGTGAAGGTCAGAGGCATGCCGCAGCTGAGCAATGAAAGGTTGGACGTTGAGTCCGCCTGAAGTAGACCCCTGCAAAGGTGGTTCCTGTGGTCATGTGAAGGCTGCCGCTTCTCAGTTATCCCTGAGATCCTTCCATGGGGGTATCCAGTCTGGCCCTGACTCAAGCAGTATTGACCTGGAGCTAAGCTTCGGTATGTTTTGGGCTAGAGCTATGTGTTGCATCAATTCCTACCCGCATGACATTGAGACTACTCCATCAAGCTTACTCTGAGTGGCGATAACAATGACCACAGGGTCACAGAGTTGATTAGCATGCTGGCTGCTGATGCTTCCATTCCACATGTGCTCATTTTCTCCTCATGGCCAGCCCGGCTCCCCCACCTTCAAGGTGAGTGGGCTATCCACTGCTGGTGCACTACCTTCCACCTCTCTCTCTCTTTCCTGCTGCACAGTTGTTTGTAATGCATTATCCTGCAGGACTGGAGACAAATGTCCAGCTTATAAGTAAAATCATGCAATTATTTTGAATTCATCCTACTTTGCATTTGGAGTATGATACACTAATGCACAATCTGCAGGTTCCCCTGAGCTTTTCCAATCACTTTTGTCCTATGTTGGTCACTATTGTCTATGGTCTGGTTGGCAATCCTGACCTTCTAAAGGACCACACTTGAGCACAGGGATGTGAACTCACTGGTCACACGGTGCTGCTCAGCATCCTGACTACAGAGCTGCCTAGGAGCCATTCCCTTTCTCTCTAGTCAGTTTGGAGGACTGAGCCCAAATGACCTCTCTTTGCACTGGGAGGGACAGTGAGCAAAGTTTCCAGATGAAGCCCAGCCCTTGGGAGGCAGCCTTTCTCTGTTGTCTTGTCCTGTTTCCCATGAGAGCTTTCCCTTCTCTGATAATTCCATCTGAAGTGTTCTATAACTCCTCTTCCAGAAGAAAATAATAATAATGTCACTCATTCATTCATTCTACAAACATTTATTTTATTTTTTTCAAACTTTTTTTTATTATTATTATGTGATGTTAATCCCCATACATTACATCATTAGTTTTTGATGTAGTGTTCCATGATTCATTGTTTGCATATAACACCCAGTGCTCCATGCAGAACGTGCCCTCTTTAACACCCATCACCAAGCTAACCCATCCTCCCACCCCCCTCCCCTTTCAAACATCTTTTTTTAAAATGCTTCCTAAATTCTCTGATTTTTGTCTGTAATTTTCCACTTCCTTCTAGTTCATCTTCTTCAGTGGGTTTGTCTCAGTCCTAACACTAGCTCACCTCTCCTTCTTTGCACTGCTGAAAAGCATTGGCAACATCACTCTGCAGGATGAGGGATATTGTCTGTGGTCATGACATGGTGTGTCCCTTGTGGCCCAGGTAGGCACCCCCAGGCAATGAGTCTAATGTTTTCCCTTATAATGACAACTTTGCAATCAAGTATTAAAAATTAAGAATAGAGTACACAAATATTACATGCAATAATTGTTTCCCTCTTTTTCCTTTTGTCCCTTCTGAAGCAATATCGTATCCAACGAGGCCTAATGTGCTACAGAACTTTCACTGTCACAAACAAAGCAATAGTTCAGTACCAGCCCTTCTTCCTTTTCTGGCCTCAAACTCAAGTCATGCACCATATTAACTGCAAACAGCAGGGTCTTGATCATTCTTAGTTGCCAAATAGCCTAGCAAATTACATATTGCATTGGCTCTGGGTACTGCTAGAAGAAACGAATGTTTATGTTTATGTGGAAAATATGACCATATAACAGAATTGGGGATATTTAAATTTTTTTTCGCGAATATATAATTTCAACAATGAGTACAATGAGTGTTGCTTGAGAATTCTTCAGAAAAAATGAATAACGGATTTACCAAAATTGTTAGAAACTGATCACTGATTGGTGGCAGTTGCTTTGATTAACACAGAAATAGAGCGAAATAATCAAGGTATTCATTTGTTTTCACTCATTGAGTACCCATATGCTATTTCCATTAGAGCAGCCTAAAGTTACTTAGCATTTGATTCTGCATTGTAGGGAGAGCCATGCTCCCAGGCAGGCACAGACCAATGGTAAGGCATATGGGAGATTCACTCCTTTTCTCTGAGCAGATGGAGACTAAGCATGTCATAGAAATAATGTGTTTTGTCTCTAGAGGGAGGATGCTGGCTGCTTTGTTCTTACAGGACATTGCTTGCCAAGCCTTCTGCTCAGGTTAGAACTTGTACATTTTGGGTTTCCACTGACTTTGCTTCTTTTGAAAAGAGTTTCCACAATAGAGATCCAGAAACACAAAACACTTGCTTCACAAAGTTCCAAAAGTCTGAAGTCCATGAATGAACTTGGAACATTCCAAAGAGTGCAGTGTATTCCCATGGCAGCCAGTTTCATCTCAAACCCTAGAGGGGCAAGTGTGGGAGCAGCGAGTGATGGGCCCTCCCAGGGATGCAGAAGCAAAGTGTGGAGTTCAACTCACCTGTCTTAGTCCCTTCTGGCTGCTATCACAAAATAGCACAGACGGGGTGGTTAATAAGCAGCAGACATTTATTTCTCAAGGTTCTGGAGGCTGGAAATCCAAGCACATGACATCAGCATATTTGGTGTCTGGCGGGAACCCACTCACGCTGACACCCCTTTCTCACTGTAACTCATGTTGCTGAAGGGATGAGGTGTGCAGTGCCCTTTACAAGAGTGCTAATCCCATCATGGGCCCTTCCCTCAGGACCTGATCGCCTCCCAAAGGCCCTACCTCCTAACACTCTTACTTTGGAGATTAGGATTTCAACATATGAATTGTTTTTGTGGGGAGCAAACATTTTAGGCCACCTCATCACCCACCCAAAGTCATGTAGCTGATCTGAACTAAAAACTTAGATTTCATAACTCTACTTACAATGTGATCTGATCTATCAAAGAGTTTGGTTTAGGTAAGAAGGAACAACTACCTTCCAGAGGCCAACCTGCAAGCTCTGATCCCTTAGTGCAGGATGAGTACGTGCAGACCACGACCCCAGTGGCTTTTGGCTATCTTCTGCATGAAATCAATGCACCTGCTATCAGCGTTCAGGGTTTGGATTGTGTAAGACGTACACACACTAGGCATCACGTTCTCAATGGCCTCAAACTTAGCCTTCTGAGGTTAATTTCAGTTACAGATAGTCACAAAGTTGCAAGGCACAACTCAAAGCAGAAATCACTCATGCAACTTTAAATGATGTTACATTCCCTCTGGTGCACACTTGTTTGGGTTTCAGTAACAAAGTAACATAGAGGGAGTGGTTTAAACAACAGGAATGCATGGTCTCACGGTTCTGGAGGCTGGTGTCTCTCTCCTTGGCTTGCCGATGGCTGTCCTTTCCCGGTGTCTTCACATCAGCCTCCTCTGTGCACCTCTGTGTCCAAATTTCTCTTTTTCATAAGGACACCAGTCAGATTGGGTCAGAGCCCACCCTCATATCCTCATTTGAACTTGATTTCCTCTGTAGAGACCCTGTCTCCAAACAGAGTCACAATCTGAGATACTGGGGGTTGGGACTCCAACCTATGACCTTGGCAGGGGGCACACAATTCAACCTATAACAATTAACTCTGTTTCTTAAATTATTTGTTACACAGTTTCATGACAGATATTCTGAGTGGATTGAAGGATCAATTTATGAAATACAAGCAATAAAATGATCATAATTTTATATCTCTGTTTGGGCTACTTCATCACAGTTCAAAATTCTGATCTTGTGCTTGATTTAGGATATGGTTTTTTCGGTGTTTCCAAGAACCTTCATGTCTTCTGCCCCTGACTTGACAAAATCTCCCAGAGAAGCTACATGGCACAGAGATGGGGGTGGGGTCCAGACCCAGGTTCACACCCTGTCTTAGGCACACTACAGCATGGACTGGCTTTGGGTGCATTTCTTACCCTTTGTGGAATGCAGTTTTCTCATCTGTAAAATGAGATCCCAATGACAATTGCAAGAGCTAACCCGTCAATGTCAGGTACAGAGTACACATTTGGCAAGAACGGATTCCTATCCCCATGCCTCAGTAAGTGGAATAATCACAGCTACTTTTCATTGTGTCTGCCGGTTGCCAAGTGTTTTATATGCATTATCTTATATAATCTTTGCAGTCAGCCAGCAAGATATATATTATTACGTTATTATATATGGAGAAATTCAGTCTCAAAAAGATAATACATAATAGCTTATTTTCACAGATAGAGCTGGAATAGGAATCCTGGTTTATAAGGCTCGTGGCCTTCCCAAAAAGACTGTCCCAACTCAAACCCAGGATTGCTTTTTTTTTTTTTTTTGTCTGCAAAATTTTTGTTTTTTCCCCAGATCATGGTTTCCTAATGACCAATGAAGTCTTTAGATAGTACCATTTTAAGGGATTGCTATCCATTACAGGAGATTATGTAGGTAAATTACACTACTAGGCATATTAGGATAAGTACACTTTAAAAGTCACACACATGTGCACACACCACACACACACACACACACACACAAACATTTAAACAGGTTTACAGTACAGGGAGTTGATTTCCAGATGTGGTCAGGAGAGCTACACAGAAGGAGGTACGGCAGGAATTTGGGAATGGGGGGTGGGTGTAGGAGGTTTCAAACAAGAGAAATGATGCATATAATAACATCACTATTTAAATATACCTTGTGGTCCGCAGATAAAAAATAGATTTGGGTCAATTGGTAAGATCTTGAACACTGGAAACAATGTACCACATTTTCTAAGTCCGGGAGCCACCAGCAGGTCCTACAGCTGCTCTGAGCAATAGATAAAAAGGCCCCTTCATTTGAGACATCCGCACACCCCCTCAACAGCTACTTTTGCTCAGCCATGTAAAACCAGAAAGTGAGCAAGCCCCTGTGGTTATTACTGTATGAGTAAAATACAAGCCTCCATCACCTACGCCACGCCAGGCACTGAGCTAGTTTTCCACATACTGTGCCTTGTTTTAATCGTCCCAATGATCTGGGAGGTACGTTTTATTTATTTATTTTCCATTGTAAAATGTGCTTGGAGATGCTATTTAATGACGTGAAAGCTCGACAAAGGCTAACACAAATCCTTAACTTTCTTTGAGGGGGCCTATGTTGGAAGCATGAAAGTAAGCATACCAAAATATTCTCATGCCACTACCTATAAAGTGACCAGATAGCTAACCCTGGCTGTCTGTTAGTAAAATCTAGAAAAATGGATATGGCATCTTCTTTCTACATTTTTTCTGTAATATATTAATATACCAAGACTCGGGGGGCAGGAATTCTCTAAAATACATACACAAACCTTGAGATTGTGTTTATGATACTGAATTCTGAACAAAGTCTTCCTGCTTTTTGGGAAGATGACCCTCAGTCCAGAAAGAAGCATTGTTTCCTAGCTTTAGCTGATCCTATGAATACAATGTGAATATAGTCGACGGTGGCTGGGACAGATGGAAAATGAGGCCATAATGAAGCCTCCTCATTATTCCTTGTCAGTGCCGAGTTCCATTAGGAAAATTAATATATTGACTATTTCTCTTGAGATGAATCCCAAGAAAATGATCCATGCAGAGGGAAGTTTCAGAATGACGAATATTTATGATATATTCAGTGGTAGTTTTGGCATATTCTGTGTCCAGGAATCCTGGAGTCCTGGTAACCTTGACTACCCAGCCTCGACTTGCTGGTGTTCCCACCAGCTCTCCTCCTCGTCAGAATGCCCCTAACGAGCAGGGGTGGAGTTTGTCCACAAGAGAATACTTTATAGTTGATTAACTGCCACCAAAACCTCATTTATCATTTTAATAAACTTTCCAAGGGAGAGGAAGGATTTCCCCAGATCCTCTTTATCTTTGGCATGGAAGCGTAATGGGTAATCAAGTGTGGATCAGCATAGACCCATGCTAATTCCTCTTAATCCCCATGTGAATATTTTATTTTTATTAATAATCACACTAAAACCACTGAGCATTTTTCCTTAATGATGTGCTTGTTTGGGGGAGGAAGGATAGGCAAAAAAAAAAGTTTAAACCCAAAGTTCAGTTCAAATAAACAGAGGAGGCCATGAAAAAAAAAAAAAAAAACCCAAAGATTACTCGCATACAAACATTCTGAAAAATATAATCTAATAAGACCATGAAGGAGGAAGAAAAGTTTGCATCCTTCCTGAGCACTGGCAATGGAGCAGGTGCCTTATCCACGTGACTTTATACCACTGTATCATGGGGCGTGTATTAGTATCCGAAACTTAAGGTAAAGAGGTTCAGCTCAGTGAGCTGTGGAATTGATGAGTCACATTTGGACACAGGTGTAATACTTCAGCCTGTGCTTGCTCCATTGTGTCTTGCTGCCTTTTCAAGGAATGATTAAAAATACAGTTTTATTTCATAGTTATGATGCATTTTTTTCTTTCCATAATTTCCTCACCCTGCCCCACCTTCCCACCCCCTCCTTCCTGCTTCAAATGAATCATATCTCTACTCCCGTGAAACCATATCTGCTAGACTTTCTGGGTTCCATACTAATATCCAGATCCATGAAAATTGTTAAATGTTTCAGAAAACTAGGTGAAAAATGCAAAGCATAGTTCCTGAAAACTTAGAACCAGTCCTATGAAGGAACCAGGCAGAAATTGTCTGGTACCCAAAAGGACTTCCTTGAAAAATTAAGGGGGTGGGTATTCTGGGAGGTAAACTGCCCCCAGCCTCAGGCACTGATGGTGGCCCCCAAACTGGCTGTACCTTCTTCCATTCTGGTCTCTGATGACCAGGACTGTTCTTGGGTGAGCCCCTGGAGGTTGGTATTCTCCATCTCTGCATCAAACAGGTGTGAAGAGAAAGTAAGAGCCAATTTTAGGAAACTGAGAGTCAGTGGTCAGGAGCCAAGATAAAAACCGATCAGGCTTAGGAGAAATGAGAAGAATCAGAAAAGTAGAAACAGTAGAACAGAGTGACATGGAGGAAGCAAGCAGTTGACAGGACCAAGAGAGAATGGGCCACCCTGCAATGCTGGCTGGGGCATGCCCAGGAGCTAGCAAAGTGCCCAGCTCCTCGGAAGCCCCCCAAAGAGGAGCTGGTCGGGAGCAGATCAGACAGGGAGATGGGAAACCAAGAAGGCAGGAAAGATAAGTCAAGAGAGCAAAGTGGTAGACCCCAGAAGTACTTTAGATGGCTGGGTGTCTCCCTAAAATACTCCATGCTAGACATTGACTCCCTCACCCCTGGGGAGCCTGGGTCCTGGCTGTGAAGCACTCTCTAAACCCCAGGTGTCCACCCGGTCTGCATTTTCTCTGTAAATGAAACTCTTAAACTGCGTCAATCCCATCCATTATACCAGCACCTTAGCATCTGACACATGAGGCCACCTCTACTCCATTACAGTGCAACCCTACATGTTGTGACTTCCCATTTCCCAGCCCCCAAATACGAGAAGTTTGGTGCTTTGCCTGTGAACTGCTCTGGGCGGATGGCTCCCTGCCACGGCTCTTTCACTAGGCATCATGGAGGCAGGTCCTCTACCCTCCGGCGGCCTCTGGGTCTCCATGGAGCTCTGCATGCTTGTCCTTGGCATCGAACGGCCTCCTTTCATACATGATAAGTTCGACTGTGTCTTTGGCCCCTGCCATTGAGAGCCGCATTTCATGGGGCTAGAAAAATAAATTGACAAAAGGAAGAGTCACATATCCCTCGCTGGCAATGAATCTTGCAGAACCAAGAGAAGAAGAAAAAAGTGACCCCATTGTCCTGCCAACCAAGAAAAAATTGCCAGTCTCTAAGCAACATTTGTTATCATTTAATTAATAAACATTTCTCATGGAATTTACAATCCTTTCCCAGTTATTCTTCATAACAAGACTCTGTTGTAAGTCACCATGATCATTGCACTCTGCAGTGAGGAAGGTGATTCGTTCCCTGCCTCATCCTAACAAAAACAGACAAAGGGTCTTCCTCTCAGGCTTGCCATTCTCTCCCCTGATGCTGCTTAGACCTCATCTCAGCAACTGGGAATGAAGTCTTAGCTGAATGACAAGGATTCAAAGATAAAAGGAGACCAAGGTCATCCTGACAATGTGTCCGTTCACTGCTTTCTGAGGGAGCCCATAGCGTACACACAAGGGGGAGAACGTGACCCAGGCACAATTCTGAAAGTCTTCCTGAGACAAAGCCTCGTCACGGGCACTGTTTTCAATTGTGTGCCTGAAGATGTGCCTTCATCTTCGGCACCTGTAGACCGGTCATCTTCGGCACCTGTAGACGGGTCATCTTCGGCACCTGTAGACCAGAGGCACAAAGGGAAAGGCACTCAGCTGACAGAAGACCCTGCAAGCCTGAGTATTTCCCTGGTATATTTCTTGCTTAATTCCAGAAGAGAACTCTCACTCCACGGGACCTAGCTAATTCTGAATTCGGACTTTTTTAGTAGTTAGCCTTTTGTTGCCGCTATTTTAATGAAGCTCTGAATGCATATCACAATGTAACACATTGGGGTGTTTAAGTATGCGTTAGCACATTTTAAATATACACATATGTCCATCATAAAAAGCTGTGAGAAAGTCATGTAACAAAAAAATGGAAGTAAGATAAACAGAGAAAAGAAATCTGTACAGATGTACAAAAAAGTCTTTTCCATACAGACTTCTTTAGGAAGTTAGAAGCGATTTGCTTTTGATAAGTCTGCCCCCCTGCATACTTCTTCTCCATTCTAAGTTGATGATATGCTTGCCAGACTAATTCTCTGCTTAAATCATGCTGATGTCTGGGCCCAAACTGCGAAGGCTGACACAGGACCTTAGCAAAATCTATAAAGCCAATACTTGGTGGGTCCATAACCAAGGATGAACTCAAAACAGAAAGAGGCCATGGAGGTGAAACACAAGAAGGTGTTTTAAGACACTAAAAGAAGGGTTCTTTCTCTTTTTCTTCTACTTCCCTGGTTTGTTTTGGTGATTTATAGCTTTTCTCTCCAGCCGGGAAGATTTGGTATTTATAAAGGGAAACCAAGTTAATGTTCATTAAAAGTTCTGAATAGACTTGTACAGACAGTGGAGCTCTCTGCTCTGGTAAGAAGATTATATGCCTTTGCATGCGTGGTCGCTCACTTACTCCCTGGTCTTTGCAGTGGCTTGAACTAGCTGTGAGAGGGGCCTTCTTCTTTAACGAGCATCACACTTCTCACTGCAGAGACGCGAGCCGTACATCTTCCAATCTTGGGTCATTGGCAGTTCTGCAGAGGTGGAGGTAGAGAGTCAAAGTCAGATACCCTCAGACACCTGAACCACTGCCACCTCTCAGACCAAGAACTAATCTTGATATTTAGCTCCCAAGTCAAACCTACATGATTTGGCTTTATTACTCATTCTACCATCGGTTTATTAAAAACAGTTCTTCAGGATCTTTTTACGTTAAGAATCCAGTGTCAAGCAATAGTAAGCAAAGTGGGCCGACGTTGGTGTTCAGTAGATGTTTCATGCATGACTAACCCAATGAAGAACATGTCCTTATTATGGAAGCATTTATTTAGCACTTACTGTGGGGAAAACTTTAGGTAGACACTGAGGTAATACCGAGATAAATAATTTACACCCTCTGACCTTGAATTGCTTACAGTTTAGTCTGGGAAACAGACACAGATGAAACAGAATAAACTTTGGGAATTAAGGAAAGTTCAAGAAAATGTGGTGTACGTGGTCTGAAAGCCATCTTGAATTGCCACCCGGAGGACTGGACAGAAGAATGTCAGGTTTTAATCACAAGGTGACACAGGAATCTGGAGGGCATGGGAGTGGCTGAAGGACAGTCATAGGACTCCCTCGATCCACGATCACCTCCAGAACATAAACCGTGAACTTTGCCTACATGATCTTATTAACAAAAATTTGAAAAAAAAAATAAAGTAAGCTCTTTTATTCTCTCCTTCACAGATGAGGAAACTGTCAAAGGTAAACAACTTGCCACAGTACTAAGTACAAAGCCTGGAAGCAAATCTCAATCTCCTTGGAAGCCTGAGAAACCCACAAGGGAGGAAGAAGCTCTCCTGTAGATTGGCACATGGTGGGAAAGGGCAAAAAGGGTATCCCTGAGTTCAAGAAGCTTCTGGTACAACTGAGCAATATGCATGTGATGGAAAACCAACTTTAAGGGGCAGGAATGGTAAGTGTCAAGCAAACAAGTGTTCCAGATCATACCACACCAGTGCTCTGCTCCTGGAGGGCAGGAACCACAGCAGGGTGGGGAGCCTGGGAGAAAGCAGGAGACAGTTGGCCTGCCCTGCGTAGCTGCATTTTAGTGCAGCAAGTGTCCCTGTTCTTCTGGTCCTTCTCCTGGTCTACAGTGAGGAAATCTAAATAACTGATTTATACGGGTCCTTCCATTTCCAGATTCTGAGTCCAAAAAAATTCACCTTGGGTTGGAAGTGGGAAAGAAGGGTATGAAGGAAAAATGAAGCAGAAGACACCGTTCAGGGATAAATAGGGGGAAAAGAAAAGAATATAAAATGCCAAGAAGTGAGAGTATGTGCAAAACCTCACTTTAATCTTCCTTGTCCCTTGAAAGCAAGTTTTCTGGGACTCCTCAATATAATACACTTGAACTGCTGATTATCAGGCTTCCCAATGAAGCTGTAAGTCACCTGGAACAAAGCTCACGTCTATCTTGCTAACCTTCATAGTTACAGAGCCTAGAACGAATGCGGCCAGAAATAGATCAAGCAGCCAACAGATTGTCATTTGAATACTGAAAGCAATAATTATGGTAGTTTTGAGTAAATATAAATGGACAGAAGATTAGCTATCTGACTCTTCAGCCGTACAGGGATATTATTGGACAAACATGCAGTTCATTCAGTGAGAGGAATTCTGGAGGAGAAGACAATGCAATATTTGGGGAGTGATAGCTGACACAGATGGGAAAACTAGGAAAATAACAAAGCTTTTTATCAGGCATGCAGGAGATTACTTGAGAGAAGTGGTTTGCAATTTGGAGAAGGGTTGCCGAATTCCGTCTACTCAAACTGATTAAAGTTGAAGAGCAAATTCGGAATGAGTTAACAAGGTTACAATTTCAACCCAGAGACAATGTTAGAAAGAAAGGAAGAAAAGAAGAAAAAAATTAAAGAAAGGAGCTGGGGAGGAAGGGAGGGAGGGAGAAAGGAAGAAGGAAGGTGGAATGCCATCATGAGCTGTTGCTGCTAATTTGTCTTTCCAGGCAGAAGGAAAGCAGTTCACCTCCCCATGTAATGCAGGGAGAAGAATAGTGAATTTAAAATGTCTCCCCAGTCTATTCCCTGTGCTTGTCACTGAGCTCTTGAGGTGGCTGTGTTGTCTCCATAAGTGCTCTGGGAAGAGCCTCTCTCTGGTAAATTCCTCAGACATTAATTTTGGAGACTGGAGCTCTAGCAGTCTGTGCTGACGATCCACCTTCGGAAACCAGAATTGGCAGCCACCTTAACAGGCACTTAAATGCATAACGAGAGAGGAAAACTTTTGCAAATTACAGAAGAGAGATTGATGCTCTTAAACTATTAGAAAGTCTTTTGCATTTCCTCAGGATCCATATAACAAAATTGGAGTTTCATTTAAAAATGTTTCAGTCATTGTATTGAAAGCCGAAAACTTTCCAAATTTCCATTCAGTTCTTTATATCTTCACCTTTTTTTTTTTTTTTTCTGTTGTGACTTTCTGTTTCTAAGCTTCTGTTTGTTTTTGGTTTGCTGTTCTTGTTGTTTCCAGCATATTTGTAATTGGCCATTTAAGTATTTTAACAATGGCTGCTTTGAGATCTTTGTCAGATAATCCTGACATTATTTCCCTCTCTTCTCCCATCTATTGATTGCCTTTTGTTTGAGATCTTTCAAGTAGGTGGTATGACCTGTGATTTTCAATTAAAGCCTGGACTTTTTAGGAATTGTGCTGTGAGACTCTGGATCTTATTTAATCCTTCTCTTTTAGCAAAACAGAAAATATACCAGTGACAAATAAAGGTATTATATATGGGTAAAAAAAAAAAGGTATAACTGTTAAGAACTTACATGCCTTTAACAATACAGACTTAAACTCTATAAAGTGACAACAGAAATTCACAGAGAAATAAATACATCCATATTTTATTTGAAAAATTTAATATACGCTTCTCATAAATTAATCAAAAAGACAAATACATATTATGCTAAGCAAAATAAGTCAATCAGAGAAAGACAAATATCCTATGATTTCAGTTATATGTGGAATTTAAGTAACAAAACAGAAGATCACAAAGGAAGGAGGGAAAAATAAAATAAGATGAAATGAGAGATAGAGACAAACCATAAGAGATTCTTAACCATAGGAAACAAACTGAGGGTTGCTGGAGGGAACAGGGGTTGGGGGGGTAACTGGGTGATGGGCATTAAGGAGGGCACTTGATGGAATGAGCACTGGGTCTTACGTGCAACTGATGAATCACTGATCTCTACCTCTGACACTAACAATACACTATATGTTAATTAATGGAATTTAAATAAAATAAATTTTAAAAAAACAAATATAACAAGGAGAGATAAAATTATCTAAATGATGACATTTCAAATTTCAAACCACCAGAGCCTTTATAAACTCAAAAACCAGCATCACACAGACAATGTGCTAGGACATAGGACAATAAAATTAGAAAACAAGAGCAAAGAACAGCCTTTTAGGTACAGTCCCTTGCCCACCAAAATTCACTTTCCCTGCGCTCCTGTGATCATGCTATATATTTCATGTTCCTGTCCCCTCTATAGGGCATGATTCAATCTCTAAGAAGATAGAACCAGATAAGGACTATGCCACCATGACACTTAGGGCTTGACATTGCAGACAAGTCTACTGTATGTCCTTCACTTTCACCTTCTTCAGCTGGTCACAGCTCAGATGTGGGGCTCCTGGGTAACAGGATTCAGTCATGCCAGGGATAGCACTCCCACAGTGGATGGCAGAAGGCCTGGAACATATGTGGGTCTCGAAGGACTCCTGGGAACACATGAAGATGCCTGCCAGCTGAAAATATTCACTTTACTACTATGTGAGAGAAAAGTAAGCTCATCAATTCTTAAAGCTACTGTATCTTTCAGATGTTTTTAATGAAAAATAGCTTTACCCTAATAGCTACACCTAAAAAATCTAATATATATCCAGCAATTAAAAAATCAATAATGTACTATGACCTAGTAGAGTTTGTCCCTGTAATACAAGATTCAATCAATCATTCAATGTAATGCACAATCTTAGCAGAATAGAGAAGGTAAAAATAGCTAGAACCACACATGTAAAAAAAAGTGTTTGGCAATCTCCAACATTCTTTTATATAAATCTCTCAAGGAAAAAGGAATAGAAGAAAAAATCCTCAAATTGAGAAAAGGCAACAATGAAGAACTTACAACTGGCAACATATTTAATGTTGGAAGACTGAATACTCTCTTCCAAAAATCAGCAACAGGGCAAGGATACCTGCTGTTACTATGTTTATTCAACACAGTACTGGAAGTTCTAGCAAACACAATACAATAAGAAAAATAAATAAAATGCAAGCATATATTTTCCAATATTTCAATGAAATATATGATTGTAAATATAAAAAAAATCCCTAAAGAATATATCCAAAAACCTACTAAAACAAATAAGGGGTTTTAGCAAGGTCACAGGATGTAAGCTACTAGGTAGTAATAGTTGGAAAATATAACTTAAAAATACATTTACAATGGCTTTGAAAACATGAAACATTAGGGTTTTTTTTTTTTAATATGTAAGCTATAGAACTACAGAAAACTGTTGAGAAGAATTAAAGATCTAAGTCAATAGACAGAAAGTAGATTAGTGTTTCCTAGGGTAAAGGGTGAGAAGAACAATAGCAATTATCTATATGTTGTTTGTGATGGTGTTTATGAGCATATATTTCATCAAAGATCATCAAATTGAGAAGCTCATGGCTGGCTCAGTCAGTAGAGCATGTGACTCTTGATCTTGGGGTTATGAGATCAAGCGCCCCCACTGGGCGTAGAGCTTACTTAAAAAAAATTAAAGATCATCATATTTTATACTGAAATGGATACCTTTTATTTACATAAATTTTATTTCAATATCATTGAAAATCAGTGCAGTGGGAAATCAGACACTTGAATAAAAAAAGAAGTATTAAAGAAATAGAAATGGTTAAGAAATATATCTACTTCTTAAAAGTCCCAGACTTGTAAGAGATTGCTACCAAACCTGGAACCAAAATTTAATACTTGTTTTATAGAAAAAGTTACAGAAAATAGTAGAAGAGTAAAAACTAGATAAACTTGAATCCAAAACCATGGATACAATGAAAAAAATATATGTCTATTTCAATTATGAACCAGATATATAAATCTCTAATAAACTATCAGTTAACAAAATCCAGCAATAATATGTTTAAGACATAATACAACAAAATGTTAGCAGGATTCATCCCAAGAATACAGGTAAGATTTAATATAACATAAACCTATTGGTATAATTCATAGCTCTTACAGACTAAACGGGAAAATAGTGTTATGATTATTTTACTAGATGCTGCCTGTGTATTTAATAAATTCAACAGCTATAATAAAAACACATATGAAATTAGAAATAGAAGATTCATCTGCAGGGATTGTATTCAGCTGAATATAAAATAAAGGAAGATAAACAAGTAAGCCATGATATAAACTCCAAAGAGCCCTTCTCCCTCCCCTAAAAGAGGTCAGGCAAAAAAAGAAATGACAGCTCATGATGCCAGGGACCCAGCACTTCTATTTTGTTACTCTGACGTTGTCCTATTCCAACACAGTTCTTAAAAATAGATTCAGAAGGATGAATAGCAGTGGCTCCAGTCCACCTCTTTTGCTCCGCAAATAACCATCCTCCCTCTTGTTTTCACATCTAGAGTATGCATATACCCTCCTGAAGGGAGTCAACCACAATTTCCCACCCAGGTACTTGGTAAAATCATCTGTATTTGCAAATAAAATGCTAACAAGAAGAACCTAAAAGTTCTACCTCTTAGATTTTCAGAGTAAAACATGTTTCCTGGGAACCACCATATTATTGTGATAATGTATTCCATCTTATTTGAGCTAACTGTATTTTTCTTTATGATATGAGTTAAAATAAAAGGAAATTAACAATTCAGTGGTTGGAAATAATTTTGACTATAAAAACATGGTAGGTATATGTATAGTTATAAAGCTTCCATTTATGTAAATTTTAGACTGAAAAGACCTTGGAGTCCATGTAGTCTGTTCTATATTTATAGATTAGGGAACTGTAGAATGAGAAAATTACATTCCAAAATTCTACACAAGTTAATGGCATATCTGGCACTCAGGATTCAATGTTACTAATCTTTGTTCATTGCTCTTTCTTTTAAAATCAAAATAACATTTTATAACAGAATTAGCAACCCATTTCTGGATCTTCCAGTCAGCAACATGAAGAACAGGGAGAAGATTCATTAGTTTTTTTGTTTCCACTACTATTTCTAGGACTTAGGAATGGTTTTCAGAAAGTTAGGTCAATATCATTTGCATGACTTGCACTAAATACAATTCTCCTTGTAATTCCATATCCATATCCGAATTATTTTTTATAGCAGTAAAGGATTCTTGAACATCTTTACTAACTGATCCTGTATGAAAGCCCCTAGGTAATGATTTGGTAAATAATTACTGCTAATTTAAACAGACATCAGGGTGCCTGGGTGGCTCAGTCAGTTAAGTGTCTGCCTTCGGCTCAGGTCATGATCCCAGGGTCCTGGGATCGAGTCCCACATCGGGCTCCTTGCTCAGCAAGGGGCCTGCTTCTCCCTCTGCCTGCCTCTGTCTCTCTGATAAATAAATAAAATCTTTAAAAAAAAATATAAAAAGACATCAATGGCTTAAATCATTATAAGGATGAGAGAGGTTGACGTAGAAGACACAAAACTTTCTCTCACAGGTGCTGCAAAATACAAAATATTTTCTGTAGAAAAAAGAAAGTGTCATAAATTCCGTGGTGATGATCATAGTCGTTTCAAGAGGTTTAAACATCAGTAGAACTCTGAGCTGTTGACTTTTTCCATAAAGAGAAAGGAAGATCTTGGCACATAAAGAACATGTATTTCTAATCAGACAGATCTCTGAAATCTTGGTTCGGCCACCAATTAGCTATGTGATTTTTGGGCAGCATGTCTAAGCCTTGATGTCCTCATCCTGGAGTTGATATATTACCGCCTACTTCAAATTTGTGATGAGAATTAGAAGAATTTAAAGCACTTACTGGAGTGCCTGTCACCATTTGTGTCCAATAAATTATATTAATGGAATTCACAGTAGAGAAGTGATCCACACACCATCAATACAGAAACACTTCTTGGAGAGGAGTCAAGACTTGAGTTCAAGAACCAGATTTAATAGGAAAGAAAAGAAGTAAAGACTAGCTGAAATGGCATTTTGTTACTTCCTCACACCCAATATGTATCTTTCTTCAGGTGGCGTGGGGCTAAAAGGTGCATACACATGCAGAGTAGCCAAAGAGAAGAATTATTCAGCTGAAGTCCTGAAGATCAACTGACTTTCTGTTTCTAGTCCACTGTGACTGCCTTTTGGGAAAACAACCTTCCCAGGCCTTTGCCCCGCCATCCTCCTGTCCACATTAGAAGGGCAGGATGGCCTTCCTTAGGCCTATTCTCCCCCTAGGCTCTGATGCCCAACCACCCTCTGCATGCACATAAAGAGAAGGGGTAGGGGACCTCCAGCCTGAGTATCCAGTCCCAGCACCTCCCGATCAGACTTGAATGTAGCAAATCAACTTTAGTACCTGGGGTGTGTTGCTGAAACTAAATCTCAGGTTTGTAACCTGATCTCCAGATCTGTTTTATTTGATTGATGCTATAAGCCCAGGTTTTGGTGATGATAACTCTTATGATAGCTGTCTTAGTGCCTGTGGGCTGCTGTAACAAAATACCATAGACGGGGTGGCTTAGAAACAACAGAAATTTATTTCTCACAGTTCTGGAGGCTGGAAGCCCGAGATCAGGGTGCCAGTGTGGTTGGGTGAAGACCTTCTGGGTCAGACTTCCCACTATGTCCTCACCTGGTGAAAGAGGCAGGAGGCTCTCTGCAGTGGCTTTTATAAGGGCACAATCCCATTCATGAGTGTTCCATTCTTACGACCTAATCACCTCCCAAAGGCCCCACCTCCTAATACCGTCACATTGAGAGGTAGATTTCAACATATGACTTTGAGGGGGACACAAACATTAAGACTACAGCAATGGTCACTCTTGTTCTAGATCTAGGAATCCGACACTGAATTCAACCATGAACTTTGGAATCAATCTTATGTGAATTTGTATTTGCTTTACAGCCTAACAGGTTCCTGGTTCTAAGTTACTTTACTACAGGGGGCTTCTGCTGCATCATTTCTAAGATGGAATAAAAATATCTACCTCAAAATGTTTTGGAGGGGCTTCTGATATTCCATATAAGCCATCTGGCATATTGAAGGTACTCAATAAATAAAAATAGCCAACTCTCCTAAAGCTGTCTGCCTGAGCTCTCCACATGCACATGCCTCTTCATTTTCGTGTGTGAAGCCACCTCCACCTGCTGAAAAGACCAGGACACGTTTTGACACAGCTGATGTCACGGGAAGGTGAGTTCCCTTCCCCAGCTGCTCTGTCTTGCAGATGCCCTCATCCGATGGTTGTAGACCTGGCCATGTCATGAAGTAAGTACGAGGTCTTCCCCTGGAATGGTCACCATATCATCGGCTGCTAGGTTTTGCTTTATTTTTGGTTTTTGTTTCTCTTTCCTCCAAATTCTCTGCATCTGTATCAAAGACTTCTCTGTGGCTTTCTGAGTCAAGTTGAGAAAAGGTTTTCCAAAGTGTTAGGACATATTTCCTTAGTTGGAAGACCTGTTTATTGTTGATGTACTTTTTTGATGATCATGTACAATTGGGGCACATAAGAATATTCTAGATGTCATTACTGACACTATTTTAATTTCTCACCCTTTACTCTATCTATGCCCTTTGATGTGTAACGTGGAGTTCCTTCTCTACAAGTGGAATATATTTCCCTACCCTTTGATTTGGGGCTCTGTCCTGTGTCATGCTTTGGTCACTAGAAAGAGTGGGCAGTGACAATGTCTCAGTGCCACACTGAGACTCTAAGAAGCCTTGTGTACTTCCATGTGCCCTCTCACACAGCTGCCATCAGCATGAGATGCACCCACTTGGCCTACTCTGTGCATCTGAGGAGGATGATCAAAGACACCTGAGCAGAGGTACCCCACTGTGCCCATTGAGATCAGCCACCTTCCAGTCAACCCACCAAATCTTAAGCAATAATAATATTATAAAATGTGGTTTTAAGCCATTTAGTTTTAGGATGGCTTGTTTTATAGCAAAAGTTAACTGATAAAACCAATATAGATACTATAGATTAAGCATAATGTGCCATTATACAGGAATTCTATACACTTGGCATTCGTTATTGTTGACACTAGTTTGGAAGGTAAATATGAATTTTGCAAGTATGGTTAGGTTTGGTGGGCTGATGGAAAAACAAATCGGATTCTAAGGGTCCTTTTTAACAGTAAGGATTTTCCTAAATAGTCGAGTCTTTTCTGTCTTTTCATTTCACTTGTATCTCCCGTCACATTTGCTTCAGGAACACGTTGAATGAACATCAGCTAGGGATGCATCTTCAGAACAGAAGGGTTCTGCAATGGCCCCCTAGAAAACTGATGTTTTCCAACGCGCCAAGCCAAGCTGATTGAAGAGCTGAATGGAGAAACGGACTAGCCTGGCACTGGCTGCCTGTCTCTGCAAGTATGTTTGTGGTTGTGAAACAATGAAGAACATGGAGACATCTGCGATTTTATTCTGCGCACAATTTGTCCCGAGGTTACAGTGATCACCCAGGTTCCAGCATTTTATGAGGACTTGCAGGAGGATACGTTCAAAGTGAATTCTAAATGACCAAAAGCCACTTGATCAGAAGAATTCAATTTATAACAAGATTCACCACTTCAAAGTCAATTCTATCCCTTTTATTATCCAGAGGCTACGGAATGAATCATTTTCTCTGGATTGCAGCAAGTTCATATACTGGATACTTACAGGGTTACAATTACTAAGATCCAGGGTCTGAAACAATTACCCCTAGAACCACGTTTGGTTTCTCTGTGCTCTCAAAAGAAAGGTTTTCTTTAATTTTAAGTATATGCACCCAAATTTATAGCTACTCTCTTGCTCATTAAAATTCAACTCTTATGCACACTTTCTCAGACATGTATACCATATTATTTTCCACTTTCACATATTTTATTTGTTTTATAGCTAATCCCCCTAAAATTTCTGACATTATACCAAATTTGCTCTTGCTATGTAAGTCATGGCACGGATGACTGGGTGCTACAGCAGAAGCCAGATGAAAGTCCCTAAGGGTCACATCACTTCCCCACCAGCTCCCTACCACATCTGACCCAAAGGCTTTGCTGCAAATCAGAGGACATACAGGAGAAGTTGAAAATTTAGACTGACAAGAAAACTGTGAATTGATTGAAATTGCTTGACTTTATGCTTATTAAGTCCTAGGCCATTGGGTAAAATGTATGTTGTGATAAAATTAAATCCAGTTACAGATAAATAAAGCTAATCTTTTTGCACATTGGTCCTGGTGCTTGAGAACTCTGCACCTGATAAACACATGATTCCAATGATAATACCCTGGGATCACGGTGATTAAATAAGAACGTACATGTCGTTAAAGTAGCATAAAGGAGGGGGAGGGAGCAAAGTGGCCAGGGAGGACTTAACTTTGTCTGGAAAAACCAAAATTCTTCAAGTGGAAATGTAGGCTGGGAAGATTCCAAGCAGAGCACAGCCTGAACGTATATACATACAGAAGAATGGGATCATATATTCTGGAAATAACTAGTAATTTGGCATATCTAGAGAGTGATCTTCTCCTTTCAATTTCTTCCTATCTCTTTACTTCCTCCATGCCGTCAGAGGAGTTAGAGCCAGAGCATCCCTTATAACTTACCCCTAATGAGTCGTTAAGGTTGGTGAAAAAAAGGCTACTCTGGGAAATCTAAGGCTTATGCTTTCACAGCAATATCCAGCCTGCCTGTACCTGCAAAATGAGTTCTACTCTATCTTGGAAAAGGCACAGACACATGCTCCGTTTGTACAGGTTGGGAAAAAAAGAGAGAGATCGGAAAGCTTCACAGGATGATTCCCAAGGTTTCTCTTCTCAAGGCCGCTTTATATTCTTAAAAAGTTTTTGGGGTCCCCAAGGAGATTTGTTTATGTGAGTGATATCTATCAATATTAGTCATATTCCAAAGTGAAACATATTACATAATATAACATTTGAAATGCTTATTTATTAAGTAGCTTCAAATGCTAATATATCCATTACTGGTAAGCATAAATAACATATTTTAATAAAAATATTTTTCGAATATAAAAACAATGGTGGAAATATTGGCATTGTTTTAAATTTTTGCAAATCTCTTTAATGGCTGGCTTTAAAGAGGACTGCTGGGTTTCTATATATGCATTCATCATCTTGCGATAGGTTGTTTTGGTTCAAATACAAAACAAACCCAGCCTCACACCATATGCAGAAGGGAAGGAGTATTTTAGTCTTTTCAGATAATTGTGGATATTCTTCTCTAGGACCACACCTAAATTTGACAACTGGTAGTTTCTCAAAGGTTGGTTCCAATGTAGCATCTGAAAACCAAAACAATAAACTTTTTGTCACAATAAACTTTTGTCACATTGAAATTTGTTGGTCTGTCTTGCACTTTGAATGGATCTTTGCTCTTGTTTGTAGGGTCATGTACTAGTTATGTGAAAATTTTCAGCTTATGCAGTTTTTTATTATTATTATTATTATGTTACGTTAGTCATTAGTTTTTGATGTAGCATTCCATGATTCATTGTTTGGTATTTTAACTCATATCAAAAAGCACAGCATTACTAGCATCATCGATCTCATGAGGAAAGCCTTCCCAATACTTATTGGGAAGCAAAACCAGGAATTATTTAAAAATCCTAATTTTCACTTTAGTGCTCGCATTTTCTTACCTGAAATAAATGCCATAATTTGTGTTCCTTGAAATGTTAGGTTCACTCGGTTCACTTGTAAGGAAATGTCTCCTAAATGCTCCAGTTTGAACGGTTCACCTTTTTTCTACTGTCAGCTGTTTCTTGACTAAAAATTGCATTTCATGTAAAAGGTAGATAGTTTAGCTTGCAACGCCAACGATTGCCTGGGTGGTTTTCCCTGAAACCACTGTCATATCTCAGCATGCAGCAAAGCACTTTAGGTACACTTTCCATAGAATCACACAGAGTATTAAAAAGACACGCCCACAGGGTCAAGATTTAATAAAATTCATTATTATAACTTTTCAAATCAAGGATAGTCTCGATAAAACATGTCATTTTTCTGTGCATCAGTCGTGAAAAATACAACTGTGATTGCAGTTTGCTGCTACTGATTGGTTTGTGCAAAGACACCATGCCCGTGTATGTGTTTGCACCGTGAGTCAACATAGTGAAAAAGGACAGCAGGTACTTACAGGTGTCAGGAGAATCATTTCGGCCTCAGGTATCCCGTGGAGGTGTGGTCTGTGGTCTGTGGACCACACTTTGGGAACCTCTGATGTAGAGAATATGAAGATCAAGGATTTTGGGGTATGGACTGTGATGTCCTGATGGGTGGAACATGGATCTGCTTCTCACCAGGGCAAGCTTGTCTAAAAGTGGCTTTCTAGAGCTTAGGACTAACCATTTTGCCTTATCCAGTGGATCTCAAATTGAGCTGTGCATCAGCATCACCTCAGGAACGGTAGGGGAAAAAAAAAATTAGGGAGCTGGTCTTCTCCAGTGGGTTTAAATTTGAAATCCAGCATGTGTTTTTGTCATGTCTTTGGTGATGCCATTCAGCCAGATCATGAGATATATTTGGAAACCCCTGGATCATGGGGCTATGGTAAGTCCATTGGGTGCTATCGACTACATGTTATTATAGGAGTACTCACAGGTCTATCCAAGACACCAGCTTGGCTTCTCTATTGTTTCTAGTGGCTGTGGAAACTACAGTTACCAGGGAATCAACCACAGACTTAGACTGTAGTTTCTAGAAAATCTGAAGAGGTCAAAGAGAAGGAAATTTCTATTTTTTCCTCCCCAGGCCTGGCACAATGTGAGTTTCCAATAAAACCCTAACTAACATCCTTTTGAGTCTTTTGGACAACATGGTTTTGGATATATATATATATATATTTTGTATCTTCCTAAAGTTTTGCAAGACTCTTACAGGTGTTAATAGGGATAAAAACAATGTTTCAATATAATGAGGGGAAAGGCCAAGTCATATACTGTAAAACAAGTGAGAGATAACCATAAGGTTAAGATCATTAAGGAAGAAGCTATATGAGTGACAGAAAGGGGCATCTGAACAAAAGCTTATTTTTAAAGATATAAAAGTGGGAGAAGGAAGCTCTGAAACCCAGAGAATCATGGCCACTCCCCCACACACTGAAGCTGCCAAGAGATCCTGTGGTATCAACATGGGATGCCATGTGTGGATCAGAGGAGGGCTGGCCATCAGCTACTAGCTGGACCCTTGTGCGTCTGTTTTCACTCATGTCAGTAAAGATAAGAGGGTCACAGAATTGCTATAAAGTTTAAAAGAAATAATGCATATGAAAAGCTTAAGACCATTCCTAGCCTGCTGTAAACTTTGAGTATGTTTTAGCTGTTATGAAAGTTGTATGTTGTGATGATTGTTCGTGAACTTTTCATGCTGAGAAACTTGTCTCGCTCATCGTTTTATACCTAGTGGCTATCACATAAAAGATCCTTAGTAAAGATTTATTACATTTATTGGATAAATTAAAGCTGGTGGGGGAGGCAGGTACAGTAGGAAGTAGATCATTGCTCAAATACCAGAGACTTTCACTGTTCCCATTGGGGCTTGGTAGATTTTATTGAATAAATGTTTCTTTATGTGCTGCATGCCCTCAGGACAATTTCCCATGGCTTTTAAGTTCTTTTTTAAAAAATAATTTTTACAAATCATGGCTGTTCCATTGGGCATTGCATCAATGAGGGGAGTCCCTCATGCCAGCGTACTATATACATCACCCTCCTGACATGTATCTTTAATGATTTAATAGGATCAAACTTTCGTCCTGCTTCTCCCTCCTCTCCCTTTTCATTAGGGATAAGTGGAAGAGACAGGGAGAATAATCTGATGCTAATATTATTATTCTCAGGCATGAGTACTGCATTGAGTAATACTACGAGGCAGGAATTGTGCTCATGACTAGACTCTAATCTCATGATTTCCAATTGCTCTGCCCAGGGACCTGTTCTTGTTTTATGACACCAATTCTTTATTTATTGTGGATACTAGTTTCTCCAGTATCATTTTAAGGACCTTCTACATTCCTATTTTAAAGCTGTTTTGAGATTGCTTCATTATTTTCAGAGAATGAATTCTCCCGTTCAGCCTGTGGAGTTTTCTTCTCTTGTTAGTGCTCTACGTGCACTGTTTGCTTGAACAGGCACCTTGCGCAGGCCCCTGTCTTTCTCGCTCCCAGTTCAAGGTTTCCCACCAAAGTCTCAAGTCTTACGGTTGTCTTCCCAGTGTGGATTTAAATTTCACATTGCAGTGTGGGGCTCCCCTCTGTGAGAAATTCAGAGGGAGCAGCTTGGCCTGGCTGCAGTTAGGGTAGGTCTTCACACTCTCCGTTCACCCTAAGCAGGGAGCTCACTAACAGCCACACTGCTCGTCACAACTACCTCCAGCCTTGATTTAGAAATGGAAAAAACCACTTGCCACCCATTCAGCCAGTGAGGGCATTGCACGTGTAACTCATCTCAGAGACCCATAGACCTGTGTTAGTTGAATCCCATCCACCACTGACGGGTTCCAGTTTCCACACTCAGGATAACCTCAGAGCTCCAGACCAAGCTTACCAGTGGGTTTCTACTCTTTTCCCTGGTTGGGAAGATGTGTATCACTTTGTTGTTGTTCTTTACATACACATGCATGTGGATTAAAATGTTTTATTGATAACTGTTTGACATATGGTAGGGGGATACATTCCATATGAATTTGTCTGTCTCATCTTGACTAGAATTTTCATAAGCACTTTATATTAATCACTTTATTTAGTATTTGTTCAAAAAACACTTGGAAATAGGGGATGATCTGCGCCTTTTACAATTGGATAAAATGAACTGAGAATAAGTTGTGTAACATTCCTGGAGTTATAGTGTCAGTTTTTACTAAAGCCACTATATGAAGCCCAATAGGTTTTAATCAAATACCCATGTTCTTTCCATTTCACTATGCTGGGGGGAAGTCTAAAAATAATCTTTCGAATTAACACATATTTGACATTTTAGTATTTTCCATTTTTTCTTTCAACGATACATATAATAAATATTTTCAAGCCAGTTTTGCAAAAGATGCTTTTTCCTATATAGGCAAAAAAATATGCTATTCCAGAGCTGAATTTTCATGAATTGCTTCACTCATAATTTATTTACTTTCATTAGGTACTATATATAGCTGTCTCTGGACAAGGAGGGAGAAAAGGCGACTGTTGTCTCCTTAACACGTTCTGAAGAAGACTAATAAAATTCAGGAGTCATCTATAGCCCAGGGAAAGTTAGTTTTAACTGCTGCAGAAAGGAAGAATATTGCAAAGAAAAGGCACCAATATTTATAACCGTCAAAGCCACAGAAGCAGTAATTTGAACAGCAGGAGCTGTATCTCACTCACACAGTTTGTGCACCTCTCTGTCCTGGCAATTCTGTGATCCACATGGTCTCAGCATTAAACTCAAATGGAGATGGTGAAGAATTTTTAAGCAGAATCAAAGTCATTCTTCACTGAATTAAGTCTGTTGTTTAATCAAGAAATTAAAATCAAGGAGGCCCCAAAAGTCTATGCCTCGTGCATGTAACACTCCCTTCTGAGGTGAGGTGCAGACTCACTGACTGGTCCCTATGCGTCAGGGTCCCAGGAAAGTGACCCTCAGCAGAGTGACACGCAAGGACGCAGTTCATGCCACGCACAGGCTTCGGAGCCGAGAAATGGGCTCTGTAGTTATTAGCTGTGGACATGAAACAAGCCAGTGAAATTTGCTGTGTCCTGACCTAAGAGAGAGGGCTACAGCATGCCATGTGTTTCTCCAGAAGCTCAGGAGCATTGCTCTACCATCTAACAAGGCCGGCACTTGGAGGGACTCGAAACATGGCAGACACAACACGATGACTACTGGCACTTAGAGGAAGAAGATGTATCCTTCTGCACACCCTTGACCTCACATGTTTCATGGGAAAGGAGTGGGATGTTTATTTATCTGTCAAATAATAATCTCAAAGATGGGTTACTTGTTATTTTTAAGACTCCTCTATAACATAAATGGATATAAAAAAAAGAAATGCCATCTCATTGCTATGATTACAATGATTAGACTATTTCAGAGAAAGGAAAAAATATCAAACTACGCAGAACACACACACACCCACACCCACACCCCCCCACACACAGGGTGATGAACACAGGTTTTAGAGGCTTCTTGGATAAGGGTCATCCCCAATCGCTAATTCATTGGTTACCAAGGGCCATTTCTGTATTTTCTTTAAAGGTGACACATTTTATTTTAGGTTACTTTTAAAATGGACACCAGGATCCCTTGCCTTTGAGAGGGTTGGCATGTGTTAATTATGTAGACATGTCTGGAATAAGTGACGATCACTCTCAGGTAAGCAAAGGAAAACAGCCAAGAAAGCAGACATACAGTGACAAGAAGCACACTGGACCCCAGTGATGCGTTCTGAGCCCACCGATCTGATGCCAAACAACCCACACCTGCAGACAGGTGACCGGAGCTAGGGCCAGGTCATGGATTCCTGCTCAGACAGAATCACCGAATGCATAGTCACATGGGGGCCCCTATCCTTGGAGAAATTCCCCAGGACACAAAATGTTCTGCGGAAATCTTCTAAAAGAAAGGAAATACTCTGCTGGAATTGTTGCCACTTGCCTGTCTTCATCCCAGGAATTCCTCTTTAGAAGATTTCAAGCTTCTAGAAATCATGAAAGACAATGAGAAAACTTGAGCAATATGCATCCCCCCACCCCCACCGCTGGGTCCTGTGACAAGCCAGCCCCTGCATTTCAGTGTTCCAACATCAAAACAAAAGAAACATGCTATTTGGGGAGTGGGGACATATCCATAACCTTTTTTTTTTCCAGATGTACAAAATCCAACATTGTAGATTTTTTTTGCTAAAAGAATAGAAATTACTTTGGAGCTCCAGAGAAAAAGAAAATCAACACAATCCACTTTGAAAGGAAGAATTTGGCCAGGACACAGGCTGTTTCTCCCTTTTCAGGGGCTGCTTTCTCGGTTTCTAGAGTGCAATGAGCAAAAAGGGTCTTAAATATCATCTAAATAACAACATTCCACACTGAACCCCCCCCCCATTCTCAACAGATATACCAGTTTTTGCACAAGCCCGTATTGTCAATCAAATGCTACCATGAAATTAGTCTGAGTAACAGCAGTTTTATATACCACGTTTTCACAAGGCACCATTTTATGATTACATATCAAAGACATTCACGATGCCAACCAATCTGTCAGCATTTAAATGAGGCATTTTGGAAAAAAAAAAAAGTCAGACACAGCGTAAATGTGAGTAATGCTGCAGCATTATAAACCGTTCTCGGGTAGGAATTTAATGTACCTGCACTCCCCATCGGTCCTATGCTTTTTCTTTTGATGAAGCAAGGTTAATTCCTCGACGTTACCTGTGTTGGAGAGATTGCATTTCCTTTGAAGAATATACGCTAGAAATATCTCCCAAACCTAGCCCATCCACTCCTTATCTTTAAACACCTACATCCAGGGCTTGCTTCAGGCAAAACTGTCAAGGGGACAAATTCGACTTCCAGAACCATGGTTTGAAAGCAAGTGGCAAAATGTTTAGGAGAGAGTTTTGGATCCAGACAGACCTGGGCCTGCCCATGATATACTATCCCATACTAGATCCAGCATATACTAACCAGAGGGCTTCTGGCAGCTCGCTGGAGCCTTCTCTTCTAGTGGAAACAATTATGTCAACTCAGTGTGGACAAGTCTAAATTCTCATATCCTGTTTCTCGTTGTATATGACCCTTAAAATTAAAATTAAAATTGCATCCTCTTTTTAGGAAACAATCTTCTTCATTTTGGTTAGTCTTTCTTACTTTATCATCAATTTCCACACATCTAATGCATTTATTTCACCATGTTGCCAAATTTTATTGTCATTCTCTCAAATCCACATGCCAAGGGAGAATGTGTAAATAAAGGGGAACGACATGCCCACAGGTTCTCAAGCCTCAGAATGGTATAACCCTCTGCTGCATGATTTACCAGTGGGGTATGCATTTTCACTGATCATTAAACCTAAGGGCTAAAGCTCTTAGGGAGAAATTTCGGGCAAACTCGGAAAACACAAAATCCTAATAACGGACATGTAGGTAAAGGGTGAGCAAGGGGAGGCATCCGGGTGTCTCCACCGCCTCTGAAATGAGACCATATGGGTGGAGGTTTGCTCACCCTCGAGTCAGGCGGGCCCTGCCAGTACATGATATTGAGCCCACTGAGATTTCATCTGCCCAGCTGGATCAAAACGGAAAGGATCCGTTCAAACCAGATGGACCGGGAAGCTGCAGTTTTTGCCCACGGGGTCTCTGTTTGAATTTAAAGGGCCCTGTACCAGCAGGGCGTGAGGGTCAGAGTCCGCCCAGCTACTGCCCTCTAGCTGACCAGCAGCCACGCAGACCAAGGCTACACTTGGGCAAAGGCTGGCCAGCCACCCTGCTGCCTCCCGAGGCCGGATTCACAGCGTCTGGAGCTGTGAGCGTGTTTCCGAGCCTGAGCAAGTGCAGAATGATGCATGGCATGGGGAAGATCTAGTGGCAGCCAAGGCAGCTACTTTCAGGGAAACGGAAGGCTCCAATACTGAAGAGATTAAATACAAATACCGTGCTCACTGGCGAGGGACAGGAGAGGGGCACTGAATTCAGAGGCTGATAGAGGATCAGAGTGTTAGAACACCAGGACCCCAGAGGTGCCACGACCATGCGTGGGTGCTCTGGGACCTCAGGTGTTAGTGGTTCCCCAGCATGACCCATGCTCAGCTGATGTCAGAGGCCAAGAAAGCACAGGCCTGCCACTGCGTGGTCTCCTTTCCTGGGTGTAGGTAGGAGGAGAGTGTGGCCCAGGAACTGGGCCCTGAAACCTGGAAGTGAGCAGGGGCAGGGACAACGTTCAAAGCAATGAGGGAAGAGCACCCCTGAAGTCCAAGGACAGGATTAAAACACCAGGTCTGAGGGCAGGGAGCCAGCATGGAGTCTGCTAAGGACTGAATGTCTGTGTCCTCCCCAAATTCATATGTTGAGGTCCTTGTCCCCCAGTGTGATAGTAGTAGGAGGCGGGGCCTTCAGGGGATTATTAGGGTTACACTAGGTCACAAGGTCATCATCCCTCATGATGGGATGATTACCCTGATTAAAAAAAAAAATGAAGAGGGCGCCTGGGTGGCTCAGTCGGTTAAGCGACTGCCTTCGGCTCAGGTCATGATCCTGGAGTCCCTGGATCGAGTCCCGCATCAGGCTCCCTGCTCGGCAGGGAGTCTGCTTCTCCCTCTGACCCTCCCCCCTCTCATGTGCTTGCTCTCTCTCATTCTCTCTCTCTCAAATAAATAAATAAAATCTTTAAAAAAAAAAAAATGAAGAAAGATCTCTCTCCCCCTCCCCCCGCCCTCCATTCACACATGAGGAAAGGCTAAGTGAGGACTCAGCAAGAAGGGGGCCATCTACAAGCCAGGAAGCAGGCTCTCAGCAGAAACCAACCCTGCTGACAACTGGGATGTTGTTACAGAGGCTCCAGCTAAGAAAGGATCATAGGCGAAGAGTTAGCAAAAAGAACAGGCCAGGTGGTGGCTGTGGGTTGGAGGCACGGGGTTGAGTCAACATCCATCTGGAAGAAGGACACATTCCCTATACCTTCCATGGGCGAGGGACTGCACAGACAGGGGACATATGCCTTCTGAGGGACAAATAGAAAGCCAGGGGTTTACAGCATGGAGCAGGGAGGGGCTCTGCCACTTCTCACCCAGGAGGGGCCTGTTGCACAAAGATGAGATGCCCTGGTCAAAGGGATGTGGGGAGACTGGATTACAGATTATAAACAGGGGCCCTGTGATGCCAGATGAAGAGCTTGGCTCCACCTGAGGAGAAGAATGAAGCTGAGTCTCACCCAGCTGTGCAAAGGATGAATGATCAAAAAGAGCATCCTGAGTGAAAATACAGATAATGTGCTTCATTTACTCATGTATTCTTTCTTACAGTGTAAGAAACGTGGGGTTCAGAGAGGCTCAGACATGTGCTCAAGTAGTTAGCAATCGGCCTGGAACAATAGGTCCTTACCACACTCCTTGAATGGGGGTTTGTTTACGTTAGCATGCTGAAAATTTACCATCAAATTAGCTTTTTGTCAGAAAATATAAAACCAGGGTGCTCGGAATTCTGTATTTCATGAAAGCATCAAAACACAGATGTTATTTCCAAACATAATGGAAAGAAAAGTAAATAAATATATTTGGGGCACCTGGGAGGCTCAGTCGGTTAAGCATCCGACTCTTGATTTCAGCTCAGGTCAAGATCTCAGGGTCGTGAGACTGAGCCCCGCATTGAGCTCCATGCTCAGCATGAATCTGCTTGTCCCTCTCCCCCTGCTCCTTCCCTTGCTCTCTCTCTCTCTCTCAAATAAACAAATGAATAAAATCTTTGAAATAAAATAAAATAAATATAATTGTGGTCAGTGTCTATAAACAAATTGTTTCCAGGAATTCTTAATCGCAGGAAACAAACTGAGTGTTGTTGGAGTGGGAGGTGGGGTGGGAGGGATGGGGGGACTGGGCGATAGACACTGGGGAGGGTATGTGCTCTGGTAAGCGCTGTGAATTGTGCAAGACTGTTGAATCTCAGATCTGTACCTCTGAAACAAATAATGCAATATATGTTAAGAAAAAAAAAAAAGAAGAAGAAGAAGAAGGTAGCGGGAGGGGAAGAATGAAGCGGGGGAAATCGGAGGGGTAGACGAACCATGAGAGATGATGGACTCTGAAAAACAAACAGGGTTTTAGAGGGGAGGGAGGTGGGAAGATGGGTTAGCCTGGTGGTGGGTATTGAGGAGGGCACATTCTGCATGGAGCACTGGGTGTTGTGCACAAACAATGAATCATGGAACACTTCATCTAAAACTAATGTTGTAATGTATGGGGATTAACATAAGAATTAAAAAAAAATTGAAAAAAAAACAAAAAACAAAACAAAACAAAACAAAAAAAAAACAAATTGTTTCCAAGTTATCTGCATCCATTCAGTTTTTGTTGCAGATCTTTTTATATATTTCATTATTACAATAAATTTCTAAATCTTTCATTTGTTTTCAGAGACTTATCTTTACATGAATCTTAAAGCTTTTGGGGGCGCCGGGGGTCTTAGTCCAGTAAGTGTCTGCCTTCAGCTCAGGTCATGATCCTGGAGTCTCAGGATCAAGCCAGAGTCAGGCTCCCTGCTCAGCGGGGAGTCTGCTTCTATCTGTGCCACTCCCCACAGTTGTGTTCTCTCTCGTTCGCTCACTCTCTCAAATAAATAAATAAAACCTTAAAAAAAAAAGAAAGACAGCTTTTGGTAAGTTACTTAATCCTAAATTTCTAGGTTCTTCCATAATATATATGAATTTAGTAGATTTTTTTTAAATTAAGTGAAATATTGTAGAAATCAGTAAGACCTTGAATAATGGAATGCACTTGCTGTAAATCATGTTATCCAAATCATGGATCTGGTTTCATATATTAAACCACACACCCATTGTCATAAATTTAAGAGCAATACATTTTATTACCTGATTTTAGAGATACCAGCTAAAACTTACTTGCTCATATGAGCACATTTTCCTTTATTACGTCATTCTCTTAATATTTACATTGAGGGTATTTGGATTTTCCAAAGTGGTATTGTGGGGGCGCTTGGGTTGCTCAGTCCGTTAGGCAACAAGGTCATGATCTCAGGGTCATGGGATTGAGCCCTGAGTCCAGTTCCACGCTGGGCATGGAGCCTGCTTAAGATTCTCGCTCTCCCTCTCCCTCTGTCCCTCCCCTGGCTTGCACGTGCACATTCTCTGTCTCTCTCCAAAAAAAAAAGAAAAAAAGAAAAAAGAAAAAAAAAAAGTGGTGTTGTTTTATCCCAGTTATTGCTCAAAGTTGTCCTTTTAATGGTACTAAGTCAAATAAACTAGATGATAGTAATGTACAAGATGTAGGCCAATTGTGATTCTATGTGATTTGATTCTGATCTCATATTTGGAAAAAACTTACATTCTGGTGTATGCAGAACTTTCTCAAAGCGTTGGGGAGAGCACCTCTGCCCAACGTCCTGCCATGGCCTCTGTGCCCCATCCCTGGCTCTCCCACGTGTACTAGAGCACTGAGGGATGGACTTCAAAGATCAGGGACTGCAGAGGCTGTGAACAGGCCAGGAAGTAGAAGAAAGTTGATTGAGGTGAATTTCCCCAAACTGAAGCCATGGCAAGATAAGAGGAACTGAGGCTGTGGCCGGGCCTTGAAAATGATCAATGTCTCACTTCCCCGGCACCATCTTAGCTTACAACGATGTGCCTGTTTCCACTTTGTTTCTATGCACTAAGATGTCAGTCCATGTATCTTGTTCCTTATTTGGGAAAATTCATCATCATTTTAGCCATTCCAACTCTTTTCAGCATCTTCCCACAATTTCATTCAGCGACAGAGAAAAGAGAGAGTCCTCCTTATAAAAGACAAAATCTTGCTCAAATGTCCTTGTCAGCTTCCCTCCTTTGCCATTGGCCAGCACCGGGTCCCTTGGACAACCTTCGCTGCAGAGTGGTTGGGGAAAGTAAGAATCTAGCTTCGAAACCTCTGCCCCAGTCAGATGTTCTATCAGTAGGAAAGGAAACTGAGGGAAGGGCTCCCAGAGTGTTGCACGCTCCAGAGACTGGCCTTGTGGAGGGTTGGAAATGAATGAAATCCCCTTCACAGCAGGGTCAGAAAGTAGACAATGGATGGGTACAAACATGGAAACCACTGCTCAGAGTAAAGGGGCAGATCTAGGGACGTCCGCTTCCTGCATGCATGCAACCCTGCGTCACCTCCCCATCTGCAGGCGGGGATATTACAAATCTACTCAGTCATCTTGATGTGCGAGGGAAACGTCATTGTTGGGTTTCCCTATAATGTGCCCGATCTTCTTGGCAAGCACAAGGACATTACGACGTTTAGGTCAGTCCTGGTCTAAATCTTGGTACACTTCATTTACATAATTTGATCTTAGGTTGTAGATTCAGGCGAAGGTTCTGTCTGTTGGACCACCCTCTTCTCCATGATTTTCCCCATGAGGACGTCAGACCCCACGGGATGCTTTATCGTCTCTGTTGGCACTGATTCCCGATGCCGACTCCCCCTCACTGCTGATTCGACTGTCACCTCCCCCCCTTGTCTCCCTGTCTGACCACAGTGCCAATTTGCATCCCCCAAGAAGCACAGAGACCTATGGGATTGCCCAACAGGAGGTTTGTGGAGGGGACTGGTTGTGAAGGATAAAGGTGGAACAGTCAGGGCAGCCTTCAGGCCTCCACGTGGGTCCCCCTCCCCATAAAAGGAGACAGAGAAGGAACGAATAGGTAGGAAGAGCCTCAGCACGCAGGGGAGTTCGGAGGAAATCTCAACAAGCCAGTGTGGGTTCCTGAGCATCATCTGCCTATTGGAGGGATCCTGCTCAGCAGGAGTCTGTCAGCACCTCGCCCCCACCGTGCTTGGCCAGCGGCCAGGAGCAGCCTAGGAGAAGCATGGCTGCGGCATTCATGGACGCAGTGGTTGCAGACTCTCATTCCGCTCTGCTTCCCAAAGCAGCTTTTCCCGAAGATCTGAGTGGCCCACTTTTACTACCACACTGTCCATATCAGAGCAAAACCAGTACATTTCCCAAAGTCTGAACCTTTCAGCCTTAGACAGTGTCCTGCATGGGCTCTCAAGGGCCCCTCTGGGGTTCCTCAGGCCACACACCTTTCTGTCTCTCTTCACTGAGTGTATATATCAGTCAGGTTACGCGTAGTAAGAAAACAAGCTGAACAACCTCAGTCGCTTACCTAAATTAGTTTTCTTTCTGGCTTATGAAAAAGTTAAATATGCTTCAGGCAACTCCCTGGGGCAGTTGTCCTCTAGGTGGGGACTCATTTGTTCAGGCTGTTCTGTTTGAGACACGTCATTCTCAGTCCGCACCTCAGGGATCACCACGACGGGGGCAAGTGCACAGAAGGGTCTTCAGCTCAGAAGTGGCACACCCCACTTTTACTCCTATTCCATTTTCCAGAAGTAGTCACATAACTAGCATGGAAATATGGGAGCAAGATGCATCTCTGTTTGGAGATGAGAGCTAAGCTTGGAAGTCCTTACCACTAGACTTAAACAACCGCAGGATTCGGTTTGTCCACAGGATAGCTTTCTAGTCCTACAATGGGGGTCATGAGGAAATCATACCCTGCAAAGCTCTTCTAGAAAACGTCTAGAAACTTCTAGAAACACCTGGCCTGCCAGCTCTAGGAGGGTGACATGGAGGTGCTTTAGGGCACTTCCCATCAGTGGAGAGTACTGCAAAAAATATACACTATTGGAGAGCTGAGAGGAACAAAAATTTCCATCCTAAATGCTTACTATATAAAAAATATGTTCGTAAGTTTGTCCTGTTTTTAATTTTGAGAAAGCTAATTGGTATTTATATAGTCAAAACACTTTTCAAAAGATCCCCACTAATCATGGTGATGCAAAGTGGAGAAAAGTGCTCTGTGTTAGGAATACCAACCACATGTTCCATATTAAAAAGTGTTAATAACAATCCTAAATGTATCTCTCTCCATTCGCATTTCCATTCCAGTACCCAATGAAGAGAGGGGAGAAAATTAATAGTGCAGCCTTAGAAGAGCCCGTTGTGCTCCCTGTTCTCCAGGTTCGGTGCGCGTGGCTCGGGCCTGCGTCGCAGCCGGGTCAGGAGCGGATCACCAGGGCGCCTCCCTCCTCCCGGCGCCGGGACATCGCCAGCACCCCACAGCCCCGAGGTCCTGACTGCTTTACAAGCTGTTGTCAGGAATTTGGTACCTTAAGGCTGACTTCAACACCTTTCTTTCAAGTTTTATGTTTTTTTCCAGGTTTATGGCCATTGCACAGCTGCAGAAAATGTGTACAAATCAGGCGCAAGACTTCACGCGCCGCAGGGAGGGGAGAGAGCTGCGGTGCCCTCCCACGAGACGCTCTCAAAAACAGGTCGACGTTTCTTAAAGCAATGAGTCACAGGTTGGCTTGCGGTGGGATGCATGTGCTGTTTCTCTGCTGACCATTTACTGTACGTGCAATGAATGTCTTTTCCCGCCCGCCGCGTGGCTGGAGGGGAGGCGGCCACAGGCGGCTCTGGTGCCACGGGACCCGGTGCGACCGAACCGGGCTCCGGGAAGGCTCTGGCTGCGGAGGGCGCTCCTCCCTCTCCAGGCGCAGGTGGCCCACTGTGGAGCAAGAGCATCGATTCAACACGCCCACCAAAATGTTGGTGGAAGCCCTACCCTTCAAAAATTTAAATGTTCTCATCTCAGTGTCTTTCCTGCAGCGTGTCTAAAATCCTTGTTCGAAGGATCCCACCTTCGAAGAAAGTGGGATCTGGACGTGACCGTACATGCGGGAACCTGGTCGATCGAGCAGGCTCGGCCGGCTTATTTCCCTGAGGATTTAAGGGCTTCTGGGGGAGAAAGTCTGCAGGAAGAAAGAGCCAGGCATAAACTCTTCGGAGGGAGAGGACAAATCTGAGCGCAGCTCGGTGTCTACACCTTGAATTTATGACTTTGCCAGAGCCTTGTCTAGAGGGGCTGGCCACGAGAGGAATGCGGAGCTGCTTCCCGTCCACAGAAGGGGAGACGGAGCTGGGGACACAGTGGCGGTCTGGGGCCCTCTGTACATGCACACAGACCTCAGCAGAGATGGCTGGGTGGCGCTCAGCGTCTAGCAGGGCAGTGCCAGCCCAGAACGCACAGAGCATCTACACTGCGGGAGCTGGGGCCCAGATGGGGACCCTGCACAGCCAGCACATAAAAATACACCACCATCGCAAACTGCTGACTACTCTGGAAAAGAAAGCTCAGGAGGTGAGAAGAGGGAGCGTCCAGGCGGGTGGCATTCAGGGAGTGGGGAGTCGGGAACTGCTTCCGGAGAAGGGACATTGATGACAAGACCTGGCAGATGAGAAGTTTGGGGTGGGGGTGGGAAGGGAAGAAGAGTTTTTTGGATAGAAGGGGCAGAATTGGCTAAGTTCCCAGGTCAGGAAAGGCCTTCCTTGTGGTCCAGCTGTGCTTTCTACCTTGACACCTGGCTCTCTTCCCTTTTTTCTTTCTCCCCCAGAAGGAATCCACTGAAGAGCTCGAAGCAGGAGAGCGATGACGCAAACCGCTTTGCTTTTTTCCCACCCAAATAGACACATGGTGAAGCTTGAGAAGCTTGGGCCATAGATGAGCATTATTTTCTTACTATTCACAAGCTTAGTGACAAATACAACACAAATTTGTCCTACAGTTCTGGAGATCAAAAGTCCAAAATCAAGATATCACTCAGGCTGCGTTCCTTCTGTAGGCTTCAAAAAAATCTGAAAATATTTCAGAGAAACACACATATCACACAAAATTGTATAGAAAATATATTTAACATGTACATGGTAATGATAAAAGCAATACCTATGTGCCCATCTTCAATCTCAAGAAATAGAAAATTGCCAGTAGATTTGAAATCCTTTCTTTACCCTTTCCACGATTTGCCTCCCTCCCTCAAAATCTGGAATAACTACTATCCTCTATTTTGTGTTAACCCCTCTTCTTTTTCCTTATAGATTTATTACATAAACAAATAATGATATAATAACAATACTGTTGTTTTCCAAGGTTTTGACCTTTATGCAAATGGAAGCATATTATATGCATTATTCTTTTCTTGATTATTTTACCCAACGCTACATTTTCTCAGTTCATCTCTACGGAGGCACCTAGAAGTAGTTGATTATATTCCATACTACAAATAGTCCACCATGTAGTTATCAATTCTAAATTGGATAGAGATTTGGGTGGCTGTTTTCCAGTTCTTTGCTATTAAAAACAATGCCTTGAATATTCCTTTACAGGCCTTCATGAACTATAGCTTCTCCAGGGTGTATACATGGAGCTGCTGTCTTTGGGCCTCAGATCTGTGCATCTTCAGCCATGTAACAGGGGAGAGAACTGATTTATACTTCCGTAGGAGGGCTACAAGAGTCCCTGCTGCTCTGTATCTCACCGACACTTAATACTCACACCGTAATGTCTCCGAATCTCTTGGGTGTTAAATAGTAACACATTTAGGATTTTAGTTAGCATTTCATGATTATTAATGAGGTTGAACACCTTTTCATGCATTATTCATAATTTGTGTTTACTTTTATATGAAATGAAACCATATCTTTTGCCAATTTTTCTGATGAGTTTGGTCTTTTTCTCATCGATTCATAGAAATTTCAAATATGCATTTTGATAATAGATCTTTTTGGTTATATATGTCAAAATCATTTTCTCCCAAGTTATACTTTGTCTTCATGTGTTTTGATTAACAAAAGTTCTTCATTTTAATGTCATAAAATATAGTTTTCATTCTTTTTATGCCTTAATATCATAAAGATATTCTAAAAGTTTCAACATTTTTGTTTTTCCCATTGAAGGTTTTCTCCATCTGAATGTGATTTGTATGTGTGGTATGAGGTAGGGATACAATTATTTTTTTAGTTTTACTTATTTAAGTAATCCCTACTCCCAGTGTGGGGTTAAAACTCATGACCCTGAGATGAAGAGTTGCACACTCTTCAGACTGAGCCAGCCAGATGCCCCAACAATTTAATTTTTTCTTCTTATGATAAACCCATTTTCCCAGCACTATTTGTTGAATATTTCATACTTTCCCCAGTCTCCATTAATGCCAGCTCTATAAAATATGGATTCAAATATGAAAGAGGATTGGGGGGGGGGGAAGAGGTAGATCCTCATCTTGTTTCTTTAATCTTTGTGTCATTATTAATATTAATTAATGAAATGATATCAGTTTATAATAAATCTCTTTTCTTCCAGTTATTTATTTCTCAGAAGTGCCAAAAGTAGTAGGCTACAACACAGAGAATCCTTTTGGTAGCAAGATAAAATGGGAAGAGCCACAGAGTCAGAAAGAGAGGTTTGAATTCTGTTTTTTCCACTTGCCTGATGAATAATGTTGAGAAGTTGAATTAAATCCTTGGATTTTAGTGCTTCCTCCATTGTAAAATGAAAAAATTATGCTTACCCATCCAGGTTTTAAAATGCATGCCTCCTGGAGTAATATCTGTCACATAGATGGGGCTCCAGATATGACAGTTTCCTTTTGTCTCCGTATTAAATGTAGTATTTTTCTGCCGACAGAGACACATAGTATCAAATGTCACCATGCAAATAACAAACTAACTAAATAAGAGTTTCTTTAAGCCATTTCCTGGAATAAACAAGGTCCTGGTTGGAATTACTCCTAAGAAACTGCCCTCTATCCTTTTCTGTAGCCTCTGCCAACATAATCACATTAATGCTGTTGTTGAAATATTTTTGAAGTCAACACGGAGTTGACCTAATATGAAGGATTTAGTTAATAAACACATAACACGTGCTATCTCTTTCAAGAAGACAAAGTCTTCTCGAAATTACTTTATAAATTTTTCAGAAAATTCAAATTATTTCAGGTCAAAATGTGACAAAGAAAACTGAAGACATTCTTGCCATGAATGTTTCAGTTACAAAGCACTACTCGGAAACAGCACATGCGGATTCCAGAATGGAGAGGATATTTACTACCACGTCCTTGTTTGCAAAAATAGAGGCAGTTTCTGGTTTTCCTATTATCCTCACAGATGGTGAGTGGGCTGCTGTAAACCCATGAAGGGAACTTCTACCCACACATGGGAATAGAGTCGCTCTCTGCACGGCCTCCTCACTCCCATAGTCTGTAGGCTTCAGAGAGGGAACTAACACTGAGTCAGAGTCTATGTGTTAAGAATAGTGTGAGATGTTTTACATATTATATTTCATGGATCTTCATAACTGCAATGTATTTGTATTCCCATTTCAAAGATGATCTAAGTAGGTTTGGACAAGTTAACTTGTCCAAACCCCATAATTAGTTGATTCGTTTCCTAGGGCTGCCATAACAAACTACCATAAACTTGGTGACTTAAAGCAGTAGAAATGTATTGTCTCACAGTTCTGGAGGCCAGACCTGATGTCGAGGCATCAGTAGGGCCATGTTCCCTCTGAAACCTGTAGCAGAGGATCTTTCCTTGCTCCTTCCTAGTTTCTGGTGTTGCTGGCAATCTTGGTGTTCCTCGGGTTGGAGACACATCACTCCAGTCCCTCCCTCCTTATTGGTATTCTCCCTGTGTGTCTGTGAGTCAAATTTTCCATCTTAAGCGAGCCATTGGATTAGTGCCCACACTGATAGGTATGGCCTCATCTTAACTTAACTTGATTACATCTGTAAAGACCGTATTTCCAAGTAGGGTCACATTCACAGGTGCTTGGGCTTAGGACTTGAACATATCTTTTGGGGGAATACAATTAAAACCACAAAAGTTGGTGAATGGCATCTTTTTTCTCTGTGTGTATGAATCAGAGAGTTCTATAGCTATTTTTGCAATGAACTATGAGATAATATGCATTTGTGTTCCTGTTTCTTTGAAAAACAGGAAAGAGAGAGTAACTAAACCCTTCCAAATAGCCAACCATTCTAAAAATGACTAATGTGAGAATTATCTCATGCCAATTTGCAGAAGTCCAAAAATTCAAGACTACAATACTATAGTGGAAAAATTTTATATAGTAACTTTTGACAGGCAGGCTTATGGATTTTAGTCAACAGCAAGCTTAGTAGGGATCAACAGTGTGATTTAACTCTCTCCACAAAGTTTAGATGATGTTAACATTAACAGATAGCTTCTGCTGTTCTAACTCAGTAGGGAATTTTCCTATTCTGCCCTATATGGAGTTAACCATGTCAAGAGTAATATGCTCATTTTGGAGCATGTACTATGTAAAAAAAAAAAAAAGGCCAAGCTGTTAAAATAAATAGATGCAAACACATATTATCTCAAATCAATAAAAATTTATTCTCTATCATATAACAAGTCACAATGTTAATGAATAAATGTCTCCCCTAAATTCATATGCTGAAGTCCTAACCCTCAATATGATAATATTAAGTAAGTAACTACGTTTAGATGAGGTCATGAGGGTGGGGCCTCCGTGATGGGATTGGTATCCTTATAGCTCTCTCTTCCTCTCTGTCATTTGAGGATACAGTGAGAAGGCTACCATCTACAAGCCAGAAAGAAAATTCTTACCAGGAACCAAATCCTACTCAATTTTGATCTTGGACTTTCCAGCCTCCAGCGCTATGAGAAAATAAATTTCTGTTGCTTAGGCCACCTCAGCCCAAGCAAACTAAGACATGGGGTAAGATGATGTTACAGAGCCAATAAGCAACTGTACTCCATATGAATGTACAGAGACCCAGAGTCTTTTTCTTGTGTTGCTCTATTATTTCCAAGAGTGTTGACATGTTCCTGATGGTCAGAGCACAGATCTTTCATTGTTCTTCAGGATCTATTCTTCCCTTATTTCTTTGAGTCATATGATCCTACTTATTTCAGCAAGGCAATGAGTTGCAGCTACAGACTTCATTTCCAAGCTCTGAGCCAAATGATTAAATGTGTACCAATGGAATCTGAATAGAAGTGATGTGGGCAACACCTGTGTGTCTTTCTGAAAAATAAATAAATAAATAAATAAATAAATAAATAAATAAATAAATCCTTACGCCTTCTCTGCTGGAGCATGAATGTGGTGGTAAGTCAGCTTGGATCTTGCAAAGTGCAACACTAGATAAATTACTTGTGGTTGGGACAGAAGGGTGTCATCCTTCAAAAAAGAAGAACAACAGAAAATTGACCACCATATGCTCTCAAAAAAGAATGTTTATTTTTGAGATATTTCAAAGATAGACACAAACTGTTCTTCCTTCTGTCCGCCCTTTAAGTTATCATCATGCCCTCACCAGACATTCTCTTCCAACGAATTGAAAAAAATAATAAATCAATGTATGGCTATTCTGAGTAATGTGGATTTTATGGCTTCCCCTACCCTCTTTCCACAAAGCAACTTTAAAAATCAAACATTTAATGCAAAATTCAAATAAACAATCGTGGTTTATTGAAAAGGAAAGGAAAACCTCCTTCTTTCCTAAAACAGTATGAAAAATAATCCATATATATGGGTGGACTTAAAAGACAGAGAGAGAGAACCAAACCTTAGTTGAATATATAGAAATGCTATATGTGACCAGGCAAAGAGCTGGTAGTGAATATTCTGCTTATACATGTGTTCCCAGAATGAGGAACTATTCTGGAAAGGCTACACTTCCATGTTTTCCAACCAGACCAGTTACTATATTAGTTTTTCAGTAGTTGTTTTTCATATTCACAAAGAGAGCATACCGCCCAGCATGGAACATGTGTCCTCTATATTCTGTCTAGACACACAAGTGGGACACGCTGATGTTCTCAGCTAATGTTTCTGCAACAGCTAGTCCAGGGGGTCTGCCATGATGTTCAGACTCAGCAATGAGAATCACCTTGACCATCCTAGATGGAGAACAGACAAAGTTGCCATCTGATGCCAAGAGAGACTCAGCCAAAAACATTCTCTCTACCTGGAGAGATGCTCCAATTTTTTTCACTCAGAAAAAATAAAGTACTGGACTTATGGTCCTATTTGGGCAGAAGTATCTGTTAATCTTCCATTCATTGATGCTTTCTGCTGCCTAGATAAACTATGAAAAAAAATTCAGTGAAAAACAAGTAGAAATAATAGAAGAGACATCCAAATGTAACTAATGAAATGATGCATTCCAATTTTCCATTTAAAGAGTTATTCTTTAGACATTTATGTTCATACTCACCAATAGGTGAGCTAAAACTCTTGTTTTACAGTTAGGTCTAATATGATATCTAAGAAATGACTGTCACCACTTGAGTTACTATTGCCTCATACTAAATTTCCCCCCAAACCTAGTGACTTTATTTTGCTCTCATTTTGGGCAAGGACCTGCATGGGCTGGTTTTGTTTGTTTGTTTGTTTGTGTGTTTTGTTTTGTTTTGTTTTAAGATTTTATTTATTTGTGACAGAGCGTGAAAAGCACAAGGGGGGGAGGGGCAGAGGGAGTGGGAGATGAGCAGGGAGCCCCACATGAGGCTCAATCTCAAGACCCTGAGATCATGACCTGAGCTGAAGGCAGCCACTTAACTGACTGAGCCACCCAGGCACCCCATGGACTGTTCTTATATGGGATTTGTATGCAATGGCAGTCAGATGAAGGGGAAGGCATATCAACACCACCTCTTCACGGGAGCAATGTCAAGGGATTTGTAGCTGCCTTTTATTTATTTTTTTAATTTTATTATGTTATGTTAATCACCATACATTGCATCATTAGTTTTGATGTAGTGTTCCGTGATTCATTGTTTGCATATAACAGTCAGTGCTCCATTCAATACGTGCCCTCTTTAATACCCATCACCGGGCTAACCCATCCCCCCCCCCACCCTCCCCTCTAGAACCCTCAGTTTTGTTTCTCAGAGTCCATAGTCTCTCATGGTTCGTCTCCCCCACCGATTCCCGCCCCCTTCATTTTCCCCTTCCTGCTATCTTCTTTTTTTTTACATATAATGTATTATTTGTTTCAGAGGTACAGGTCTATGATTCATCAGTCTTACACAATTCACAGTGCTCACCATAGCACATACCCTCCCCAATGTCCATCACCCAGCCACCCCATCCCTCCCACCCCCCACCTCTCCAGCAACCCTGTTTGTTTCCTGAGATTAAGAATTCCTCATATCGTGAAATAAGTCAAAAAGAGAAAGACATGTATCATATGACCTCACTGATATGAGGAATTCTTAATCACAGGAAACAAACTGAGGGTTGCTGGAGTGGGGGGTGGGGTGGGAGGGATGGGGTGACTGGGTGATAGACACTGGGGAGGGTATGTGCTCTGGTAAGCGCTGTGAATTGTGCAAGACTGTTGAATCTCAGATCTGTATCTCTGAAACAAATAATGCAATATATGTTAAGAAAAAAAAAAGAAGAAGAAGAAGAAGAAGGTAGCAGGAGGGGAAGAATGAAGCGGGGGAAATCGGAGGGGTAGACGAACCATAACAGACGATGGACTCTGAAAAAAACTGAGGGTTCTGGGGGGGAGGGGGGTGGGAGGATGGGTTGGCCTGGTGGTGGGTATTGAGGAGGGCATGTTCTGCATGGAGCACTGGGTGTTATGCACAAACAATGAATCATGGAACACTTCATCTAAAACTAATGATGTAATGTGTGGGGATTAACATAAGAATAAAAAAAATCTGAAAAAAAAAAGAATTCCTTATATCAGTGAGGTCATATGATACATATCTTTCCCTGATTGACTTATTTCACTCAGCATAATACCCTCTAGTTCCATCCACATTTTTGCAAATGGCAAGATTTCATTCCTTTTGATGGCTGCATAATATTCCTGTGTGTGTGTGTGTGTGTGTGTGTATCTATATATATATCACATCTTCTTTATCCATTCATCTGTCAGTGGACATCTTGGCTCTTTCCACAGTTTGGCTATTGTGGACATTGCTGCTATAAACATCTGGGTGCACGTACCCCTTCGGATCTCTACATTTGTATCTTTGGGGTAAATACCCAGTAGTGCAATTGCTGGATCGTATGGTAGCTCTATTTTCAACTTTTTGAGGAACCTTCATACTGTTTTCCAGAGTGGCTGCACCAGCTTGCATTCCCACCAACAGTGTAGGAGGGTTCCCCTTTCTCCGCATCCCCGCCAACATCTGTCGTTTCCTGACTTGTTAATTTTAGCCATTCTGACTGGTGTGAGGTGGTATCTCATTGAGGTTTTGATTTGGATTTCCCTGATGCTGAACAATATTGAGCACTTTTTCATGTGTCTGTTGGCCATTTGGATGTCTTCTTTGGAAAAATGTCTGTTCATGTCTTCTGCCTATTTCTTGATTGGATCATTTGTTCTTTGGGTGTTAAGTTTAAGAAGTTCTTTATAGATTTTGGATACTAGCCCTTTATCTGATATGTCATTTACAAATATCTTCTCCCATTCTATTGGTTGTCTTTTGGTTTTGTTGACTGTTTCCTTTGCTTTGCAAAAGCTTTTTATCTTGATGAAGTCCCAAGAGTTCATTTTTGCTCTTGCTTCCCTTGCCTTTGGCGATGTTTCTAGGAAGAAGTTGCTGCGGCTGAGGTCGAAGAGGTTGCTGCCTGTGTTCTCCTTTAGGATTTTGATGGACTCCTGTCTCACATTGAGGTCTTTCAACCATTTGGAGTCTGTTTTTGTGTGTGGTGTAAGGAAATGGTCCAGTTTCATTCTTCTGCACGTGGCTGTCCAATTTTCCCAACACCATTTGTTGAAGAGACTGTCTTTTTTCCATTGAACATTCTTTCCTGTTTGTCAAAGATGAGTTGACCACAGAGTTGAGGGTCCATTACTGGGCTCTCTATTCTGTTGCATTGATCCATGTATCTGTTTTTGTGCCAGTACCAGACTGTCTTGATGATGACAGCTTTGTAATAGAGCTGGAAGTCCGGAATTGTGATGCCACCAGCTTTGCTTTTCTTTTTCAACATTCCTCTGGCTATGTGGGGTCTTTTCTGGTTCTATACAAATTTTAGGATTATTTGTTCCATTTCTTCGAAAAAAGTGGATAGTATTTTGATAAGGATTGCATTGAATTTGTAGATTGCTCTAGGTAGCATTGACATCTTCACAATATTTGTTCTTCCAATCCATGAGCATGGAACGTTTTTTCATTTCTTTGTGTCTTCCTCAGTTTCTTTCATGAGTATTTCATAGTTTCCTGAGTACAATCCTTTGCCTCTTTGGTTAGATTTATTCCTAGGTATCTTATGGTTTTGGGTACAGTTGTAAATGGGATCGACTCCTTAATTTCTCTTTCTTCTGTCTTGTTGTTGGTGTATAGGAATGCCACTGATTTCTGTGCATTGATTTTATATCCTGTGTGGCTGCCTTTTAAAACCATTCAACACTTGCGGCACCTGGGTGGCTCAGTTGTTAAGCATTTGCCTTCGACTCAGGTCATGATCCCAGGGTCCTGGGGTCGAGCCCTGCATCGGGCTCCCTGCTTGGTGGGAGGCTTGCTTCTCCCTCTTCCACTCCCTCTGCTTGTGTTCCCTCTCTTGCTGTGTCTTTCTCTGTCAAATAAATAAATAAATAAATAAATAAATAAATAAATAAATAAATCTATCTTTAAAAAAAAAAACCACTCAACACTTTCCTTGAAGACCTTCCAAGAAATAGACCTTCCATCTTTGCTCGTATTTGATGATATTTTTCTTAAGTTATTTGGCCCCAGCCCAAGGGGAAAAAATGATGTTAACTCATTTATCAGAAACATATATACCCCACAAAAATTCCACTCCCTTTTTCCTGGACGTATATATTTTACAGCAATCCTTCCATAAGATTGAAAGTAGGAAAAGTCAAAAACAAGCAATCAGTAAAAAAAAAAAAAAAAGCGCCTCACAAAAATCTATTTCTTTGTGTCCAATGGAGATAATTATAATGCAAGTTTCCCAGGTTAAAGTATAACCCAAGAAAACTTCTGATTTGTATCTTCCCAGAGTCTATTCTAAGAGAAGCTAGAGGAGAAGTCACACTTGAAAGGCTTGTGTGTTTGTTTGCCAGATTATATCAGGAACAGCAGCTCACAACTTAAGGCATACCACGTCTCCCTCTGAGTCACTTTCACATCTATGAGGTGGAGATTTGAAGAAGGATCTCAGCGGATACACAGGGCACTTAGAAAATGCAACAGACAAATTGGAGCATTTGTCAAATAGCCAGCACTGTCCAAAGACAAAGATTCATTTGTTTGCCTCATTAATGGCAGTTCACCTACACGTACTTTGATTTCTGGCCAGATTCTCATTTTACCAAATATCAGAACAAAGGTTATCTGGAATAAATGCTTCAGTTCTGAAATCTTGGGAAGTCCTTCCCAGAATTCATTCCTGTGATTTTTATCTTTCTTCCCTTTTAAAAGAGGATGAAGAACAAGGAACTGATTATTTATTGGACACCAACTGTTTGTGAGGTTCTTCATGTTGCTCTCATACACTCACAGCTCTGCGAGGTAGATGGGGAACCAAGACAGAAACTTGTCCAATGTGACTTGTCCCGTGTCATTAAGTGACAACACCAAGCATTACACTGTTACCCAGTTTCAAACCCCACACCTTCATTTAGCACTCCTCAAATTAGCACCACTAATAGAAGGTGATGTTCGTTATACCCTGAGACATTAGGAAGATGAAAACATTTTTTGGAATAAGTTTGGTATAAGAGGGAACACATACATCCCTCTCCTCATCTATATTAAGTAAACAACATGAAGATAACAGTATCTTGCAATACTGACCTTCTTGCCCCCTTCCTCAGAGATGCATCAGAGAACAAAAGTAGCGTTCTACCCTCCGCGAGGGCCTGATCACACATCACCCTGAGAACTCACTCTCACTGCAGCTCATCTGCATTTCCTCCCATGTGGTCTGCATTGTGGATGTGCAGCTCTGTCAGACTGTCTCCATGCCAGGCTCTGCAATAGCACTCAGCCAAGAGAAAGGCTTTGTTTTCTCAGAATGGGATTCCTAAAGACCATGTGAACACTTCTGTGAGAGAGGCATGCACTATGTCATCTGGAAACACACCCAGTCACACTTGGGATAGTCGGCACCACCCAACAACGCCTGTGGTGTGACGTGGTGTGATGTGGAGCAGTGTGTGACGGTGCGTGGCGTAGCGTGGTGTGGTGAGTAGTGGGATATGCTACGGTGGCAGGCGGTGTGGAGTGGTGGGGGGTGGCGTAGTGTGGCGTGGTTGGTGGGACAGAAGGCGAAGGTGAGAAGCGTCCCACGGAGCAGCATTTCTCAAAACGTTTGCTCCTCTGCTCTGAAACATGCTTTAAAAATCTACATGATTTGTTATATTTTCTCAGTTGTATTTAAATTTCCTTCATAAATTATGTAATTGCAAAGGACATGGTTTTCAGTATATTGAAATATGGGTACTTTAAAATAAAAAGAGTACCCCATTCTAAAAAGGATCCAACTGAATCTAAGTCTCATTGACATTTGGTCCTCAGCAAGCTTTTCTTTGTCAGTCTGATATTTGATCAGTCCTGCTCCCCCTGGAGCTTGTATCTTCTTTTCACTTTGATGAAAATATGATACACTTGTGTGCATGACAGACTTTTATTGACACTTTTTTTTCACGTATATATATGTCTATCTCCTGTTGGTTTTAGCTCACTAATACAGGTGTCTTGAAGTAGGAGGCCTGATTTCACACTCTCTGCAACATGTTAATGTCATGCCCTTGGGCAAGTCATTGACTTTTGCTGAGTCTCACTTTTCTCATCTCAAAATAGTAGTAATTCCGATGCCCACCTCATTGTATTATTGTAAAAGACAATTGAGGTCATATAAATATGGAGGAAGTGGTTGGTAAATGCTAGACTTTCCTACCTCATTTCTTCCTTGTACAGAGAATTAACAGACTCCTATTGCCATCCACAGGGTTCCTCAGATCAGCTCTTGGTGCATTTTGCGGAATACTGTGACATTTGTGTGTTTAATTCCATCCTCTCAACTAGGACAATGTTAGTATGCATTAAAAAAAGGCACATGGTCCCACAAAACAAAACAATAATGATGACAAAAAAACCTGTCTAAATAAGTATGATGCATTATTTATGGTTTTTCATTAATATTCATTTGCAACGTGTTCATTCATTTGTCATCTGTTAGCACAGAGAAGTAGTAGCAGGTGCCATGATTAAAAATATATTATGGACGGAAAACTAGAAGTGAGAAAATCCTCTCCATTCATTAAATTTGTTTCTGCCAGTTGGGGGAAAAAAAAAGCAAACTACTCCATTTAAGAGAACATATCTGCTTTATGTAGCTCATCCTGCAAAGCAGTTTAAAAACCATTGCCCTATCCCATAATATACTACTTCCTTCCAGAAGCCTTTCCCAACACTCCAGACAAAGCTTCTCTTCTGAATCTGTGCAATTCCATCTTCACAGTGCTTATCATACCTGTAATAACAAAATTGTGTGTGTAATTATTTTTCCACTGTCTATTTTCTTCACTAGAATATGAACTCTATATTTGTGCTCACCCTTTTTTCAAGGAGTTCCACATTATGCCCAAGTATTCCATAAATACTTCTAAATACATGAACCAACTGCAGTCTTCTTTGCTTGACTCCCAAGCTACTTCTAATTTTATTTAATCACATGTGGTCCTAAGGGCACATCACACTTGCCCCATCTCTATACATTTCCTCAGAAATTCCTCCGCATCCAAATTGCCCTCCGATATATCCAGTCATCCCTCAATGCCCGGTAGGGCTGTTAGTGCGACACGGTCCTCTCCTGCTTGTAGAAAGTAGATACTCCAGGTGTTCCTGGGTGGCTCAGTCACTTAAGTGTCCAACTTGGTTTCAGCTCAGGTCATGATCTCATGGGTTGTGAGATCAAGCCCTGGTTTGGGCTCTGTGCTCAGTGGGGAGTCTACTTGGGATCCTCTCTCTCCCTTTGCTCCTACACACTCTCTCTCTCTCTCTCAGATAAATAAATAAATCTTTAATTTAAAGGAAAGTAGATACTCCACAGGGCACCTGACTCAGTCAGTAGAGCATGAAACTCTTGATCTCAGGCTTGTGAGTTCGAGCCCCACATTGGGTATAGAGATTAATTAAAAATAAAATCTTTTTTTTTAATATTTTATTTATTTATTTGAGAGAGAGAATGAGAGACAGAGCACGAGAGGGAAGCGGGTCAGAGGGAGAAGCAGACCCCCCACTGAGCAGGGAGCCCGATGTGGGACTCAATCCCAGGACTCCAGGATCATGACCTGAGCCGAAGGCAGTCACTTAACCAACTGAGCCACCCAGGTGCCCCAAAAATAAAATCTTTTAAAAAAGAGAGAAAGAGAGAAGAAAAGAAAGTAGATACTCCTTCAGATCAGGTGCTCTTACCTGGTTCTTGCTTCTTACAGATAGCACTCTCTGATGCCAACAGCTAGACTATCTGGATAACTCCTTGGATAACTCCCTATAAATTATAGCCAGACTGCTCTGGGCATCCCAACTCCAACAGAGAACTGGATGTGAAGTCTTAATTTGAATTTTGATTCCACTTTGTGATCTTGAGAAAGTCATATCACCTCTCTGATCTTTGGTTTCCTTAATTGTAAGTCAGGAATCATAACAGATAACTGTATCGGTCAGTGTTCTCAAGAGACCCAAAACCAAGGGGAGATATATATATATCTTGAGAGAGAGAGTGACATTAGACAAACTAAAATATATATATATATATATTTATATATTATACAAATATAAATATAATTCATACATATTTTAGTTTGTCATATATGTCATATAATATATATATTATCATAAATATGTCATTTATTTCATATTATATATATATATATTTAGTGTAATATAAATATAATAGACCAAAATCAATAGTCTAAAGCCACAACTCAACCTAAAGAATGTTATTGGGGAAGAATGCATAGTGACTTGCCTTTAGAATTTGCAGCAAGCTCTCTAGATCGTGTTCATCAAAACCAACATGGACACAGCTTCAGAGGTACCTTGACGTGTGTTCTCTGCAACCCACTTCCTCCTCCATGTCAGGTAGCTATAGCCAACAAGTCCAGAGTCTCCTCCATACTTTTGCTAAAAATTGCGATGAACTTATATATCTCCTGTGTCAGAATTAGAAGCAAAAATGGTTATCCCCTTTTTTTTCCACACATAAAAATTGCTAATTTCAATTAAGGAAAGTAGCCCTGCTATAATTTTCCTGGATCTGCAAATTGATGGCTGCTGAAACCTAGCAACAATTTTAGGAAAATGGACTTTAATTTTGTCAAGTGTCACTTGGCTGTCATTAGCTTATACTCTGCTGTGTGTTAAGACCATGCACTATAGTCAATTTTTTTGAAAGAGCAAAAGTGTTAGTAATAGGAGCTCTTAGCCGTGTGCTTAGCTATTCAACCTTTTCTGGGGTTTGGCTATTTGGCTTTTGGAAGAATTATAGGGTTTTTATGTCAGTGAAAGGAAATTTCTCTTGCTTCCACTGTAAAATATGGTAGAATTATATATGATGGCTCCTCTTCATGTACTTAGCCATGCTTTCAGCCATTATAAATTCACTGGCGTTGAACTCACTCCAGGTGCCCTGAAAGTACCATTGTTGAATTAGGATAAAATTGGATGGCCATTTAAATATAGATATAGTCAAACAAGGAATAAGAAAGTAATCAAGTTAACCCAGAAAGAAGCATGTGAAATTAACATGGAAGGAAGTTAAAGTTTGCTGTTTAAATTTTTCTGCTATGGTTCACTATATTGATATCTTGATGGTGGGACTCCTGGGTGTCCTTAGTCCCTCACTGAAAATGCGTACATATAGATAGAGTTTCATGTCCCCAGCAAGTCTCAAGCTCTAAGAAGTAGAAACAAAACAAAGCAAAACAAAACAAAACAAAATTTTGGCAACAAAAATTTGGCATCTGATTCACTGAATCTAAAGGTAGATACTATTTGTTGGTTTAAAAAGCACTCCTTAAACTCACACAAAAGTCTATGTCATTTATATGTCAACAAAGCTGGTGCGGGTGGAGAGAGGAGGGATAGATTGTAAAACATCAGCATCTATGTTTTTGACCGTAAGAGGAAATATGTTGAATAAATTGTTTTGTGTTTGTTTGTTTGTTTTTTTCAAAATCACACAGCACAACTGTGTTTATAAAGAGGATGTCACAGGAAATGAATTCTGCTCAAAGAATGGGCTCTCTCCTATGCCCTCAGTCTGCCCCATGCATGAGGTGGCAGCCCCTGGAGCTCCGCAGGGCTGAAGCCTGAGACGGTACAGTGACACTTGATAGAGTGGAAGGATGGGTTTTTGGGTGCCCTCTTTGCAATCCTGCCTGGGTGCCTCTATTCACAGCATTGCCGTGAGCCTTGGTCATCTAGGAAGACTTCTAGAACGTTCTGTTTCATGTTTGGAAAAATGTGCTCCCTCCAGTAAAATTTAGCACACTCTTTTCGGACTTAGTTTCCTCTTTTTTTTTTTTTTTTAAGATTTTATTTATTTATTTGACAGAGAAAGACACAGCCAGAGAGGGAACACAAGCAGGGGGAGTGGGAGAGGGAGAAGCAGACTCCCTGCCGACCAGGGAGCCCGATGTGGGACTCGATCCCAGGACCGTGGGATCACGACCTGAGCCGAAGGCAGTCGCTTAACGACTGAGCCACCCAGGAGCCTGGACTTAGTTTCCTAAGACTCAGGGAGTCGTGGACAGCCTGAGCCCCAAAGACTGAGATCACCCTCTGGGTTTCTTGTATTTATCAACTGCATAAAAGGAAAATAGACAAATCCTGAAAGTAAAGGCTCAGCTTTCTTAGACATTTGGGGGAGGTTTCTGGGGGATTTTTAAGAAGGCTGCTAACCACCAGGAGCCCTGCAGGGCAGCATGCTGAGGGGCAGACGGCGGCACAGGACAACTCCTCCTCGTTCTCTGCCCATAGAGCCCTTGAATGATGCATCCTCCTGCCCTGAGGCAGAGCACAGGGGCCTGACAACAGGCTTCATTACTTACTGACTTACCACTGCTCTGGTATTACACAAACTCTCAAACCCAGATGCTCCTTTTAGACAAAATGGTGTGGGAATAAATACTTACTTGATGGGAATGTTGTGAAAATCAAATCACATGGGGAAAGATGCTCTAAAGGGAAATCCCTTTGGATAAATAGGGCTTTGTAATTATTATGATCATTATATCGGTTATCTATGGCCACAGGGACATAACCACAAAGCCTAGGGGCTTAAGGCAATCTGCATTTACTTAGCTCATAGGTCTGTGGTAGGAGGAGTCATTGTGCCCTCAGCTGGGTTCCCCCATGGGTCTGCCATAAACTGCACACTACCAAGCAGTTCCGTGGAGAGGGCTGGGCTGGCTGACCAGGACTTCTAGTCTGGGCAGAGCGACCAGTCTCCATTCTGTGTCATTTCCCATCCACCAGCAGGCAAACCCGGGCTTGTCTTCATGCCAGTGGTGGTTTTTCAAGACAGTGAGCAGAAGTAGGCAAGGCTCCTGAGGACAAGAGCTGCTCTAGCAAGAAGGAAAATAACATTTTGGAGGTGATAGGTGATCCTCTATCTGACAGGCCCCATGACAGAACCTAAGACATGTAAGGAATGAGCCCGGAAGTGACTAGTAAAGGGCCAGAATACCTCATGGTTTTATCACTTCATCTGGTACTTGAAAATCCTCTGGCTTCCACATTGGGCATATAGATGAGCAGTGACTATTTAATGCTCTATATTTCTAGGTGTCTTAAACTCCAAACAATCAATATTTTTATTTGATATCCCCCATCCTCATATGGGACTGCAGCTATATTTCACAGAGCAGGAACAAATTCCTCTTTACCACTGTGCATTAGTCAGAATTGTTTAGTCTATGCTGTGGTAACAAATAAACCCAAATATCAATGTGGGATTGTAATAGAAGTTTATTACTGCTCATATTAGTCCAGAACAGGCCAGGTGACTGTCCTGTCTTGGAGTCATGCCACCTGGCCCCTTGCAGAGGGAAGAAATGGAAAACAGCATGAGATGACAGTTATCATAAAAAGTTTTATTATTTTTTCATGTCTGTGTTCTTGAAAGACAAGGAATGTAGAGGCAACCCGTTTAGGTTTCCTCTGCCATATGGGAAGCAGATTTTAAAGAGAAGAGAGAGGACCCTTAACTGTTGCTCTACTCTATATGGCAAGACTCCTGCCTGGGCACAAGGGTAAAAGGCCAGCCTGAGTTTCTAATTAGAAAGTGATCTTCATTTCCACTGCCCACCCCTCACTCCTCTGCCTGACCTGAGCAGGGGCTGCTCAATTCCAGGCTCCCATGAGGCTTTGGTGGGGTGTGAGGATGGGGCCACTGCCAACTGTCTGAGATGTTTCTGCATACAAGAAAACATATTTTGGTTCCAATGTCATCACATTAGTTCACGTTCAGCTGCTTCCAATCTCTACTGTCACTACAGCCCCATCTGTGCTAAGTGTGAATGATGGGAGGACCAGGCAAAAGGGCAGATACTGGGTAAACCCCCTCTTCTCTGCCTCCCCCTTCACATCACTGTGACCATGGCAGATCCCACAGGAGGATAGAGCAGGTCACTTATCCACCCGACCAAAGGAGTTCCCATATTTGTGAACTTGAAGTCGCACAACAAACACCCCAGACCCTGAGTTCAAAGCTTCAAAAGTATTACATATTTCATCCTGAGATAACATTACAAATCAGGTTTCCTAACTGTCCCTGTAAGTGCACTGACTGAGCTTTAGGGATGAGCCAGTGCCAGGGTACTGAGGTAGATCGGCCCAAACTGTGTCTTTTCTGTTAGAATATTTACAATACAAAACTATTGCCATATAGTCACGATGGAAACAAATGATAAAGTCCTACATACTGCAAAAACAATGAAGAGAGCTTTTTTAATTAATTCCTTCCTCCAAACTTGACATACCCTTGTGCACTTTGAACACGGCATAACCTTTGAGCCCCAGAAGCAAATGAGTCCATCATTACATTAGCAAGATGGGCAGGCAGAAGGGGGCCCACTGAATTCACTACCATTTTATTGAATTGGTAATTCACATTTTAGTCCAGAAGACACCAATTTGCTAGAGCACAATCTCCTCCAAGACATCTTCCCTACTCAATTATAGCTACTCAGTGACTGAGTCCAACATTAGTGTGCAGGCCAAGTGACTCATGCCTGCAGTACTCATGACAATAAGGATTGATGTGTTCAAGGCAAGAACAAGATTTATGGATCTCCTTACTGATATGATTTACTGAAAGCCAGCTTTTATTACCTAAGAGCCAGCCACGGACATGTGCTGGGTGCACTCCAGATAAATGCCTGGGGGTGGGGAGAGCTCTGTGGGCAGCTGCCAGGAACAAGGAAGAGGAAAGGTTGAAAAAATAGAGAAATGACTTTACAGATGAGACACTTGCCGAAAATGCAGGGGCTCCAGTGCTCCAAGAACAGCTGGTGATGATGAACAAAAAAAGGTGGGGGGAGGGGAGAGCACCATTTGCAGGCAACGGACAGTCAGAGGCCTTGTCACGCTAACTACTGAGAGGGCAAGACTGATTTATGGATGGGCTGATAATGGTAAAGAAATAAAGATTGATTTGCTCTAGAGCTCCTTTGGAGAACAGTGGAGAGAAAAAAGGGGGAGGGAGACGGAATTCTGCAAAAAGCCTCATCTTGGAGATATACACTCAGGGCTGATTTTGAAAATAAGGAGATGCTGGGGAAATTCATTACCATGTGGGTGTGGCCAGTTTGCCAGGGACGTTGTGATGTCGGCACTGCAAACAACCACACTTATGACTGTGCCAGTCCCGTGTGAGTTTGTGCCCAGTGCGCAACTAGTATCATGCGGGAGAGAGAAGCTTCAGACTCAGGCCACTTTCTTAGAAGATAGGAAAGTTGAGAGTGGGTCTAGACATGCAAGCTAACAAGCAGTAGACCAGCCCTAAGTTTCAACACTTCTCCTGGGAGGGATCTCAGCCTACCTCTCCTCTCCGTCGTCAGTGTCTACTCATCCTTGGTCTTAGCACAGTCAACGTTTCCTTGGAAAATTCAGAACAGATTATGGAAAGGAGCCATCTCTTACTTGGCATCATGGCTGCCTTCAGACCTCTTCTAAGCCCAAGATCATTATAAAGAGAACCAAGAAGTTTAGCTGGGCACCCGTCACACTGATGAGTCAGAATTAAGTGTAACTGGCAGAAACCCAAAGGCATTGACAATAAGGTGCACAGAAGACTCAAGGGCCAAATCCCCATGCCCAACACTGGTTCCAGGAGCAACAAAAAAGCAAAGCATGCACTGCCAAGTGGCTTCCATTGCTCTTGGTCCACACGTCAAGGAGTTTGAAGTGCTGCTCATGTGCAACAAGTCTTACTGTGCTGAGATTGTTCACAGTGCCTCCTCCAAGAACCGCTGAGCAGTCATGGAAAGAGCAGTCTAGCCAGCCATCAGTCACAATCCCAATGCCAGGCTGAGCAGGGAAAAGAACAGACAGACAGATTGTGTGCACATTGTATGTTGTTAATAAAACCATAAAACTACAAAAAAAAAAAAAAAAGGCCTGGAGAAAGTCATCCCACCTAACACACTTTCCTAACAATGTGTACCACTCCTTAAACAAACACAATAATTGTTATTTCACACTGATTGCTTTTTGCTTGTTTATTGTCTGCTTCCCACACACATTATACTCTAAGTTCACTGACAACAGACTTTATATCCAATAGTGCCTCACACACAGTAGATGTTTAATAAATATCCATTGAATGAATTATCTGCACTATTTATTTATCCATTCATTCAAAATATTTACTAAATGGTTATCATGTGCTGGGTGCAAAAATAAAAATACATCCAATGGTGACAGGTGCACTGTAGAGAAATAACACGGTGGATAGAAAGCGAGAGATGTGTGGCTACTTTAATTTGAGGAACCAAGGAATAGCTGCGATGCTTAGGCTGAGACTATATAATAAGTAGGAACACTTCCGGGAAGTGGCAAGTGGTGACCAAAACATCCTAAAATAGAAGCAATCTTTATCTGTTTGAGGAAAAGAAAAAAATACTTCGTAGCTACAGCCAAGTTCATTCACTCATTCGTTTGCTAATTCATTTCTTTGCTTACTCACCCACTCACTCTTTCACATGAGGCTCTGTGCAAGGTTCTCAAACTCAGACAAACTCAACGTGAACCCTATGCAGGTCGCTGGTAGCCCACAGCTCACAGGAGCTCAAGAGAACACAGACACTTGTTTCTAAGTGAGGTCTGCAGATCCTGAGCATCCCTGAGATGCTTTTGGGAAGCCAGAAAGCCACGACCATTTCCATAATATGCTCCTGTTAGGTGCCTTCTTCACAGTGTTAATATTTGCACTGGTGGCTTCAAAACAGTAGTGGCAAAAACGTGTCACTTTAGCATGCAACACACTGTATCTGTAATCATGGAAAAATGCCAGCAGGAAAAAAAAATGGTGTTTTTTAAGAATGGCCTTAATCAGTAAAATTATTAATTTTACTAAATGTTATCTTTGATTTCATATCTTCTAAATATTCTTTTTTTAAGGATTTTATTTATTTATTTATTTATTTATTTATTTTAGAGAGAGAGTACTTGCACACACACGTGTGCATGCGCAAGTGGGAGGGGAGCAGGGGGGAGGGGGAGAATCACAAGCAGATTCCTCACTGAGCCTTCGGGGGGCTTGATTCCACGACCCTGAGGTCATGACCTGAGCTGAAACCAAGAATGGGGTACTTAACCGACTGAGCCACCCAGGCACCCCTCTTCTAAATATTCTCTTTGATGAAATGGGAAGTATCCATAAAGCACTTCTGCGACATGTGGAAGTACAAAGCTTGTCTCAAGGAAATCATCTGTGTGACTATTTGAGTTACAAGCTGAACTAGCCAGTTTTCTCATGGAACACCATATTTACTGGAAAGAGCCTCTGGCAGCAAACTGATCCTACAGGCTTCAGAGGCAGACGTATTCCTAAAAATGTGCAGCATCAGCCTGTCAATTCAAGGAAATCAATTGGCAATTTCTGTTGCCAATTATAAAGTTGCTCTAAAGAGAAAATTCAAATTTTGGAAAACTCAAATCTGTCCCTGTAATCTTGACAGCTTTCCAATCAGTAAAGACTTTTCTGATGAAATTGGTGGTGAAAATGGTAAATGTGATTTTTGATCATGTAATATAAAATGTGTTAACAGTTGCAAGAACTGTGTAACTCAAGTGAGCCCATCATGTATAAAATGACCAATGCGTGATATTACAAAATCATGCACAGAGAAAAGACATATTGAAAGTGCAAGATAGACCAGGGAATTCTAATGTACAATAGTATGGATATTTGTACAAAACAAAATCCTCCAGATTTACTTGAAAAGATTATTAAAATACTCTTCTCTTTTCCAACTACATATCTGCATCCAAATATGGGAATCCTGTTCTGTGAAGAAAGACATTGAATATATATACAATACATTAAGCATGTCACTCTTCTTGCTAATCTTGTGTCTTGAAAAAGTTATTTTTCCTCAAAAAATGTCATTTATATTAACATGTAATAGATATATTATTGATATTTTAGATAAATCCATAAATAATTTTTAAGTCTGTTTTAATTTCCAATATGGTATACATTGATTGATATAACAGATTCATTATTGGTATTTGTAAATAAATTCATATTTTGGTAAATCTGTTTTAATTTCTAATATGGTATACATTGGTAGATGTAATTGACATAAACAAAACACAAAAAACATAATTTCTAATTATTTGGATTTGTAGGCACATCTAATAAGGAAGTCACTCCCAGTGATAGCTATGATTTAAAAATATTCCTTCTCAAAATAACAAAAAAATTTTCACAAATCATTCCTAATATAGATGTTTTACTGTCATATATATAATTCATTATTTTACTAGAAAACCTATCTAGCATTGGTAGATGGCTTTGTAAGGGCAAAGCTCTGTCCCAAGTGATTTTTATGTACTAATTTGTTTAATTCTCAAATCAATCCTACGAGGAAGGTATTACTGTTTTCATATTTTGGATGAGCAATTTGAAGGAAGAAGAGTTAGGTAATTTTCTGCACGTTCTCTAGTAGTTAGTAACAGGCACACCAAGGCCATGGACTACACAATCTGTACCACACAGAGAGAATTAATCCACAGAATATAATTAACACAAATGTGAAAATGTTTTAAATTAAAATTAAAAATTAAAATTTTGCAGGCACATTGAAATGTTGAGTTACAGACAAAGCAGCCCGTCTGTTGATGTAGAAAGCCTGAACTGCTGTGATCACTGGGAACTTCTCACTTGGTGCTCACCTACAGTTGACCATACCCACACCACAGCTCACCCACACTGGCTCGTGCTGGAAGGAGAGACCGTACCACACCACAACTCTCCTCTTTTTCTTTGAAACATTAGACCCATGTATTTGTTATGTATGACCTATTAGATATTTCAGTATAAATGAACATAATTCTCTTGTCTAAGTAATGTCAGAATTTTCATTTTAATTTCATTATGCTTTAGTCTTCTGGCTAATGAGCAACTAAAGTATTTAATAGTAATAAAGTCAGTAATGGCATCTGCAGGCAGGGGAAAGAGATGCACTAGCAAGGCCCTTCAGATCTGGCTGTCTACCTCCCAGAATTACTCCAGTGTTTGAACTCTTGGCCAATTACCCGTGCTCCTTCTGCCCTCTCAGCCCAAGCACCACCCAGATGGCTTTGATTTGGAGGCACTCAATTTATCAAAACAGTTTGTTATGTTAAAAAACTATTTGATGTCAAAGAAGCCATATGACCCTTTTTATGTGTACTTTTCCTGGAATAAGAAATCAATTTGCCCATTTTAAACAAAGTTGAGGTCTAAAGAGACTTGAACTACAGTTACATTCATAAAGCAATAAGAAAAATGCCCTCAGAAAGACATAGTCTCCACTTCCTGGGCTTGCAGTGTGTTACGAATGGAGGGATGTGTCTTCCAAGGGCTCTCCTGGAGGATAGACCTTCTTGCTTAGTCTGTCTCAGGTTCACTTGGGGGTCCAGTTAAAAAAACAGCTGGTTGAGCTCCAATTTCTCTAGGTTTGACTCAGCAACATTCTGACTTGGGATCCAGGAATCTGAAATACCTGGTGATTCTAATGCAAGTCTTTAGACATGATTTGAGAACCAATGTTTTTACTCTTGGCATTCTCTTCTGCAAATAATGTTCTCTTAAATTCCCAACCATCTCTCTCCTCACATCCCACCCCTTAATTGAATTTTCATGGGATTCTGTGCTCAAAGATCCTCCTCCATACTGCATACTAAATGTGTACTAAGGACTCCCAAATATGGAGCTTGAGTTGTGAGTTCCTTCTTAGCTCCAGACTTGGTTGCTAGGGTGCCTCTTCGTGATGAACTCTGTAGGTTTCTCCTCCCCAAGGTGCAGTAGTATGCGGTCTAAAGAATGACTCCAGCTCCAGAAGAGAGCCATAATTGAGTAAAGATGATCCTGGTAATTTCATCCTTCCTTGCCAGTGAGTGACTCAGAAGCCAGGTTAAGCTGTGCATGGATGGCATTCTTCAGGCCATCAAGATCTGTTCTGTAATAAACATATAAACCAATCATGGCAAATCCACTAAGAGGAAATGAGCCATGGGAAGAGGTCATCAATGTCTCTTTAAATGGACCTTCTATTAGTGGCCTGATACCCAGAACAGCTGCATCCGCTCCAAGAGCATGCAACCTCCCTACTCTGAAGGGTAAGTCAGGAGATTGACAGAGAAATGGAATCAGAGCCCCTGGGTTGAGCCAAGCACTGAAGTTTATCTTACCTAAGAACTTCCAGTTATTGGGACAATCAATGTGCTTACTGTTGAAGCTGGTAAACTAAATTTCTGGTTAGAGTTCAATTTTCTGTTAAAGTTGGAGGCATCTGACTGAAACAGTGAATGTCATGGTCTGAATGTTTATGTCTTCCCAAAATTTGTATGTTGAAATCCTAAACCCAGTGTGATGATATTAAGAGGTGGGACCTTTGGGAGGTGATTATGTCATGAGTGGAATCCACGTCCTTATAAAAGAGGACCCAGAATGCTTCCTTGCCCCTTCCTCACACGAGGACACCAGGAGAAGTCTGCAGTCCAGAAGATGCCCCGCAACCAACCAAAGTGAAACTCTGATCTTCCACCTTCTAGAAGTATAAGAAATAAATATCTGCTGTCTATAAGCCACCTAGTCTGTGATATTCTGTTATAACAGCCCAAACAGACTAAGACAGATAACAAAAGCTATTCAAACAAAACTTACCATGTTCCTTCTCATGTAGGCTCCTCTTCATAGACACAGAAATAGAAAACACTTACGGGCACCTACCGTGTGTGGTGAGCACATTCTCCACAAAGCAGAAAAATCCTTCTGAAGTTTATGCTTCTTTTTCTTCCTTTTAAATCCTTAACACAACTGAACCCAGAAGACCAGATGGAAAAAATATTCCAACTAAATGCCCGTATAGAGGATGGTGACTGGAAACCAAAGATCTCACATGCCTGCCTCTGTGGGCTCCCCAGAACCAATGGAAATTAGATGCAACTCTGGTAAGACTAAGTTTTCAATACTTTGCTGAATGCAAGCACAAAATTAAATTAAATTAAATTAGGGAAAAATAAATTTACATTCCTACTCACTTGATTTTGTAGACCAAGAACTTAATTTGCATTTGTATTCACCTGTCAAAGCAGCCTTGTGAGACAGGTTCAACCCTTATCATCACCAGTTTACAGAGAGAAAACAGAAGTTTTGAGTGACTGGATGATTTTCCTAAGACTAGACAAATAGAGTATAGAGTCCAGGTTTGAACCTGTACTCTCTGACTCTAGGACCACCCCATGTTAGCCAGTGACCTGCACCATCTCCTCAGCTAGGGGCTGAGGTCAGCTGTTACCCATGAACTTGCTCCCTAAACATTTATTTAGGGGTATTCTCTCCTCCCCCAAGACTACACTCTCAGGCTGTCACAATCTGTTACTGAGATCATTGCAACAATCTCATACTTCTTTTCTCTGGATTATCATTTTCAAATGGCTTGCTCTTGTCTTGCTGTCTCCTACTGAAAAGACCTTACTGTGAATGCAACATTATAATTTCATATTAATCATTCACTCAGGGAATTAAATTTTTGGTTGTTTAATTATATTTTAAGTTCTAATTGTTATTTTTCTTACTTTTTATTATTGTTATTATTACTACCAAGTTCTAATAAAGAAAACCGTCGACTTAGCCATTGATCAGGGCACTGCTGTGTTCTAGGTGAATTGAACTTATTTATGGTCTCATTTGTCTGCATTTCAGTTTGTTCTATTTGCCCTAAACCAATACCTGAATGTGTGCATTTTAATGACTTCTGCAAATAAACTTGTTCCCTAAAAATGCTGGAAATTCTTAATAAGATACAGTTTCTAAAAAAGATACTTGTGTATAAATGAAGCTTGTAAGCCTCCATACTATGATTTATTGAGCCCAATGTATTCACCTCAGCTGAGATTTGGGTTTGTTGTGTATGGAGACTATTGCCCCCAGCTCCAGAGCTGCATATTAAAATCACCTATGTGTTTTTTTCAACTACACATTCCAAAGTCCATTCCTCAGGATTTCTGGTTCAGTAATTTTGGAGTTATGTCTAGGCATGGGTACTGGGGGAAAGCTCCACAGATGATCCCAATGTTCACCTCTGGTTCTGGAATCACTGTCTCAGGCAGGGCTGAGACCATCCCGTGGCAGGGTGCACCTCCGCTTCCAAGATATCCCGAGGCATGATGGATAGGTCCTGTCATAAGTATATGGGTACATTCTTCTATCAGTGGTCCTAAACTCAAAAGTCCTAAAACCTTATTTAAAAAAACGTATTGTAATTCGTTTGGCAGCAGTTCCTGATCTCAACTAACCTGAGACGAGGTATAATCTTTATTTATCTCACTATTCATTTTGTAAATATTCATTTGTGTTGCTGCAGAAATAAGATTAAAAGTCAAAAATTCTAAAAGCAAAATAAAATGTTTGACTACAGAGTGCCACACCAGAGCCCGTTGAGGGATGTTTCAAAATGCAGGATTTGATATCTGGATATCTGCCCAGAATTCCAGGTAAGCCATATAGACTGACATATGCTAATAAAATAGAGCACTACTCTCTAGGTTACTGATAATCTACTCTGAGAAAATTTATGAATAATCTTGAAAATATTGGTTACTGTAGTAGACGATTTCCAGGAGACTATTGTTCTCTGAGGCAATCTCAATGGATATTTGAAGTTTTTGGAATCAGGTAAGTTTTGTTTTCTTTTATTTTGTTAGTTTTTTGAAGTACAAAACAAAAAGAATTCCATAACCAGATGCCTTATATAAATAGTTTCTATTTTAAATGAAGGTTTTAGCAATGAAAGGTTTGACCAGTTCTGTATTTTGAGATTCAAAGTACTATATGGTGTGCAGACCCAAATGAACAAAAAAAAAAAAAAAAAAAAGTTTTTCCAAACTAATAGGTTAAGGGCTATGAAATAGTTACAAAACAGAAAAAGATTTCAATGTACTTTATTGGTCTAGACAAGCCCTAGGATTTATTTTCTTCAATAGCCACTTAAGTAAAATGTGTACATTTATGATTTGGAAACTAATGAAACCATGCAAACAATGCCGATTTGCCATAGTCATCTGTTAGAAGTGCTGAGAGTCTTCACTGAAGCTCCATTTTTAAAATGGTCTTTTAAAAATTCAAATGCAAATCTATTTTGCATAACACATTTAAATTGCCCTCCCATCTGTGGGTTGAGTTACCCACGGTCAAGTGGGGTCTGAAGCAAATGATCCTCCTTCTGACTTATCATCAGAAGATCAATAGCAGCCTAATGCTGCAGCACCTGCCTATGTCATTCACCTCACTTCCTCTCATCAGGTAGGGATTTTATCACCTCACATCACCATCATAAGAAGGGTGAAGACAGTACCACAAGATATTTTGGGGGGGAGCATGTTTATGTAACTTTTATCACACTGTATTATTATAATTGTTCTATTTTATTTTTAGTTGTTGTTGTTAATCTCCTACTGTGCCTAATTTATGAATTAAACTTTATCCAAGTATGTATGTATAGGAAAAACATAGTATATATAGAGTTTGGTACTATCCATGATTTCAGGCGTCCACTGGTGGTCTTAGAAAGGATCCCCCATGGATGAGGGCCCCTTAAATATTCCCCTTTGCTCAGTGAAGGGTGAGAATAAAAAGAAGCCCCAAGGAAGGCATTGGAAAAGATGATGATGTAGGTTTTATGATTGGAAAACATAAATGAACAGCAATTTGCTGAAGTTCCCTGAGGATATTATTTTATATATATTTATGCATATATGTATATATATATAGTATATCTATATGTGTGCATATGGGTGTATGTTTATTTATATGCATATATACATATATAGAATATCTGTATGTGTGTATACATATATATACACATGTGTGTGTATATATATAAAACAAGTATCATATATATGATACATATATATATACATACATGTGTGTATATATATCATATATATATATGATACTTGAGCTATAATTCAACTCAGGGAATTGATAATAGAGTGCCAAGTAAAATTTAACATCTGCTTTACTTGTATATTTTAAATTGATAAATAATATGGCTCAATTTTAAGACATGCTTAAGAGTTGACCAAGCATATGACAAGTAAAATTAGAACATTTTATGCCTGAAATTCATTCATTAAGGAGCCTGTTTGACATGACTAGGCTTCACCCTTCCTCAGGAAACTGTTCAGATGGGGTGCACTGCACCTTAGCTTTGGTCAGAGGGCAACGCCCTCTGCGTTTAGATGGAACCCAGAAAAGGCTTTTCATACCCCACTCCCCCTTCCCAGTAAGTACGGACAGAGCCATCTTCTCCTGGAGAAATGCAGGTTACAATACAAGATATCGCTGACCCCAGGCGTGTGAATGGTGGGTAAGTAGAAAATATCAAACAAACAAAAGCCCATCATTTTCAATAGCACTCTGTTAAGTTCAGTTGATCTCTTTCTAGTTTTCATTTACTCTTCTTTTTCCTACCTGCCTATATCTTACCAGCTAACACAGAGTTTCGTAACCCCAGCCGCATAATAAAACCATCTAGGGAGGTTTTGAAATACCGATGCAGGGCCCCAATGTAGAGCAAATACATATAAGCTCCTGAGTGGAACCTGGGCATTAGGACGTGCAGTCCAAGTTCAATCACAAGGACAGCGGACTTTGGTTATCTGCCAACACCTTCAGAAGACCTAGCTGGTGAAACCACGAGGCACCCGCCTCCGTAAGGAAAGCGTTCTGACAAGGAAAATGAAACGATGGAGAAGGAAACCTTCTCTTGACTTAGGTGTTTGCTGATGCCTCAACCTGGCGAGAGAAGCGAAAACAGCCAATTCTATAGAGTGCTGTCCATAAATGCACACCCTACCTAGTAGTATTAAGTTACTTTCTTACTCCCTTTCACCTGCTTGTAATCATTTCACCTTCTAAAATTTAGAGACACATTAAGGATATCGTGACTTTTAGAAGAATTGATTGCTAAGGTTAAAAACCACATTTTCTTTTCTAAAATGAAAGGGTTTTTTTGGAGTATAAAGAAGGTAACACACTTCTTCCTCAGCATGAAACCAAGAGGGTTCTAAATATAAATTTGGATTTTGAGTGAAAAATATATTTTATGGCAATAGTTGACATTTATTGAACTTAGATGTGAAAATGAGGTCTTTTTTTTGGTTTGTTTTAATGATTTTGTAATTTTATACTAATTCATTCTGTCGCCAGGCTCATGTCCTAGATGGTAATGTGTCCAGACAGCAAAAATCTTGTTAAGTGTATTCATTTCTATAATATATATACACAAATTCTATTTTAGGTAAGTTAGTGATGTTATATTACATTGGGTTTTAATCAATTTGCCCATCTCTGTCCATGGGTATACCGTTTGTGACAGATTCCTTTATAGATTTGGGAGATTCCCTGTCTGACTCCAGAAGGAACACCTGAGAGAAGTGAAATAAACTAACAACAATCAAACACCTAGTATGTTCTAGACATTTTAAATAAAATATCTGATTTAACATCCAGTATAGCCACATAAGGTATTATTATTCCCATTCACAGATGAAGACAGTGACTCTCAGAAGAAGCAGATGACCTTTCCAAAGCCACATGTCCAGTGAATGCTTGAGGCAGGACCAAACTAACCGGGAAGATGGTACAGGGAGGTAGATCCTCAGCCTAGAAAGAACTTTCTCTTAATTGGAGCTATCTGTCACTGGGATGACAGCAGCTGGTGAGGTCTGATCACATTAGAGATATTTCAGCAGAGATTTAACATATGTGTTTATTCTTGAGAAACATTTTCTTTCCTTCCTTGTCTGATAAACATCCTCTCATCCTTCAAAGCCTAATTCACAGTCACCTCCTCTGAAAAAGCATTCTTGACTTCTCTGGCCCCCTTTGTTCTTGTATTAAATAAGATTTTGTCCTCCTGGTCTCTACCAGTCACATCATCTTACACTACATGTGTCAACACCATTGACATTCCTACTAAAACGCACACCATCTTTCTCTTCCAATTCTCAGCACGTTATTTTGCACATGACAAGGACTTAAAAAAAAAAAAAACATTTAGTTAATGGGATGAATATTCAAGAATCAGTGTATTAGTAGACTTCTCTGGAGAAACAGAACCAACAGGATGTGCAAGAGAATAAATATAAAGAGAGATTTATTTTAAGGATTGTTCTGTGTGATTGTGTGGGCTGGCAAGTTTGAAATCTGCAGGGAAGACTGGCAGGCTGGAAATTGTGGTTAAGAGTTGACGTTGCAGTCTTGATTAGGAAGGCCCTCTGGAGGCAGAAGTCCTTCCTCTTACAGTGACCTCCATCTTTTCTCTAAGGCCTTCAAAAATTGACTGAAGCCCACCAGCATTATGGAGGGTGATCTGCTTTACTCAATGCCTACTGATTTAAATGTTAATCACATCTACAAAATCCCTCCAAAACAACTGCCGAGGCTGGTTTGAGCAAACAAATCAGGCTAGGCACCATAGCCTAGTCAAATTGACACATAAAATTAACCACCACAATTCGTAAAGGATGTTGAGCTACTTTGAAACTATCCAGGTCCTGAGTTTCCTCAGACTGTGAAATTTTAAATAATAGAAGATTTGGGATTAGCTAATGTGATTTTAAACTTTTATTTTGCAAAATTAAGAAATTAAACATTAAACATTTCCATCATTCAATAAAAGAATGTACATCTTTAATACCAAAAAAAAGAAAAGATATAAATAGAAGAAAAGATATTTGAACCACATGGATTTCAAAAAACATACTACAGCGCTTCTTTTAAACCAGTGCCAGCGTGCAGACCACATTTTGGTAGCTTTTCATGCTGAGATTCTGTGATTCTAAAATTTCGATACTTTGCACAAGGACTCATGCTAAGTGGGCAGGCTGCCCACCCCTCCCCCATCTTGCCTCCTTCTGTCCTCTGAATGCTCTTTCCTCCCTTCCCCTCACTCTTCCTACTGGCTGCCCATGGCTTCTACGGGGACAGTTCTTTCACCAAAGCAATAGCATTTGCAACGCTCTTGTCTCCAAATAACAGTAAAAACAACTCTAACGGCCTTCTCCTGTGAGAAACAGCATACAATGAAAATGGGAGGCAAAGTGGGTTTCGATATTAATTTGATCCAGGAACTCTGGCTCAAGATTCTCTTATCTTTGTCCCTCTCTGGAGGCCAGCTTTCTTCCCAGGCTGGTAGCAAGACAGCTGAAGTAGTCCTTAGCATTTACATAGCACCCAACCAGGAGAAGCTGAGAAGAGGTCACTTGCAGGAATTCTTAACAAGATAATGAGAAACACCCCAGAAGTACTGGTAAAAATTCCCAGTTGTCATCACTGGTCCAAATTGGGTCCTGTGCCTGCTCCTCTTACTGATTAAGGAAGTAGAAGGACCCTTACATCAATCAAGCTCATTCCTAGGACTGCGTGAATCATCTTGCTTTGGAACATATGGGATCTTTGAAAAATGAGTGGATACTGAAAACAAGTCAAGATTTTGGTTGGATGGAAGAAAGAGGAAGTGGTTGCTGCATCAGTAACTAACAATATCCATTAAGTCCATCCCATTATTTATTCAGCATCCACACACATCTTACCTTGCATGCATTCCTTATAAAAAAAATGCATTCACCTCTTTCCAAAAATTAGACAACACAAAGTCTTCCTTACTCTGCACAGTACCAAGTCGAGGCCTATTCAGTGATATGCGCTTTCTCCTGTTTCAGGTCCACATGCCTGGAGACCCCATAGCTCATTATGATGAATTAGGTTTCACTGAGACATTCCCCACATATGGTGGGGAAAGAAAAAGATAACTCTAAAAACAACCCAAATTCAACCTCCAATTTCAAAAGGGGAAGAAGGGGAAATCACCCACTCTGGTCACTGAACCATCACACTCAGCATATACTATCAGGTGATTCTTGCAAGGACTTCCATGCCTGGTTAGAGAGCCCTTGGTCAGCTTCCAGGGATCATCTCCCTTTTCCATGGCTTCTGTGGCCAAATCTCTGATGGCCAATTTTCCCCATTGTTGCAATTTTGCAGGACCCATGGTTGTCTTAGAGACGAACAATCATAGGGTCCTAATCTCCATACCTCTGGTCGCTATGGAAGCAGATCTCCTTTAAAGAGTTGGTGGAGCTCTAGTCCACTACACTCTGTCAATTCCATGGTCTAGTACCATAACCTAAGATATTGCCTGATCAAGTTTTTGAGGGTGGACATTTCTGTCTATTAGTAACAATAGTCTGCTCACTGTCCATCCCTTGACGTCTTAGCATAGTATTTGCTAATTTTATCTTGGCCTCTGCTTTCAGACACTTTGGAAACTCTGGCACCAAGTGGAAAAACATGCCCCTTGAACCCAGACTACATCTCAGATGCATCTTTGCAATGAGTATAAGTATCACTTTTTTTCTTAAATAAGAAAGAACCCTAAACTGGAGGAGGGTAGGAGGGGACTGGGGGAGAGCTAGGCTTGACATAAGTACTCGACTTACACTGACTTCACCTTGTGATGGTCATTATTATTACTTTAATGTTTTCAATAAAAACAAATTCAAAATTTGGAATGTCGCCCATAACCAAACATGGTCTTATTTTGAAAAATCATCTTGTTGGTGGGTTTTTTTCCCCTCCGCCTATGATAACCTCTTTGCATAGGCTCTTATTGATGAGTGCAAGAGGCAAACAACATAGTCCAAAACCCAGATTTTTTTCCATCCTTGTGCCTTAATATTTAAGGGTCAGTGGTCATCACAGATAATGGTTTAGCCAACTGTGTTGCTTTGGCATAGCAAAGATTGCCAACCGTGCAGGCCAGGAAAAGGGATTCCTCACTGCCCCTCCCCCACCCCCTTCCTACAGAATTGGCCCCATTTTAGGGCCTGTTACCTGCAGGAACTCATTTCCGGGTATCAGATTTTATGGGTTGCAAACAACAGAAAAAGAATATGGACACTCTTTTTACCACATACCTAGTGAGAGCTATGCTCTAGAAAATGTATTTTGGAAATATTGGTTAAATACCAAGGAATAAATAGTGCAGAGGTTTCTTTAGAAGGAGTGATTTGAGGTTACAGCATAGAGCGCTACATACTCTGAACGAAGACAGTTATGTTCCCATATCGGTCATTACACAAAGGATTCTGTTTATAATGAGTTAAGTGGGTAAGTGATTAAAATAAGGGAAATTGTTAGATTCTACCACAAACATCTATACTTAGAAGTTACAGAAATTCAAAATTGAGACCGTGTAAACAAGAGAATCTTGCAGTGTTTTTTTTTATTATGATTATTTTAAAGAACTGTCTCTCATTTGTCAACTTAATACCTCCTTTTTTTGTTACCAGATGCTAGAATCTCAGTTTATACATTTGTTCTAAAATCAACCTTATGGCATATTTTCTATTTGGATTGCTTTAAAGAGATTACTGTAACTAATTCACCGGTTCGACTTTAAAATCCTGTATATATTAGCCCCTTTCTATGATTTACTGGCTACCTGAACATTCTTTCATTTGAAAAAAAAAATTAGACATAATACATTTAAAATACACCATGGATAAGCACTTTCTTATCTTCCCTCATCAATTTTTATAGGCCCTCCAGTGCAGCATGCATCCAGTACTCCTCGATTATTTAAAATCCCTTAATATCCCTTCAGATGTGGGAACCTGAGATCGTTCTTGGTAGAATTCATGAATTTCCCCCGGAAATTTATCTCACAGATGCAGTTTTGAGACTTTTTATCCCTTCAGTTTGACTTTTCCTTGAGCCCTACCATGAGCTCCAAGTGATTGTATTTATCTTAGTTTGTCTGAAAAGGCACTCTGGGATCTGCAGCTTCAACTTGATGATGGATTGGTAATTGAGGTTGGCTTTTAAAAGTGACGTTTTGGTTAAAAGTCATTTCAACAAAGAAAAACAGCTTTTAGAAAGTGTATATTCAATAAAATTCAAGAGGTGGGCCCTGGCTGGCTGTCAGTGAATCACGTACCAGCAATGTCTTTGAAATTCTCGAGCCTGGTTGAGAGCTAAGTGTCTTCTTCTACAAGTATAGACACAGCTTTCTTCATGGGCTCCTTTCCTGAGGATGAGAGAAAAGCACCCCACAAAACAAATACCCAGTTTCCATTTGGAATATAGACAATTCTCTTTTGACCCATAACCTTCCTGTGTGAGATGTGAAAACACACTCCACACGGCATCACAAGGATAAACACATCCATGATGGATCACCAACGGATTAATTTCGATTAACTGAAGCCCAGAAAGAAGCAGAACTACAGAAGAAATCCACTCTTCACTCTTTCTGCAGAACAACGCCCTCAAGAGCACAGCTTGCCCTCTGTGGAATGGCTTCAGGTAGTTGAGAGATTCCCCTGAATTCCTTTCACACCACAGACCATGGTTACATTAACTTTGGGGAGGACCTCATACGGAATCAAGAGGCGCTGCTGATTCCCAATTGAGGACATTCCCAATGGAACCACCTCTGTGGTGAGACAGCCACTGAGATGGGGCACACACACTCAAATCCGAGAACCCATGAGCCATTGGGTGGATGTAGGGAAGGAGAAAGGTGAGATGGATGACAGGAATAGGATCGAAAGGACACGAAGGGGAAGGACAAGGGTGACAGGAAGAGGTGGAGAGAAGGGGAGGCGGAAGGCAAAGGCCGTCGCCCCCGGCTGAGTGCCCGGTGCTGGGAGGGTGAACTGAACACCACCCAGGACTCTTCCATGGCTCTCTCTCCCTCTAAGCTTTGGAGACTTCCATGACCAGAATAACCAGAGCAGCCCACAGGAAGAAAATGGTTAGCTGGGTTGTAACATAGGTGACCAGAAGCATGACCACCTAGAGACTAGGCTGAAGGCGGGTGGCTCCCAGGTCAGAAGTTCACAGTCTCTCCCGCCCGTCCTCACATGAGCCAGGCATGAGGCACACACAACCGCCAGGACCACCAGCTACCACACGCATGGAAACAGTCCCCAGAATGACTCCCTATCTAAAAAAGAGGCATGGTTTTTCTCCAGTGCATTTGTTTTTAATGTTTAACAAGCTGACAGGAGCGATTACTCAAAGGCTAACGGCCAACTGACTGGTTGCTCCAACACAAACAAATCGTCACCAGGCTGTCAGGACCTCGACAGTGTCCATTCTACTCAAGACGCCTAATGCATCGCCCGCATCTGCAACCACGCGTGCAGAGTGAGCCGCCCTTTCGAATCCCTCAGCCCCCCCAAACAATTATTTGCTGTGTTTTTATTAAAAGGTGGGAGGAAAGATTTTCCTGAAAAATGGGCTGTGGGAAGCAAACGAACACACAAGCTCAGGGTGAGTTTAGAGTGCTCATAACCAGGTCACCATCTGCTTTCGCTTCTCCATCAGATAAAGGGTCTCCTCTGAAACATTTGTGCTCCCAGCTAAGTTGTCTCTGAAGATGTCCATGCCCTCAAGCACTAGGCAATAGAAAAAGTAAATCCAATTGCAGCCCATGTTAGGGAACATTCTGGAACCCATCATGGGACCCAGCGGCAGCCCCTCTGGAAGGAACGTGTTTGTTAAAGTGTTCGCAGAGATATAAGGCTAGCTCAAATTTTCAGCGACTTACTGTTGATCTGCCTTGAAGCTCTGGGGTGGGTCTGGCCGCAGGATTTGACGCTGAGACAAGGGGAAGGGGCTGTGGTGGTTTTCCTACTCATGAAAGTCTCCGAAGGGGACATGTGTACCTCATCATCTCTGACCTGAGTGGGAGCTTGCCTTGCTCTGCTCTCTCATGCTTCTGCTTCCTGGCATCCATGGCCCTCTTGAGACACTAAACAGAGTCACCAAGCCCCTCCGAGTGGGACGCAGCGTCTGACTTCACAGCTGTCACCATACGCTCGGTGTGTCACAACAGCTTAGGACAGATTAGGGAAAGTCACTTTTGACGAGCATATTAGGAGAGTCAGTCATCGTTAGCATGTCAAAGCTAGGTCGCCTCCACCTGCTCGTCCCCAGTGAGCCAAGCCTGGCTTCCCAGCCTTTGATTAATGGATGGTATCAGCAGTCAGGAGCCTCTCACATGATGGAACGGCTGTACCCTTCCAAGGCAATTGTGTCTTTTGCTGAAAGGTAATGAAGAGTAAACATGGAGTTGAGATAAACTCAGCCAGACAAGAATCAAATGTCCCCTGTATCACCACGATTACTCATTTCTACAATTCTGAGAATTCAGCCCACCAAGGGGCCAAATGGCTCGTTTGTTTGCGAGGCTTGATTAATAATTCTGCACTTTTGACTCAGCTCAATGCTTTCTTTGCATCTGTCCAGGTATTTGGAGAAGATAAGAATTAAATGGGAGCTGAAAGGTATTACACAAACATATTCACACACGTACCCTATCGTGTTTACCTTCGACGCCCTTCATATTGGCAGTATCACCGATCAAGGCAACAGATGATCTGGTTTACATTTCAAAAAATGTCCTGCAGCCACTGAGGTCCTTTATATTATTTAATCAAATTAGTGCCTGTGATTCAGAGGGGAGAGAGAGAAAATTGTAAATGTCAACCTAGGCTAGCAAGCCAGGTAGGGATGCATTGTCTTCCATTTGTCTTCCAGTGGAGGGTCAGGAGAAGAGATTCCATCTCTCCCAGTTAAGGTCAGACACCTCCGCCTTGTAGTTCAGGGTAACTGGTTCAATCCCATTACAACCTGTGCTCAGGTGTTCCATTTGCTTCACAGGTAGGTCACGTGACAAACAGAGCTGAATGACATTTGTGTCTTTATCACAAATCACTTTGTCCTCAAGTTAGAATGAACCACAGCAAATATAGGACCTTGACACCACAAGTGAGAATTAATGAACAATGGGAAGAAAAGTACAACTTTTAAACAAATCCCTAATTTCCCCTGGAAAATTCAGTGTTGCCATACTGGTTATATTATTATAATGTGTTATTCAAATTATTAAAAACTGTGCAACCTATAGAAGTAAAGGAAAGAATGAAAGGATTTATTTAAGAACATATAAAGAGTGCCTACAAGTCAATAAAAGAAAATACAAACTAATAGAAAAGAAGCAAAGCAAACTAACAGGCAGTACTTAGAGAAGAAATCTTATAGCCAATTACCTACTTCATAAAAAAGCTTAATGTCATTAGCAGTCAAGCAAAAACTAATTAAAACCATAATTAAATATTATTTTTCACCCCTTAGATTGGAGAAGTTTTTAAAGTGTTGCAAGAATGTGGGAAACTGGCAGTATGATATAGTTTTGATCGGAGTGTAAGTTGGTAAAACATTTATTGAGTGCTAATTGTTTGTGCCCGTTGAAAATTTTAATTCCCTTTGATTTAGTAATTAGACTTGTAGAAACGCTTTTTAAGGAATATATGTTTTTTAAGATTTTATTTATTTATTTGAGAGAGAGAGCATGAGAGAGCATGCACAAGCAGGATAGGGGCAGAGGGAGAGGAAGAAGCAGACTCCCCGCTGAGCAAGGAGCCTGATGCAGGCTCAATCCCAGAGTCCTGGGATCATGACCTGAGCCAAAGACAGATGCTTAACCCACTGAGCCACCCAGGCCCCCTCTTTTTAAGGAATATTAACTAAAAAGTTAAAGTTCTAAGTATAAGGATATCCATTGCCACCTTTGATATGGTAATAAATCATAAATATAAATGTCCATCACTAGGACAGTGGTGAGGTAGATCACGGCACAGCGCTACCCTGGAACAGACAGGTAGTCATGCAGTTATTAAAGAATGAGTTAATGGTGTATGTGCTGCCTTCGAAATGCATACTCACATCATTAGGCAAAAAAGCCAGTTTTAAGAAAAAAGTGTGTTTAATACGATCCTATGAATGTTATAAATTTTATATGCACAGATGTTTATATGTATGCATATGTAAATACAGAAAAATGGGGTAAAATGTACACAAAATGGGAATGTTGGTGGAAGGAGAGGGAGACTCTCCTGGTTTACACGATATACACATGCAGTGATTGACCCACTTCAGGATGCGTCAAAAATTACTTGTGTAACAAAAACAAAAGTCAGACAGGGAAAAAGGAAAAAACCCAGCCTGGGCAATGGGCTGGGTAGCCTTACCAAATGTGGCTGAACGCACTGTTTTCCTGTAAGGTCTTGTCCCCTGGACGTCACACTGGAGTCTTGATCAGAAGAAAAGGACACACTGGTGAGTAGAGCTGCGTCATGTTTTCTGTCTCCTTCCTTGTCTTCCACGGTCTGTGAATGATCCCAGTATGTCAGACCCTATGCATCCATTAAAGAATAACTACACATGACGCCAGCTCTCCTGCTCGTGACAACATAACATTGGGAAAGAATTTTTATTTTTAATTAGAAAATATCAGGCATCCTGTAAAGGAGCCAAAGATGCTCCGGTAATAGAAATGCCTGGAGGACTTCGTCGGCACTTGGGGTCTGTAAATGCATGTCTGATAAGATGTGTATTAGCTTTGTAAGTGGCCTCAAACAACAGAAATGTGTCCCCTCACAGTTCTGGAGCCATGAGTCTGAAAGAAAGGGGTCGGCAGGGCCTGCTCCCTCCAAAGCCTCAGGTAAACCATACATTCCTCGCCTCTTGCAGCTTCCTGTGGCCCTGGGCATTCCTTCTGGCTGCACACCCCCACCTCTGTCTGTGCCTCCTTCACATGGCCTTCTCCTCCATGCGTGTCCTCTCTCCCGTGTCCTATAAAGACACGTGTAGTTGCTTTTAAGGCCCTCATCTTGAGATCCTTAACATCTGCAAAGACTTTTTTTTCCAAATGAGGTGGCATTCACATGTTCTGGGGGCCGCCATGTAACCCACCACAGACAGTTAAGCTAAGAACTAAAAGGCGTGTAGAAGAGAGGCACCGTGAGGAGTGTGCGTGTGCGTGCATGTGTGCATCAATGTGCATGCGTGCACGCCTGTGCTGGGGGGAGGCAAGCATTCCAGGCAGATGCAGAGGCGTCCGGATGTTGACCCTGTGAGGACCCTCTAAGTAGAAGAACGGAGGAAGCAGGGGACTAGGAAGGACCTGCAGCCCAAGGGAAACTCAGTGATGCCACGGGCTAGGGATGCAGTGAAGACAACTCTTTTTTTTTAAGTTTTTTATTTACTTAATTTGAGAGAGAGAGAGAGATAGCAGGGAGGAGGGACAGAGGGAGATGGAGAAGCAGACTCCCCGCTGAGCAGGGAGCCCGATGCGGGGCTCCATCCCAGGACCCTGGGATCATGACCTGAGCCAAAGGCAGACGCTTAACGGACTGAGCCCCCCAGGTGCCCTGTGAGGACAATTCTAAGAGACATGTTAGACATAGTATTGGCAGCCAGACTTCTCGTGCTTGAAGACAGGGAGGAAGAGAGAAGATGAAACCAGCAACAATTCCCCATCTCTCGCCTAGAACAGAATGTAAGGGAGACTCAGGTTTTGTGGGAGGCAGAGGGGAGCAGCAAATTTCACTCAGCATAAAAACATGAAGCATAGCCTTAACAAACCAATCAACTGGAGGAAATGTAATTGTGACAAACATGGAAGATGAGGAAAATAATCAAGATACATTTTTTAAAACCCCTCACATGATTAATGGATGAAACACACTAATAGATAATTAATTCACAAAAGCAGAAATACGAGTGACAGATACTTAATGAAAACATATTCAATATCATTCATAAATTTAAAAACTGTAAATTAAAATATTTAGTATTATCGTACTACATTAACTAAGATTTTTAAAACAAACACAGTGATGATCGGAATGTAACAAAACACCTTCTTGCACTGCACTAACTGTAGAATTTGGAACAAACTTTCCAAAGGTAAACGGACCCCATGATTCTATTTTTTGAGAACTTCTCCCAGATACTCAGAAATATGGTCAAGAATTTCTGAACAAAGATTTTGCCTCAACATCATGAAGAATCAGAAAGACCTTTAAGCCATTATCAGAGACGTAGTTAAATAATCAAGTAGCATACACTGAAATATTGTTCTGCATTAAACTACATTTTATAAGAATTTCAAATGCCATGGTAACACTGAATAAGGTTTAACAGAATAAAGTAGAATATAAAATTTTATATATAAAAAAGCACACCATTTAAGAAGTGTACCAGAAAAAGGTAGGAAGAAAACGCGCCAATATGAAAACAATGGTCAGTTCTTCATATTTTTCTTTACAAATTTTCTTCAATGAGAGGAAACAGACAAAAGCCGAGGAAGGCGGGGTGTCATCCATAGATACAGGGCTTCATTTAACCATCTTTCCTGGGAGTGATTTTTACAACTGAAAATGGTCTAGAAGTGAATCTCTCACCAGAGCAATTCTTTTGGGGTCTTCCCCCCGCAGATTTCTCTGGCACTAAAATGCTTCACGGGGCCAGGCTTCTGAGCCAAGCTCAGCCCTCCCTCACTGCCTCTTTCTCCCTCAGTCTCCATACGAACCACCCACCCTCTTCAGAACTCTAAGGGGAAAAATAAATAAGTTTGGTTCATACCTGAATAAAGCAAACTCTGAAAACTGAGGAACCATTCTCAGTTTGGAAGTGGTCTTGTCTTCCTAGTGCCTCCACAACTTTTGGGTTCTAAGAGTAGCCTCTATGGCAGAAAACCTTACTGGCAGAAAACCTTAAAGTCACTCCGTCCATAGTGGAAATTGAGAGGAGGATGCGCCATCTCTGTGGCTGGGAATGAACTGTCAAGGCAAATACTATATATGCGTCTTTCTAATATTGTCCCTTCTCAATCTGGGATGGGCCAAGATTCCATAACCAGATTCTTAGGTAAGTATGAATGCCGGCTGAGTACTGTGCTCACAGACTTCTGTTTGCCATGGAATTTCAATTCTTGATTTTCTGTTGGCTTGGTTTCTCTGTATCTCTCAACGAACTCATCTCCAAACCTCTACACGACACATAAAACTGCTCAGTACATTCAAACAATGCGGATGCTCTGTGAGTGTTCGTTTTCCATCCTGCTGGTGTCAATGGTCCTCCTTCTGTCATCTGTTCACACTGGCACAGGGGTGTGGTCCGGCCTCTCCGGGGCCAACATCACCCAGCGATCACCCCCACCTTGCAGCTGTGTGAAACTTCCGGTCCTTGCAACTCACGTATTCCCTTTCTTTGTCCGCATGCTTATCTCATGCAGCATATCCTGTGGTAGGAAAATGCTGACACTTTGCACGTCTGCAAATGTCTGTATTCTACTCTCTCGTTTGATTGATGGTTTCTCTGGGTGCCGAATATAAATCGAAGAAGAACTTTTCTCAGAATCGTGGAGGCATTATTCCATTTTCCTGTAGTTTCTAGAGCTGCCGTTTTAAAGTCCACGGCGTTCTGAATCCAAGTGCTTTGTGACTGATTCCTTTTTTCCTCCCAGGGAACTTTTAGGATCTTTGTCTCTAGTGTCTGAAATGTCGTGATAATATCACTCAGTATGGGGCTTTTTCCTTCCATTGTGGAAGGGAGACCTATGTGCGTTGTTTCTGAGAAATTTTCTGCAAGTATTTCATTGAAGATTTTCTTCTCTCCTCTTCCTTTGGTGTCTCTGTCTGCAAGTCCTATTACTTAGATGTTGTATCTTGTGGGCTGAGCTTCTAATTTAAGGAACTTTTCTATTATCGGTCCCTTGGTTTTTGGTTCAACTCTCTGGGAAATTTCCTCAAATCTGTCTTCCATTCCTTCTACAGAATTACTAAGTTTTTATTCCAAAGAGCTGCTCTCAGTTTTTCTCTTAATGTCTCTGGTTTATGGGGACATGAAGTAAGCAGTTATCTTGGGAGTATTCGCACCTCTTCTCTCTTGCCTAAACAGATCCAGGAGCACCCTGCAACGTGAATAATGCTCCAGGAGTTATTTTTCTGCCACTTCTTGTGTCAAACAACACAGCACATTTGAGAACTGGAATTATTGCATAAACCTCCTTCCTATGTTTCTGCGTGCTGATTGAGATCCTCAGCTAAACCCTACCCCCAAAGCCCAAATAAGTGTCAGAGAGAATGGTGCAGGTCTCACGCTGCTGGAACACACACACAGGTTGGAAGAGCCACTCACCGCAGTCTCCTCTGGTTTCTTTAATGAGATTCCTGCCAAACGTCTTGGCTAAATGCATCGTCTTTACACACTGTGGGCAACGGGAAATAGGTCAAGTATGGGCTCTGTGGGATTAGAAGTGACTTCTAGACCGGGAAAACTTGGCTCCTTCCTACTCCCTGGATTAATAAGGATTGGTATGAGGGGAGCTTTACCAGTAAAAAGAGCAAACATCCTCCAGAAAAACAGAGCCCCTTAGCAACAGAGCACAGCCAGTGGATTAATGGTTAGAACAGGAAAGGAACATCAATACGTACCCGGTCCCTCCTGACTTCTAAATCACCGCTCCCAGACGCTGTGGTCCCAGGCAGATAGGCTGACCTGGCTGACCACAGAAAATAAATTAAACCTGACTCCTCGAGCCATCCAGCTTTATTCCCCAGACTGTTGTGGCCTTTCCTTTTCTGTCTCCATCTTGGTTTGGATCCTTGTCAGGGTTCCTTAACCCCTAATAGTGTAGATAATAGTGACGATAATAAAAGATATCAGTTTGAACATTTGCAGCATACCAGGGGCTATGAGGTACTATCCTTGAAGAATTTCAGTGAGTTCAGAAATAATACATTTGAGGCAGGTGATATTATGTCTATTTTATCCATTATAATTGGAAGCTCAGAGAGTTTAAATGACTTACCCACAGTCGTTCACTCATATATGTGTTTCATCTATTCCACCTTGCTTTATTTCTATTTCCAAATCCCCAACTCTGTCTAAAGTGGCAAGGTAACAAAACAGAAGAAGATTAAATTGGAAACAATGTATCCAATATGGCTAAGAAATCCAAAGAAAACAAGGAGCGTATTTTAAAAGATCACAATTTACCTATTTCTATTCTTCAGACTCGATTGCAGTGGGGCAGAACCTCATTTCACATGCTTCTTGCTGGAGTAAAATGCAGAGAATTGGCATTGCAGATTACTCAAGATGATAGCTCCCTATAGACATGAAAGACTCCTTTATTGGAAGAAATAAAAGGAAAACGACCCAAAATCACAACCCTAGAATTATAACCTTATTCAAAAGCTATAAAGCAGTACCAGTTATCTGTTAAATTCACGCATACTTAAAAATTCAATAATGACCGTGTTGTGAATACTAACTTCAAAAAATGATCAGATGTGTCTAATGAATGCGTTTTTATGTGAAAGGGCAAAATAAATGGCACTTTATTGCAATAGATTAGAATTTACTCCTATCAGGATTTTCCAGAATATTCCTGATTTAAAACAGCTCATCCCAATGCCAGGATATATCCTAACTTTTTTTATTTAAAAAATGGTTACTCTAACTTTAAAAATTAAAGGTCTTTTTATCTATGATCACAAAGCATCCTTAGCAAAAAAAAGGAGACCACTATTATCACCTACATTTTGATGAAACAGAGAGAAAGGTAATTGCTCACTTAGGCCACTTGCCAGAAGCAATAGAAGAAATGGACCTACACTTTCTACTGGCTTTCCAGTGTTTTTCCAGCAGATTGCTGCATATACACAGCATGCAATGCTACAATAATAAAAAACATTATTGATTTGGGGTTGTAGAATTGATATTCATGACTTATCTTCACATTGAGCATAAAAATGATCAAAAACATACTTGAAGATACTCTTTTCCTTCTGTTTTTTCTTTCTACTTCATAGCCTCTGGGGTAACATAATCAGACACCAGAGTCAAAAGAATGAAGAGGGTGTGAGCAGAGGTCGTAACTGGGGAAATGCAGTAAATACTTAACACACTAAAATATTTAAATTCCCTTTTTAATGCCATAAATAATGTGATTATGAAAGTGTATAACATAGAATTGAAAGAACTTGACATAAAATGTTTCTGGTTTTATCCCTGGGTCAGAATATGACAAGGGAAGTGGGGATGGGGCCCGGGTCAGTGCCCCCCGAGCCCCTGCATCCCCCTTCACCAGGGCTGGCCTCAGCGGAGGAGGAGGGGTCCATGAGGAAGACAGAAAGCGCCTTTTCTTTTCACTCCAGCCATCTAACAACCCAAAACGAGGGGAGCGCAGAAGTACTCGGTGCCCAAATGCAGAGGAGAGTCTACAAGTTAACAATGAATGAGTTTGTCATTTTAAAATATTAATAGCTGATGAATTATATAAATATCTTTCATGTTGCAGTTGGGAAAAATGAACAAGTAGTTAACCCCGCTTACCATATGATTACATGTTTTGAAAAGTGAATTGTGGTTTTGTTTTTTTGTGGTTTGTTTGTTTGTTTTTTAATGACACAAACCTGAGAAATTATACTTGGAAACTTATCCCCAGCAAGGGGCCGAAAGACTGTTAAGCTGGGGATCACAGTGCTCTCTGGACAAGTATGAGAGGGACTAGGGGCCTGTGGAACAAAACGTTTGAAATCAGGACTGTCTGTGCAAGGGAAACGGAGACCTCCCACAGGACAAGACAGATTCAAAGTCTCTTTCACTCTTGGCATCACACATGCTTACTTACACTGAAATTTGAAGCAGAGGCAGTTTCTATGCCTTTGTCTACGCGAAGTATGACGCGCAGGAATTACAGGTAATTGGAACCAGGGGCTTTCTATGCACAAGATGGAAGAACCCAGAAACATGCAAATTTCCTCTCTGACTCTTCAGCTCCCATCTCCTCCCCACCGGAGAAAATATATGGTTATACCAGGGCTGATTTTCCTAGACAGCATGTGATTAAATATTCATGTGGTACTTGCCCTAGTCTGTGGGTATTTTCCTCTGTATCAAAACACATATAGGTTGTCTTGTCATTTTATTTCTTCTCTTCTCCTTCCTCCTCCCTCCCTCCTTCACTCTCTCCCTTACTCCCTCCTTTGGCTCCTTCCTTCCCTCCTTCCCTTCCTCCCTTCCCTTTCCTTCCTCCCTCCCTCCCTTCCTTCCTTCCTTCCTTCCTTCCTTCCTTCCTTCCTTCCTTCCTTCCTTCCTTCCTCCCTCCCTCCCTTCCTTCCTTCCTTTTCTTTCATTTTCTGTTTGAGAGCAGATGATGTTTTATGTCCAAGCAAGGGGCTGGCAGTCTGGGATGTTCTGTATCAGGGAGCATAGACCTTACTCTTTGTTTCCTAAACTGCTGATAATCTGCATGAGTCGCTACCAAGCCCAACAAGACCCAAGGTCTCGGGCACAAGACCATGAACAGTTATGCATGCCCTCTCTCAGAGAGAGAGAAGCGGGGAGCCAGCAAAGACTTCGGGGCTCCCACGAACACATCACCGGTGGGTCCTGCCACGTCAGCCAGGCAGTAGCCTCTAAAGCACAGCACCGTGGGCCAGCCCAGGATGCCCCAGGCCACACCCAGGCGAAGGTTCATGCTGCCGTCTCCCAATGCTCCAACTCGGCTGCTGAAGCAAACAGTCTTCTGTCTTCAGGCTCCTTGAGGGGCGAGACTGCATTTCAGCCCATTGTTCTGTGTAGACACTTATTAACCCGACTGCATTGAGAGCAGGGGATCACATCCATATCTATCGATTAGCAGTCCATAGTGCAGTAATCCTCCCGCTCCGATCAATGCAGGCCTCACCGCCCAGCAGTGCCCTTTTCTCTGGTCATTGATGTGCTTGTCTGTGCTTGTGGGGATGTGGGAGAGCCTGGAGGGAAGGTGAGCTGCCGGGCGCAGTGTTTACAATTCCTGGAAATTCCTGGTGAGAGTAGAGCTGCTTTCGTGATAACCCTCTGCCCGTTGCAAGCAACGTTAAGCAATTTTTAACAAATAAGCACACTGTGTGAAACAAAAATAGAATGCTCCAGCATCATTCCTGGATTATAAATCACAATAATCCTCTGGCCAGGTAGAAACTGACAGAGCCAGCTTCTGAGCTCTTAAACCTTTCATATCTGTGACATCAAAACCCATTCCACAAATTTGTCTCTATTCTTGCACCGGATTTTATACATGGCTATCTGTAATAGTAAAGTGGTTACCTTTGGTTTCTTTGTATCATGGGGGCATTTTTCTTGAACAAAAATGTTACTGAGAAGTAACCATTTCCTGTATTTTACTTATGTTGATCACTTTTTTAATTTTATTGTCCCTAAAACAATTAAATGTATTGATACATTTAAGAAATACATCTGGGAATTAGTGATTTTTAAAGTAATACCAAACAAGTCAATTTTGTCCTCCCACAGTGGCAGAGTCAAAATGATTTAAAAAGAAAACCAAAGTTAAGAGAGGTGGAATAGCCCCATGGACTTGCAGATGATCCACTCTTGGTGCAGTGTAGTTGCTTAGAGGCAGAGATCTGTGTTTCGCCTCTTTCCATCGGCCACTAAGTACTTTCCAATGAGGAAGGGTCCATCTCCTCTGCACACATGGGAATACTTAGCATAGAAGCTTTCCAAAGAGAAAACGGAGTGATCCTGACTCTCATGTTCAGGATCCTGTGGTGCTTCCTTCAGGTGGCCCCGCAGCCGCACCTGCTGCCAGGGGGTGGAGTGGAGAATGGGCTGAGTCTGCCCCCTCCCCCATGGCACTCAGAAGCCCCGCCACCTTACCATCCAACTGCCTCCGCACGCACACACACGCTTTACGACCTTCCCGCTCCTGAAAGAATGCCTTCTGTGCATCTCCTTCTAAAATCTCAGCTACATGAAACGATTTAAGCTGAATGCTGAGCAGGGAGCCATGCATGGGGAGTGGCAGCACGATTCTAGATAGCGATTTGTCCACTTACACTCATGTGGCCAAACCATGCTACACACCTCTGTACCACACACTTGCACGCATTAAATCACTCCCATTGAAAGAATATGAGCTTTGTTTCCAAATATTGTTCCACATAGACGTGAAGTTTTAATGAGTGTGTGTATTCTTATAATAGTATGACCAGATATAATTAAAAGGAAGCTCAGTGAACAGAAGCATTGTATAGATTTTCTATAAGGAGCCTAGGAACCTGTCTTTCTGGTAAATGATGCAAGTATATGCCCTCCAAAATTAAAAGGGAATCCAAAAGGGGAGATTGGTTTAGTTCTACTTAAAAGTAAACATTTTAGGGACACCTGGGTGGCTCAGTTGGTTAAGCATCCAACTCTTGATTTTGGCTCAGGTCATGATTTCACAGTTGTGAGATTGAACCCCTAGTTGGGCTCCACACTGGGTGTGGAGCCTTCTTAAGATTCTCTCTACTCCTCTCCCTCTGCCCCTCCCCCACTGAAAACTTTTAAAAATAATAACTAAAATAAATAAAAGTAAACATTTTATTTAATAATAGTAAAATATATGTCCTATATTTATGTGCATAAATAAATAAATTAATTTGCATAAGAGCAGATTTTGTTAAGAAATGCTTGGATAACTTGCACATTAAATTGCTCGTGTCTTAAGGTTAGGGCATGCATCTTTCCCAGAAAAAAAAAAAAAGTAAAATTTGGTACAAACTTGCAACATTTCTGAAGCTGGCTTAATTCCAGGTACGATTTATCAGTTCCAGGTTGATCCAAACCAGAGACTTCAAATTTTCTCAAAGGGCCAGAAAGCAACCTGTTTTTTCTGGGACCCAGATAATAATATGATAGCTATAGGTAGTATCTCATAGCTGCTGGTGTTGCAACAAAAGCCATTCCTTGCTGGGCTCCTTCTTTTTTTCCTTCTCTCCTTCTTTCTTTCCCTCCCTTCCTCCTTGTCTGTCCTGTTCAGGCGTATGTGCAGAACCGCGAGGAGCTCCTAGTGAATAGAAAGTGCTCACTGTGTTAAGCAAATGAATAAATCATGTTGCTCACTTATGCCTTCAGCCAACATATAGATGACACCTTGAGCCAGATCCTGTGCCATGTCCCCGGGATGCAAAGATAAGCCCGTCATGGCCCCTGCTTTGAAGACACGTGCAGCCCAGAGAAGGACAGAGGCAAGCATGGCCCACATACTCGACTTTATACCCGAGGGGAACACCTCACCCCTTTCCTCTCTACAATGAAGTTATTTTTTCAGGAATAATCAGTTGCAAAAATTATCTTCTTGATTTATGTGCTACTTTTAAAACTATTAAAATTAAGTAAAAATTCCAATCTTAACCATATCATTCAAATTTAAATAAATATTTCTTATATGACCAAAAAATATGAATTTACAAACAAAACCATCATCTCTTTCAGTTGGTAGTGTTTCAGTGTTTTAAACTTTAGACACAAACTTAAAACTCCAACTGGACTTTGAAGCAACGCAAGGTCTGTTTCTTAATCTTTAAAACCATAGGGCTGCATTGTCAACTCGAATGTTCCACGGAACCATAGGAAGGTGTAGAGCCGGAGGGTGGGGGACAGGAACTGTTTCTAAAGTGACTGCCCACAATCCCGAGTAACCGTGAATTTCCTCTCCACACAAGCCCTTGTATCGGGGTCCATGTGTGACGGGGTCACCATAAAACTGGGTGGTCACCATGTAACTGGGTGTTCTCACATGGGATACAATGTTTATTAAGAGTTAAGTCACAAAAGAGTTAAGAATTAAGTCATAAAAATACGCTAACTTGAAGTTTACAGATACATTATTAAAACTCAATGGTAACCAGTGGTCAGTTACAACTGAGACCAACAAAAAATTGTCAGAGAGCATATTTTACCACTGACATTGCTTAGAATTTCCACCACGTGTTCATAAGGAAAGCCCATTTTATTACTGTTTTGAATCCTCAGTTGACAATGCCGATGTTGCCCTAATGTCTATTCTCACTGCCCCAGACTTGGTGTGACACCCCAAACAAGGCAGCACAGAATCACAAGATAATATTAGTTAATGTTGATGGGGTTAACAACTTTCCCCTAATGGTCACTACCAGCTTTAAATACGAGGCTAGGAATCAGGAACCATCTTCTTCCCAACCATGTCTTCTCATCCTGTGTGGGTCTGCTTGGGATCTGAACTCACCTAGAGTGACAGCGAGAGCGGTTCACACATATGCACCGTGTTGATGGGTCCAGGTGCCGTGAAGAACTATGCCATTCAATCTCCAAGGACCCAATGATGCTATCAAATGGTCCAGATTAATTTCATTGTTAAGGGCTTTCTGAAAACTCTTGAAGGGGCTTCATTTTGTCCCATACACTTAGAGATGCTCTAAAGTACTCATTGATGTTAGGGATAGTATGCCACAAGCTACAGGTTGGACAGATGCTTTTATGATTACTGTGTTGCCAGGCACTGTTCTAGTTGCTTTATGTCAACAGTGCATATCCCAGTAACCCTGTGAAGTAGGCACTATGGGTCCTCCCATTTACAGATGAGAAACCGATACACAGTGGACCAACTTGTGCAAGCGCACACAGTGAGGAAATGACTGAGCTAGAACTCAACCCCAGGAGTCTGGCTCCAAACTCTATGTTCCTGACCAGCACGCTCTGCCACCTCCCTGGTGCCCTGTGGTTACCACCAGATATCACCTTAAAGGATCATGTGGAGAAACCCAAGTGCAAAGTACCTAATCCCATGGGATGAAAAATGTGTTTGCAGTTGCATTACTTAAGTATGTTATTTATTTATTTCTACTGTCTGATATAAAATCCTCTTTGGCTGAGTAAATGAGTTCTCCTGGTGAGATTTTTATCTAGAAAGAGAAAATGATATTTTTGACTACCATATGTCAGGTACTAAGCCAGGAGATTGACACATCATTGCATTTAATTATCCAAACAACCTGGTAAAGCAGGTACTGCCAATCCCTTGGTTTTGTGGAGTTTGTTTTGGTTTTGTTTTGTCCTGTTTTGTTTTCCATTGGAAAATCAAAATGCAGAAACAGTAAGTGATTTTCACAAGGTTTCTATAGTTAGGTAAAAAAGTAGAAACTATTCAGGAATCTAGGGATGCCAGACTGGCTCAGTCAGTGGAGCATGTGACTCTTGATCTCAGGGTCATGAGTTCGATCCTCAGGTTGGGCATAGAGCTTACTTAAAAAAAAAAAAAAAGAAAGAAAAGAAAGGAAAGGAAAAATTGCTCAGGAAATTAATTGCTCATGTCTCTCCGGGCAAAAAACAAAAACAAAAAAACCCTGAATTGGAACATCATCTCATGCCTCTGGAGTCAGAAGATGAGGTTAGAGCCCAGGATGGTCATGATCATCTTTTCTCTCCAAACCCTGGAAGATGGCGCTGCCCCACCCTCAGTCTCCTCCTCAAAGCAACACTGTTGACAAGACTACACTTAGAGGGGTCACTCTGCAGTCTCTCAGGTGAGATGGGAGGTGTCCCAACATGAAGGGCTTTGCCCCATGGGTCCTATGGAAATGAGTCTTAAGTCAATCAGATGGGAACTTTCTGGAATATGTACTGCAAATACAGGGGGGATTCACCAAATTGTAGTGCAAGGCAAATGGTGCACCCAACTAAGGATAGATGCCATGGAAATGAGAGCCAGAGGGCTTAGGAGAAACCCAGAGACAGTAGGAAGTTCCCAGGAGGCTGAGAACCTGCAAGGCTCCCCAGTTCTTCATCCCACCCATAGCCACCCATGTAATTTCTTTCCTTGTCCTATGGACTTAGGGTGAATTTAAAAATTAAGAAAATAACACATGTATGGTAACTTACTTAAGATTCTTACATATCTTGCACAAAGTGTTTACTTACTAATAGTTGATATTAGTTTTTATATCATAAGGCATTCCTAAAACAATTGTCATTCTTGTGAGCTTAGTCATAGAATAATTTCTCAAAGTTACTGCAGCTTTAAGTCCGCTGTGTTAAAATCGAAAAGCACTGCATTTGAAATAGGAAGACCCTGAATGCAGGTACCATCTCTGTAACTTCCATCCGCACAGGTGATTAAGAAAGTACCTTCTGAAGTTCTGTTTCTCTTCTGAAAAGAGAAGATAGCATGTATCTTCTATCTAACGTACAGACTGAAAAACAAATGTCAAAATACACATAAAAGTTCTTTATAAGGGTGAAAGTCTATCAAACTATGTTTGTTTTGTCATCTGCAAAAACACAGTTATAATCCTATAGAACAAGATGGGGCAAAGGTACAGTCCAGAGCATCAGAAGAGACTTCCGTGATTAAGTGAACTCTAAGTAAAATATGAAGGATAGATATCTAAGTGAGAAGGGGTAAAGAAAGAATTCCAGACATATGGAATAAGCATACAAATGGGAGCAATGAGACTGGCTTGAGAGCTAATTATGAAGCCTTCAGGAATTTTGTAAGTCAGTTGTTAGATGTAACCACTGTTAAAAAATAAATTATATAAATTTACAATTAGGTAAATTGTATTTTAAAAATGTAATAAATACTCAAAATTCACTGCCCAAATATTTTCTGTGTGTTCCTATTACCTATTTTCTTCGGATTAATTATTTTTGTTGTATTTGTATGGTGGAAATACAACATGATGGGCTGCTATGTATCTCTTCCCAATTCAGCATTCAGTGGGGTCATACTACAGGTTGAAATTAGTCATGACGGCAGTATTTATACCATGAAATAGGCAAACTACAAAGCAGGGCTTGCTTTAGAGTCTAGATTTAAGATTATGTTGATTCTTTAGATTTTAAAAAGCGTGTATGTCTATAGCTGTTACATTGTAGTAGCACAAAAAAATTGAGGTAATAGTCTCTTAATAATTTAAAACTGATCTAGTTCAGCAAAGAAGTCACTCATATGCTTGACCAATGAGTGGCGTTCCAACAGACATTTTTGTTGTAACTACATGTTGTAACTACATTCATTTGTCAATGTTGTGAGCAACTTCTTTGCTGCATCAGGCAGTAATCAAACATTTATTCATGGACCGATTTAGTCAATTATGATTTGATTGTAACCATCGGCTGATGATGAGTGCAAGAGTTTGGCAAATATTAGTGAACATATTCTGGGAGAATCAATTGGCAAAATGGAATTTACAATAAAGATTATTGCATATTTTATTATTTGCAAATTGTGGATTTTAAAATAAATTCATACACACCCATACACACAGACACATATACATTTTTTTCCAGGGAGCTAGCCATGAAAACTTTCCCAGAGCACCACTGGGTGGAAGATAGACTTCTTTCATGATGTGGTAGAAGAACTACAGGACAGAAACTGTGAAATAAATACACAGAGAAAGGAGACAATGAGGAGAGATGACACTGGTAGGAACCAGATCCTATAGGGAAGGTTATCCTGGGAACTTCGGAAAGCCATGAAAAGATTTTAAGCAATGTTGTGCAGTTGTCACATTTTTGCTGGAAAAATCTTCCTGGACGCAATTGGAAACAAATTGGAGAGACCAGGAGAACATGAGAAAGGGTCGGTGTTGAGTATTCCGGTATTCCAAATGACAGCTGATGGTAGCAAGAACTAGATGGTGGCAGGAAAATATAATCTGTACTAGGCAGAGTATGTAAGGCTCAGATGCTGCAACAAATAATTCTAAAATAATTTTGGCTTATTAAAATAAAGGCTTATGCTTACTCGAAGCAGTGCAGTGAAAGGTTTGTCAGGCAGTTTTCATGTAATGATTCAGGCACGAGTCCTTCCATTTAGTGTCTCTAATGATGTACATAAACTCCTTGTTCTCTCCATAATCTGGACTGAATAAAGGGAAATGAGAGAGTGAGGATCAAATAAGTGTCCAGAAGTGGTCCGTGTCCCACTGCCCCCAACTAATCACATTGCCCCACAGAGTTGCATGGGACCTGGAAGTTCAGCTTTCTTCTGTGGCAGAAGGGAAATAAAGTGACTCCTCTCTGCTCAACCTCACTTTGTCAATGCTTCATTTCCTAATGGTTAAGAGACACTCAGATTATCTGTTGATTGAACACACAAACATGAATCTCTCAGCTTCCACTTTCAAGAATTCACTAAAGAAATAGAAAAATGAGTCCTGGGAAGTTTGCAGTAGGAGCAAAAACCTCAGGTTTGGGTTTGATTTAATTTTTGCTCTTCTGCTTAAACTCTCTGTGACTTTTAGCAAACTTATGTTTCTTGTCTGAGTCTCATTTTTAAAGCTATGAAATGGCATAGAAAATAGCTCGTCTACTTTGGAAGGTCTAAGGAAACCCAATAAGTAGAGGTAAAGACACATTGTAAGGTGTTAGCCCTTTTACTGTGGCCTGAACTACACTCGCGGGGATACGGGATATAGTCCGAGTCATGTGAAGAAACTATGAGTTTTGATTGGAAATATCCCTCTTGCTCTGCTGAAGCAACAAGAAAAAAAGCTGCTACTTGGCTTGTTCGGTGGGAGCACAACACGGAGAGGGGCGGTCGGCACAGGGCTCGCTTTCCCCAGCGGCATGGCTCTGTGCACAACCATCAGCTACATGGGGCATATCACTAGTAGGACTTCCGCAATTTCGCTGAAATCAGAATTAATACGTATTTCCTAGACACTGTGGGTTCCTGGCTGATGGGTAGAGTTGAATCCTCTTTTTTTTTTTTCTACAAACAAGTAAGGGTTTATTTTTAAATTTCTTTTAAGTAACATAAAATTTCATTGGCAACTGCTCTTTATCCAATTGGAAGAAAAGGCAAACTTTGTTGTTTTTTTTAAATCAGCAACAAATATATCAACAGAAACATGTTATTGTATGCTTATTTAATGTTAAACAGAAAGAGAGCAAAGGTTAGAAACTTCATGACCAAAAACAAAAGATGCACTTCCTTTTCTCCTCCACGTGTCTGCTACAAACCCACCTTTCTCATCCACCCGGACTGTTTCTACCACTGCATTTCCACAGCCCTGTTTTGAGGTTTGGGTATCTCCCAGCTGTCCTGTGCACAGATTTTTTTTTGTTAAGTTCAATCAGCCTACATAGAGTACGTCATTAGTTTTTAATGTTTCGTTCAATGATTCATTAGTTGTGTATAATACCCAGTGCTCATCAGATTTTTTTTAATGCAAATCTTAACCTTATTACTAAGCCCTTTTTCAAGAGGCCTCACTTGTATTAGGTCACCTACAGAATCCTAAAGTCTTATTTATGGCATCCAAGGCTTTCGGAGAGCAAGCCCCACATATCTGTCTAGCTGCACTCCTACCCTCCTGTCTTTGTCCTCCAAATATATGTAGCTATTGGTGGTTTGTTCAGTTGGCCAGGCACGTGCAGAGTTCTGTGCCACTGCATATACCTTTCTATCTACTGGAAATACCTACTTGTATGCCTGATTAACAACAAATTCCTATTCTCCTTTCAAGCCTCAGTTCATACTTCCGATGACCTTGCAGATCTCTCCAGGCTGATTTCTATAACCCCTCCCCACGTACAGCACTCACACAAACCTTCATCAGAACAAACCCACTACTGAGTAGCTCAGGGTATACATGGGTATCTAACACTCCTGAACTGTTAGGCACCCAGAAGGCGGGGACTATGTTTTTTTTAATCCCTTAATCCCTAGTTTCTACCACATACCGGGCACATAGTAGGTGCTTCGTGAATGCTCATAAGCAGGAAGGAGGATGTCTACGATTGAGACAGCATGTGGACCACCTGCCCCATAGGCACCCTTCAGCGTTGCACAGCAGATGGGAGGCTCACCAGTAACCCAGTGTCAGGCACCCCCTGCCCCCTGGTGCCCACATTAAGGTCAGGGACAGCACTCTGCTTTCACATTGCATCAACTTGTGCACAGAACTCAACTTCTTTGAATTTGGTAAAAAGAATCAACATGTCGAATTTAGCAAGAAGTAAAGACTTTATAGAAGATTCTGTACACAGGTGATAAAATAGAAGTTTATGCTAAAAATTTCTTTTAAAAAAAGCTGAAATTCCTTTTCAACCAATTTCTATTTCCCAGAGCCTTTTCGACTTCTGCAGAGGTGACCTCCAATGTTGTTTGCCTCTTGTTCTTCAGAATCGCCCTCTCAAGGGACGTGGAGATGCCCTCCACTTATTAGACCTGGACCCGGGGTGAAGAGCCACTCTGATTTGTAGGGGATGGGGTTTCCTGAAATGTGGGGCTTTTAGTTTCCTGAGATGTGGGACTGTCCAGGACACACTGAGATAGTTAGTCACCCACCTCATTTCCAGAGAAGCAGATGCCAACATGGGAATAAATATGCAAGGATTTTACTAGGGGAAATACCTGTGGACGAAATAAAGAGAGGAGGTGGGACCTGGAGAAGGCTGGGAGTCTGGAACCCTGAGAGAAGGCAGGGAAGACTGTGGGAGCCACCTGAACTGCTAAGGAATCCAGGAGGTTCTGCGTGGCCTCCAGCCGAAGCAGCCAAAGCAAGTCCCCCAGGAAGAACCCTGCCTGTCATTGGTAGGGAGTAGCCCTGGGAAACCTGGCCTTGCACAAATGCTAGGACGGATTTCAAGTGGGCCCTTGCCCAGTGAAGCTCCCTGGAGTTGAAGGTCATCAGGGCACATCCTGGTGACTGCCACACCCTCACCAGGCAAAACCATTTTGATCTCCCCCAACTGCAAGTCTCTCTCTGGCACAAAGTCCCTCACTCAGTCCCTCCCCCCTTGTTGAAAGAACGCGTCCTTTGCAGAATCAGTTGATCCATCCTCTTTGTAATTAGCCTTTAAGGGTCTCAGTCTCCCAGAGCACCAGTGAATGAATCTGCCCCCTCTGATTACATGATTATTAGACTTTTATTCCTTTGGGTTCTTCTCTCAATTTCTGAAATAACTGTAGTCCTTAGAAATTCCTAACACTAGACAATACATAGTGACTTGAAAGATTTTCTTTGCTCTGACTACAAGATACACACTCCTGAGAGCCCGATTTCTGAAGGAAGAGTTCTCTGCAAGTTTTCAGTCTTACTGTTTATGGATGGTCCACACCTGTCTGCCCAGGTGTGTGGTGCAGGGATCCCCAGAGAGCCCTAGATGGGCTTTAAGTGTGTCCCTCAGCCTTGTCCAAGGGGGCTCCGCAATGGACAACAACAGGAAGTACGTTCTTCCTCGTGCTTGTACTCTTTCCTTCTCTTCCTCCCTCCCTCCTTCCCTCCCTGGCCACCTCCCTCCCTCTTTCCTTCCTTCCTTCTTTTCTTCCTTTCCTCCTTCTTTCCTTTCTTCCAAACACTTACTTTACATCACTGATTCATTTTTTTGATCCTTATAACAACTAATAATCCCACCAGCTGTCAATTATTATTTTTATTATTATTTAATTATTCCTATATTATTATCATTTCTGGGGAGGGAAACCAATCTTCAGAAAGTGAAATGCAGCTACAGAGAGCCTAAACCCTAGACTGTTCCCTGAGGGAAGGAATCATCTCCAGCACATCTACATATCCACACAGGGAATGGGGATCCAGAGCTCAGAGCTGCCTAAGGAAGGAAGGGCTTTGGGAAAAGGGAGGGAGAGGAGGAATTAAACAATAAGAGGAATAAAAAGACAAACCCTTGTTCTTTCTACCATATGCTGCCTCCTAGCTCCTGACTATCCATCAAATAAAACAAAACAGCACTGGGACACTCATACCAAATCCTGCCCAGGGCGGTCAAGGGCTTCTGCTGGTCTCTCCCTGCTCTAAGACATAAGCCCGGGGATAAGAGCTAACCTCAGGGCAGGATAATAACCAGATTATTGCCCCATACTTCAGGTTCTAAATAACCGTCTACTGTAACTAGAAAACACAGGCTTGGCGGGAAGAGAAGCTCTTTTCTAGACAATTCCCAAGTGGAGATTCCTCCAGGGCCCTTTCTAGGTTCCAGAATAGCAACAGAGATCGAGTTTAATTTCTGAAGTCCAAGAAAATCTAATTATTACCACCATGGTAAAGAGCATATTCATTGTAAAAGTGAATTAAACTTATACCCAAGAGTTTTGTTTGTTTGTTTGTTTTTGCACCCTGTGATGGTTAGTTGGGTCAGTTTGGCTCGACCGCGGTGCGCAGAGTCGCGGGGAAGCGCCGACCTCCGTGTGGCCCTGCACTGTGTCACAGATGTGGCTACAGTCTCCAGTCACTTGACTTTAAGTAAAGAAACTTTTCCTCCGTAATGTGCGTGGGCTTCATCCGAACCTGTAAAAGGGGCTTAAGAGCAAAAACTGAGGTTTCCCACAGAAGAAGAAATTCTTCCTTAGGACCGCAGCCTCCACTCTCGCCTGAACTTCCAGCTGGCAGGCTTGCCCTACAAATTCAAGACTTGCCAACCCCCATAATCACATGAGCCAATTCCTTGAAATAAATCTCTTTGTGTGCGTGTGTCTGTGTGTGTGTGCGTGCGTGCATGCGTGTGCGTGGCCTACAGTAAGAGTAGATTATATATTTGGCTTAAAAAATATTTAAAAATAATTTTTTTAAAGATTTTATTTATTTATTTGAGAGAGAGAGACTGAGAGAGAGAGAGCATGAGAGAGGGGAGGGTCAGAGGGAGAAGCAGACTCCCTGCCAAGCAAGGAGCCCGACGCGGGACTCGATCCCGGGACTCCAGGATCATGACCTGAGCCGAAGGCAGTCGCTTAACCAACTGAGCCACCCAGGCGCCCAATAATTTTTTTTTTTTTTAAATACACTTCAACCTTGCCTCAAAAGTTACTAAAATCAACATTCAGGAAATGTTATTTATAATTTATTTTGAGCGAGAGAGAGCACATGAGTGGGGGAAGGGGCAGAGGGAGAGGGAGAGAGAGAATCCTAAGCAGGCTCCATACTGAGCGCAGAGCCTGATGTGGGGCTCCATCTCAGGACCCTGAGATCATGACCTGAACTGAAACCAGGAGTCAGATGCTCAACCGACTGAGCCACCCAGGCGCCCCAACATTCAGGGACATTTAGATATTAAAGCTGGAAAGACCCTGAGAAGCCACCAGACCCAGCCTGTCACCGGATGCAGCGGAACTCACACAGTCCTTATTGCACCCCTGAGACCACACCGCATCCAGTCCGACTGTCCCTCACTAGTACTGTGGCCCTGAGGGACCAAATGAAACGCAGCACGCTGTTCTGTTGGAAAAGCACAGAGCAGCCCCATCTCTCCGTCAGTAACAGAACACATCAGGCCTCCGTTCATCAGAAAGACGGGTTCCCAGAAAGCTTTCTGTCCAGCAGGGGAGAGTCTAGTCACAAACACACTTTTCCTTTTCAAACCTATTTAACAGTGGCAAATAAGATTGATGTGGCAAATTCCTCTGCCCAGACAATAATCAGTGTGCATCACATTAAGGTTTTTTTTCCCTCCTATCTGAAAAACTCTTAGAGACTGCTTTATTCTGTTCAGGCTACCATAACAAAGTACCATAGACGTGGTTTATAAACAACAGAAATTGATTTCTCACATTCTGGAAGCTGGCAAGTCCAAGGTAAAGGCGCTGGCACCCCGGTGTCTGGGGAGGGCTCACCTCCTGGTTCACAGACGGCTGTCTGCTGGCTGTGTCCTTGCAGAGCGGGAGGGTCACAAGGGGGCTTCTATAGGGCCGCCAATCCCATTCATGGGACTAATCACCTCCCAAAGGCCCCATCTCCTAATACCCTCAAATTAGGGGCTACATTCTCAACATATCAATGTTGGGAGGACACAAACATTCAGTCTATAGTAGAGACCATCGAATATTCAAACCTCCGAATACACAAGTAGAGCGATAAATTGAGATACAAATCCATTTTGTCTACGCAGTTAGCCACCTTCGATGATTTCATTGTGTTGCTTCCGAAGCAGCCTTCAGACAGAGCAACATCTGGGCCTGCTAAAGAATGCTCCCCAGGAGCTGACCTCCAACCCCCCAAATACTGCTGGCTGCACAAAGCCCTCGTGATTTTGTGACTATTGCTCCAAGTGGGTTGTGTGTAGCTCTGCAGAGGAGGATGAGCTCCCAGAACGGCCAGGAGAAAATGAGAGTTGCCTTCAAAATGACAAAAATCGTTTTACTTGGCAAAATACCCACTCCACACAGGTAGGGTCGTCCTTAGTGCTTCCTTATCCACAGTGAACTTTGGGAAAGATTGGAAGACAACTCTGTCTGGGAGCATGCCGTATCATCTTCGGATTCTATGATTATATTCTGAAGTTCCCACATCCTTTGCCATTAAAGAAACATTACACCCTCTAACTGTGTCTGTTGGCCTCTTTCCACCAAGCATATTACCATCCGAATGTGACAACCACACAGTGGATGCTGTGGGGGACTGTTAGCAAATATTTCTAAGGAGCTGTAGTTGAGTGCTTTTGATGAAATTCTAACAGGCAGATGTTTTGCTTCACTGTCTTTGGTTTGTTTCACCTGTAAGTCAATCCTGTCAGGAGTTGACATTTGCACCTTCAGACTCAGATCGCTCATTTCTTCCTTTAGCGGCTCTAAGTTCTTTTAAGTTTCTTAACTCTCTGCAGATAGTATCTCTGCTTTTCTGAGAAGTGTTCAATCCAGTGGTTACTGGTGCATGAAGACATGCTGAGGAGGCAGAAGCAAATTGATTGCAAATGAGGCAGCAGTCCAGGCGGGGATAAGTGCCTCCAATCCACAACAGAACCCAACGGAAGAGAAGGCGAGACGCCAGCCAACTGTGTCTGTCTCATCTTGTGCATGACCCTGACATACTGAAAGCAGGTTTGGTGCAGTGGGAAGAGCACTGGACTTATAATCATGAAATCTGACCAGAAACCTTTGAAATGCAGAAAGTGAATCTCAGTTTTCTCATCTATAAAATGGAAATTATACCAACTTTATAGGACAGTTGTGGGAATATAAAGCTTTTGTGCAATGTCAAGTTTATATATAAAATGACACATTAGTATTATTTTTGTTGTGGTTACTGGTGCATGCATATTTTTAATAACCTCAAAGTTGGGATTTGATTCTGGATCTGTTTGGGAAAAGCTTTCATATCTCTGGAACTTCTCTTCTTGTGCAGTAAAATAATGTGGAGTGGAAGGGAGAGATGTTTAATATTAACATTTCCAGCCAAATATTCTATGACACTGTGATATTACCAAGCCCCATTAACCATGGGAATTCCAGGGAGAAATTATAAAAATATGTAAATTATGCAAAAAAGACCCAAAGAATAGAAAAATGGAAAAGCTGCAATATTAATAGTTATAATTCTTATAATAAGCATTAATACATGCTAGTAACAAACTGTCAGCAATAGTAAATACTACATAGGATTTGCCATTACTGTGCAAAATAATTCATTTTTTTCATAAAGTATAGATGATTCTCATAGAAAATAATGTGAATAAATGAGGATTTCACGGATAATATGGCTTTGCAGAAATCAAAGCAAAAGTTTTCGTTGTGATAATTGCATGAATATTAATATGCATTCAGTTAGTATTATTCTGTTTTATTTTATTTTGAAAATAAATGGTGTATCCTGGTATCACAGTACAGTTGAACATTTATTGAAGGCCTGCTAGATGCCGAGAATCGTTCTAAGTCCTGGGGCTGCAGAGATGAACAGACACAGTTTCTGACTTCTTTCAATATTGTTGCACATTAATTGTCCTGTCTTCTTTATCCTGTGGAACCAATCAATGAACCACCAAATATTTTGGGGTATCTATCATGTATAAAATTCTACGTTGGACAATCAAGAAACACGTAAAGTAGGAATCTCAGTTTGTTCACGCTACTGTAACACGATACCATGACTGGGTGCCTTAGAAACAACAGAAATTCATTTTGCATAGTTCTGGAGACTGGGAGTTCAAGCTCAAAGGACCAGCAGCTTCCAGGTCAGCTGAGGCCCAATTTCTGATTCACAGATGGCCATCTTGCTGTGTCCTCACATGGAGGAAGGAGAGCGAGAGAGTTCTCTAGAGCCTCTTTTATCAAGGCACTAGTCCCATCATGAGGACTCCTTCCTTATGACCTAAACACTTCCCAAAGGCACCACTTCCTAAAACCATAACATCAGGGGTTAGGATCTCAACATATGAATTTTGGAGGGAGACACAAACATTCAGTCCATGGTAGTAGGTATCATATAGTTCCAATGATCAAGAAACTTATAATCAAGTTGGTTGCACCAAAAGTTAAGAAACAACAGGAGCATTATTTCATAAAATTATAATATTGCAGTAGACTAAATAAGATTAGTTAATTAGTAAGTAAGAATTTTAAGCAACAGGTACAAACCATTTAATTTACATAGGAGTTGATCCATAATGGCTGGCTCCTTCAACATTTGCCAGTAAAATATCCCCAAAATATAATTTTTCATGTTCTCTTGTCACTGTGGCCATTCTTACGATATGTTATATACCAAAGAATATGAGCATACATCCATCAGACAGCACAAATATATATATGTAAAGTTCTATTACTGTAAATAGAATTTCACAAATTAATTCAAAAAGTCTGGAACTGTTTTCAATCAAGAGAAAACATACTTCTGCATTAAGAGAGCTTTTCTAAATTATCAATCAAAAAATAGATCCATGCTAATTTATGGTTAGTATTCAAATGAAAGATATAATCAGCATAAGGCTAATTCTATGTCAATATGTATTAATTATCCTTCAAACCGTGTGTAAAAAAGCACGTTTATTTGATATGTATGAAAATTATGTACTTAATCATGTCCATGATGACTAATTCTAAATTGAATTTGGTAGGTATGATCAGCAAATTTTATTTTATATTTTTAATGAAGAAAACTTACGTAAAGAATCATCTTCAAGGCTGACAATGAATCCACAAAATTGTGGAGATAATGTATCTCCAAGTTCCTGTTATCAACTGGATTATGGGCTTCTCATTATGAAATACGGCTTTTTGAATATTTAGAAATCACCAAATCTTACCCCCAAACAATACTGAGATGAAAATATTGAGATGAGAAATGAAAGTGAATGTTTATATCTAGTATTTATTTAGTAACTACTATGTGTAAGGCTTTATTCTAGGTACTAGCGATATGAGAGACAAATATTCTTTTTTTTCAGGGGCATAGATTTGAATGAGGAGAGATAGATAAGAAATAAATACATACATAATATGTCAGCTGTGCTAGGGGTTATAAGAAAAATGAATCTAAATAAGGGAAATGGAGAGTGACATGATGGACCTGCTTTTGTTTAGGGCGCTCTGTATTGGCACTTTTCATCAAGCAGAATGTGAGCCCAAAGCATTTGAAGGAGCAGGCCACTGAGCTATCCCAAGGAAAGAATTTCTTGAGCAATTGTAAGGAACCCAGCATAGGTGGTTACGGGGAGCAGAGTGGGGGCTGGGATTAAAAGGATGGGGACAGCAGGGGACAGGCACCTGAGAGGGGCTTTGTAGGGCTCCGAGCATCAGAGCTGGGTGAGAACAGGGCCACTGTAGTGTTTTGGGGATTAAAAGGGCTGCAGCTGACCATTATCCCCGAAAAACAATCTTCTACAGGAAGGCACAAATAGCCACTGGAGCCCAGTCGAGAGGTTATTTTAACAGTCAAGACAGGAGACAATGATTGGGTGAAGATTTAGTGGGAAAGGGGTTGAGAGAAGATCAGAATCTCAATATATTCTGGAAGTAAATATATGGCCAGGCTGTGGGACGGCCTGCACAAGACGAATGATAGCGGAGTGTGGGTCGCTCCAGGCTTTGGGTACCGACTGCTGCTGGCGGAGATGCAGGGCACTGACAGATGGGAGGCATGGGTTGGTGGAGGGGCTGGGCCAAACACCCACATGTGTTCAGTTCCAGAGACCAAGGAAGAGCCAAGTTCGACTGTCAGGTAGGCAAAACCTGGTAGGAGATATAAATTTGTACATTTTCAGCATATCTAATAATATCTAAAGTCATGAGACTAGGTATTCAAATACTGCATAACATTTCCTTCACTTCTGAATGTATTTTTCACCATTCCACATTATAATGTGCATTCCTTTATGAGTAATATTGGTCATATCAGCAGTAAAACAAGCATCTATCTTAACTCGCAAAACCATATTTTAAATTTATTTGCAATATTCTGTTATACAAATAACACTGTGATAACCACAACAGAAATTGTTTAAAGGTAAAAGAGAAAATCTAACACCCAAAAAAATCCCAAATTACCCCTACCTGTATTTCCTTCTAGATGACCTCGTACATTTATATTTTTCAGAGTTTTAAATCATTCTTTTGATAAAATTATTTTGCTATTGTTGACATTTATGTCTTAAGCACTATCCATAATTACATAAGACTATTCCGTGTTGACCACATTTTGGCTTCATGCATCATGAAGGGAGTATGTCATAATCCGCTTGATCTTTACTCAAAAGCCAAATTATGAATTGCTTAGAGGAGTGCCAACAGATACATTTGGGGGCCATTCCAGAGGACAGCATGCAAATATCAGCAGTATGTCTCTGTGACGTTTTATTTGATGTGTCAACTTGACTGGGCCAAAGGATGCCCAGATATTCGGCTAAACATTGTTTCTGGGTACGTCTATGAGGGTGCTTTTGAGTGAGATTAGCATTTTAGTTGGTGGACTCAGTGAAGCAGATTACACTTTCCAATGTGGGAGGCATGAGCCAATTCACTGAGGGCCCCATCAGAACAAAAGACAGAAGAAGGGAGAATTTGCCCCTCCTTCCGATGACTATTTGAGCTGGGACGTCCATGAGTCTTCTCTTACCCTGAGACTATGATTTACACCAGTGGTCCCCCTGATTCTCCAGCCTTTGGACTCAAATTGAATTATACCACCGGCTTTTCCAGATTTCTTGCTTGCAGATAGCAGAACATGGGACTTTTACAACCCTTAAAACTGCGTGAAACAATTTCTCATAATAAATCTTTTCATATCTATAAAATTGATTCTGTTTCTCAGGAAAACACTAACACCAGCTATCACTGGTGTATCTGTATGTATAGTACAAGCTTCTTTACCAGTAGAAAACACACTGATGAGATGTGACCAGCAGTCACCAGTCCTGTGCCTGCCATCAACTGGCTCTGTGACCCCCAGCAAATCACTGCACCTTCTCACCTTCTTCATTTAAGAAAGGAAGGACTGGACATCAGTTATTTCAATACTTCATTAAAAAAATAAATACGGGGGGGGGCGCCTGGGTGGCTCAGTCATTAAGCGTCTGCCTTCAGCTCGGGTCATGATCCCAGGGTCCTGGGATCGAGCCCCGTATTGGACTCCCTGCTCGGCGGGAAGCCTGCTTCTCCCTCTCCCACTCCCCCAGCTTGTGTTCCCTCTCTCTCTCTCTCTCTCTCTGTGTCAAATAAATAAATAAGATCTTTAAATAAATAAATAAATAAATAAATAAATAAATAAATAAATAAGGGAACACCAGATGTAAAGAAAAAGGGAAAACCAAAAGCAGGTCCTGGAACAATTTAGTTTATTCATTCTTGGTGGAATTTAGTAGAAAAATTCTGCATTGTTTGAGGAATCAGTGAAGACTTCTCCCCCCAGGAAGAATGATTTGAGAATTGCTAAATTCTACAAGCATTAGGATAATGTTTCTTTCTCAAGCATAGTGCATTATGGGGCGCTTGGGTGGCTCAGTCGTTAAGCGTCTGCCTTCGGCTCAGGTCATGATCCCAGGGTCCTGGGATGGAGCCCCACATTGGACTCCCTGCTCAGCAGGAATTCTGCTTCTCCCTCTCCCACTCCCCCTGCTTGTGTTCCCTCTCTTGAAGTCTCTCTCTCTCTGTCAAATAAATAAATAAAATCTTAAAAAAAAAAAAAACATAGTGCATTATGATTTTAAGATGCTGTGTAGTAAGTCTCAGTAATGAAGGATATAGACTTTGTATCAAAGGACCAGGGTTGAGAGATCCGTTGGCCATAAGCAGGCATGAGGCACCATGACCTTCACATGGACCAGCAGAAGAGTGAGGACTGACTGCCCAGAAATTTAGCTCTTTCTTCTCTTACAAATGAAGAAGAAATGATGTAGTTCTCTACATAATAAACTTTTTCATTCCAAATAGACAAACGTGTCTCAAGTCATAATAGTACAGCAGATACCACCAAGCTTGGAGGAATTTAGTGTTTATAAGCTCTCTCCTCGTTAATCTGACAGTCCTCAAATCTTTCTAATTGCAGATATATTTCCTTTAAAAAAGCAGAAAGTTATTGAATCTTCTCTGCGCTTTAGGAGGAAGGTGAGGAAGACTCTGGAGCATAAGAAGGGAGCCTTTTCTGCCCCATTATTCCCAGGCAACCCTTCCACTGACATTGTGAAAACAAGTCTTCACTCTCTTGGAAACCACTCAACTTTCACTGAGTTTTTCTGCCAATGATTAAAAACAAAATCTGAGGAAGGTATAATTCTTCTCTCATAGATGATACAGTGTAATTGAAAATGGTTGCTTCCACAGCATCATTGTCAACATCACATAGAGAAACATGCCCAGCATGTTCTAGATTGATATTCTGACTTCCCATCAGACTTTTATCTTAGTTCAAACTTACTCAACACATCAGTATTCTTTACCTTTGAAAACCTCTTCTTTATTACAGTGTTTGGTTTGGTTTGATTTGTAATGGGACATTACAAACAAAAATTCCTTTTTGAGTTGATTCAAACACATTCATATTCATGCTTAGTTGGCAACATAGAAACACGAACTTCATGTACCTTAAGATGGAGTTAAGTAAATAAGACAATTTATTTCCCAATGAATCCCAAACAGAACAGAGCTATTTGTTTTGTTAAAATACTCTGTATGAAATCAATCCTAAGTTTCTTGAAATCATTTGGTCAGAAAATTATCAGAAAAGGTAACTTACCCAACTGTTCATTACATGGGAGTCCATTTTTAGAGTGGCACTGTTTCAAGTGTTTTCAGTTCCTTTGATTTTTAAGTCTTGTGGTCTTTTAATTGATACACTGAATTGAGCCTATTTGAATGTCAGTAGAATGAAAATCTTTAGTAAATCCAAATTGAATCCAATTCTTACCACCTTCTGGTTCCAGAAGTTAATTCTCATGCTCTCGATAGCTCCCTCTTAATCAGCATCAGGAAATCTGTCGGTACCATTGTCAGGAGGATTCAACTTCAAGGAAATGTTTGAGAAGGAGGGGGTGGAAGAAGGGGAGTCCAAAATAAATGTGCAATGAGTAATAATTACAAGCAAAAAATATACGTATATTTATTTCGAAACCTGTACGTACTTGCAAAATTTCATTTTGGAAAGAAAAGCCTATCAAAGCATATCATTTTAATTATACTTCTATTACCAGGGGACTCTGAAAGTGTATATTAAATTAATGGAATGGATTGCCTTGGTTCCACAGTGGTTATTAGCAGGAAGAGCTCCCAGTTTTCTTATTATGTACATCACTAACTTTAATTGCATTAGGCTGAGCTGGGAGAGCTATTTTTAGGAAATATTTCATCCACAAAACAATTTCTGTTGGCTGCCTGCCTACTACAGCTCCAGGACTGAGGTGTCCCTCATAAATGTTAACTTCTTCTGTCAGTCAGGCTTTAGCACACACTACCTTATGGAAACTACCCAAAATGACTCTGGCCCTCAAGTTCCTGGGAGGACCTGTGAAGCAGGAGAGGGGGGTTTCCTCTGTGGGCAGGCGACAACAGGTGTGTGGTCACAGTACGTGGGTGCGCGTGCTCCGTGAATGACATCAACCCAGGGAATGGGGGATGACACACCTGGGGTTTCTGCAGGTAGGGAAGATCACTGCCTGCTGACTCCAGAATATGAAGATTTTATAAAATAAAAAATGTAAAAGCACAAAGTAAATTAACTTTTAGTTATTTGTGCCCAGTAATACACTAAGTCTGGCCTCAAATCACCGATGAACTCCATGATGGTAAGTACAGGACCATTCATTAATGTCATAATATTTCTGGTGCCAAGGTCTTGATCAGACCCTAGGAATTATAAAATTGGGAGATAATTAAGAAATTCTTACTCCAAGCGCTCCACTTGATGTGTAAGTCTACTGAGAGCAACTGACACAACATTTAAAAAGTAAAATTTGACAGTCTCTCAAAGCGTAAGAAATACACAGCTCCAACATAGCAAATCATCCACCATAGCCATATCTACATACATGTGCATAATACCGACCCAGATAAGCCTAGCACTGCTATAATTAAGAAAAATTAGGAATATGGAACACTGGGTGTTACACGGAAACAATGAATCGTGGGTCACCACATCAAAAACTAATGATGTATTGTATGGTGATTAACATAACATAATAAAATAAAATTTAAAAAAAGAAAAATTAGGAATAATATGGTTACTTCTAATAAGGAATACTTAAATAAACTAAAGTGTACTCAAACTATAAAACATCATGGAGTTTAAAAAACATAAGGTGTAGGTCATATATATTATTAAAAGATCTCTAATATATATTAATAAAAAATGTAATTCATAGTATATAGATTATAGCCCTATTTATAGAAAATAAACTATGCAATGTAATTTATAAATTTTGTAACATATGGACACACCTAGATTTCATGTATGTGAAATTTATATCATTTCTATACATACATTACATATATGGAAATAGATTTTGTATATATATTACTACATATACATACACACACACACATACATAACTTTAAGGAAGTGTAAATAATAAACTCTTAAAGAGATGGAAAATGAGCTTGAAGAGAATGATGGGAATAGATATTATACTTTTTATTCTATATTCTTTTATGCATTTTTATTTTACCCATAATAACTACGTATTCATAATTTACTTGTGTAACTAAAAAACACAGACAAATTAAAAAGAAACTAGAACCAATACAAGTTCATTGCATGCCCATGTCACTCCACTCATTTGTGGTAGAGCCAAAATAAGATAAAGAAAGGATGAGATTTCTGGAATAAAATCCTTAATGTTACAGATCTTATCACTGAGAGGGACCCCAAGAGTTAATAACAATAGCAGAGCCTTATTTAGTACTTACTGTATTCAAGGCACTGCTTTAAATGCTTTATGCATAATAATGTGTTTAATCCCCCAAACAACCACATTACGCAGTAGCTGTGATTATCCTTTCGATAACATTTGCAATACAGCCACCATAATCCCCTCCCTATACACATGCCCTACAGTGGCTCCCTCCCATGGACTCTGAGTTTGGCTTTGGTGAACAGGACAGTGACATATATCTCCTGAGCCGAAGCTCGAAGAGTGGTTCGAGGGAGGTGAAAGTCTGTGTGCTGTGGCTGCTGAGACCGTTCCACAACCATGTGCATGAGCCCCGGCCAGCATCCTGGAGGGAGAGAGAGCCCGTGGGGAGAGCTCCTCTCTGAGCTGGCCTCGCAGCCCGAATCCCAGCTAAGACCTCAGCCACGGGAAGGAGGTCCTCCCAGACCCCAGCCTCAGGCCTGCCCATGAACACAGCCTCTATTTCAGAGATGACAAAACTGAGGTCACATAATTGGTAAACAGCAGAACTAGGTGCCAAATCCAAGCAGTGGTTCCTAGAGTCTAGATTCTTCATCACTGAGCTATTTATCTGATCGACACTCCCGATAGGGCGGGAAAGATATACCTATGTAACAGGAAATGGATTTGTCCCCAGAAGGAGTAGCAGCATCCCAGATGGGAGAGAGGTCTTTGAAGAGTAAGAAATGGGAACATTTATGTGCTCAGGTGTGTGTCTCCTGTGGACAGGAGTGAGAAGGCAAGAATAACCCCCCGCTGGGGGTTTAAATGTCGCAAGGGTTGGCAAACCACAGGCTGAAGGCCAAATCTGCCCAACTGCCTGTTTTTGTAAATAAAGTTTTACTGGAGCAACCGTGCCCATTAGACTGTCTGTGGCTGATTTCACACCACAATGCAGAGTTGAGGAGCTGCAGTACAAAACATTTGGCCCATAAGGCTGAAAATATTTATCATCAGGCCCTTTCTAGACAAAATTTGCAACCCATGAGCTGGGGGGGAAGAGTGTTAATGGAGTCCAGAGATAAAGCTGGAGACCTGACGTTCTAGTTAGTCAAAGGACTTGATTTGAGGCTGAGGAACTTACTTGACATAGCGGGTCATGGGGAGCTGCTGCCCCTGCTCCGGACTAGACCTAGAAGGGGGAAGAGGAGCCAGAGCAAAGAGCACTTGCAGAATATGAGTGGAAATAAGCACATCTGAAGACCAGCAAGAGGTTGTTTCAAAAATGCTGTCACAGGAGAGGAAGTGGGTCTAGGGTGGGGTCGACAGATGCCCGGAGGTGGGGGAATGAAGCAAGATTACCTAGATGGAGAGGACTCTGGGAACTGCAAGTGGCTAATTTTTCCAAGGTTATTAGCTTCCAAGGACTTACCTTCACCAGCCTGCTCCAGGGAAGGGGTAGAAGAACCCTGGTGCACAGAGGTGAACTCACCACCTCCCACCTTCCTGGACAAGGGGGTCTTCTCCTTTCCTGGGTGCTCACTCCCACCACCCCACCCACCTGTTCCTGCTCCCAAGTCTGGAAGAACTGCAGGCCTCCACCCTGAGAGCACGGAGCCAGGCAGAGGAGCTCAAACAAACTCCCACTGCATCATATGCGAAGTCGAATTTTTGCTGGGTTACAACATTTGATTACATTGACATCTCCCCTTTCAAATTAGAAAATTGAGTCTTAGAAAGTTTGTTCATGAAATACTTCACCAAAAAAAAAAAAAAAAGAAGAGCAGAAGAGAAGAAAAATCCAGATGAACATAATTTCAAAGCTCATACCTTTTCAGGAAAAGTATGAGCATTGGAGAATATTATTTTTCTCAAAATTCAGGTTCTGATTTAACTCTATATACAACCTGTGATACAAAGTTGGCATTTACCAGCACCAGCCTCTGCCCAGGGCAGGAACCATGAATCTGTTGTTTCACAGCATATCTTCCTTCTGTGTCCATTTCTATTTGTGTTTTTCTTCTGGCTTTTTAATTCCTTTCTGCTGTGAACTGAATGCTTGTGTCCCTCCAAAATTCGTTGAAATCCTAATCCCCAGTGTGATGGTTTCAGGACAAGGGGCTTTCAGGAGGTGCTGACATGCTGAGGGTGGAGCCCCCATGAATAGGATTAGAGCCCTTCTAAAAGGACCCCAGGGGCACCAGGATGGCACAGTCTGTCAAAGGTCTGACTTGATTTTGCCTCAGGTCATGATCTTGGGGTGGTGAAATTGAGCCTGGCATCGGACTCTGTGCTCAGTAGGAAGTCTATCTAAGATTCTCTCTCTCCCTCTCTTTCTGCCCCTCCCCACCACTCTCTTCTTTCTCTAAAATAATAAATAAATAAATCTTTAAAAAAAATAAAATAATAAAATAAAAGGACCCCAGAGAGCTCATTCACTCTTCCTACCATGTGAGGACACAACCAGAAGGCAGCCCTCCACAACCCAAAGGGGAGCTCTCACTGTAACCTGACCTTTCTGGCACCATCATCTTGGATTTCCAGCCTCCAGAGGTCTGCGGAATAAATGTCTGATGTCTATAAGCCACTCAATCTGTGGGGTTTTGTTATAGCAGCCTGGCTAAGACATCCTCAAGTTAAAATGCATGATAATAGCTTATCACTAACTGTGTCAATGTTTCTTGAAGGCTCATCTGAAGGCCAGCCAGCCATGTGACTTGTGAGAGAAGGTTGGTGGTAAAGAGCATGGAGGACACACTATTAACTGGCAGTCCCTGGAGTGGAGCTGGTAGGAAGGACTTAAGAGCATCCCCTACCAGTGCATTTCACTGATGGGAGCCATCAGTCAACAGTCTCCTCCACCGCTGGCCTGCTCTCGTCCTCACTCATCCGTCTCCTCTGAACAGCTCCCCATGTGCTCTCATGTATCCATGACTTCCTCATAAACCAGCTCTCCTTCCTGTCCTTAGCAAGAACACAGACAGTCTAGATGCAGAATGCTAGCATTGAAAACCTTACTGAAAAATGATTTCACTCTGCCACATCATTTTAGAGATAAGTGAACTGAAGTCCAAATAAAGGAAGTTATTTGGTGTCAGTTTGGTGTCAGTGGTGTCAGAGGACACCCCTCCTCTGCCTCTGCCTTCAGAGCTCAGCAAGGAAAAGGCCAGTTAGCTGAGGCCAGAGAGCAGAAATCCTGATTCTTGGTCCAGTGAGGTTGGCTTTCTCCCCCCACCCACAACAGATGGCAATGCTTTATTATGAGATATAGTGGCTTAAACACAAGTCCTGGCTTTCCTGGATAAAGATCTTCCTTCCTTCTGCCTCCCTTTCCTCCCTCTCCTCCACTGCCTCTTTCACATAGATCTGGAAGGCTCCTTAAACACCATCTCTTCTAGCTCTCAGGTTTTCTTAGCCCATGAAAGGATTTTGAATTAGCCTTCCTAGAATCTTGCTAAGCAAAGGGATGGGATTCTGGTGGTGGGACGTCTTCGACTGTTAGGTCAAGTTGAGGAGATGCCCTTTGTGGAGCAGAAACATCACACTGTGCTTTTCCACGCTGTTGGTGCTTAGGGTCTTCCATCAAGGATTCAAGTTGGTCTGAATAGCCAATGGTGCCATGAGGCAGCCCCTCCGCTGCTCAAGCATGTGAAGACCACCTCTGAGCATACCCCTAAGACAGACCCAGAACAGAGGAGAAGGTTCAGACCATCCTCACTGCCCTCAGGGAGTATGAGAAACCAAAGGAGTTTCTCAAAACAAAACTCAAACCTTGGCATTGAACTATGCATAGCATTTGGAAAGAAAATTGTGTCTTATAGGAAATTGTATTGAAAACAAGACTGGGGTGCCTGGGTGGCTCAGTCATTAAGCGTCTGCCTTCGGCTCAGGTCATGATCCGAGGGTCCTGGGATCGAGCCCCGCATTGGGCTTCCTGCTCGGCGGGAAGCCTGCTTCTCCCTCTCCCACTCCCCCTGCTTGTGTTCCCTCTCTCGCTGTGTCTCTCTCTGTCAAATAAATAAATAAAATCTTAAAAAAAAAAAAGAAAACAAGATTAATGATAATGAGTCATCAACACCTACCATGTACCAGGCACTGGACTTAATGCTTTAACAATAAGCACAGAAATGAGAATAATAGTGCATACTTATGGAGATAAACAGCTAGTGTGGTAATTGCCTTATTCACATCTGCATTAGAAGTGTGGAATTGTGTCTATGGCTGACCTGGTATCCCTCCTGAGCCCCCACATACCAGATAGAGGTGCATGCATGCACTTGTGTATGCGTGTGTATGGTTGTGTGTGAGTGTGTGTTTGGAGCCTAAGCCAGTGCAATAACTTAAGCAGTCTTTATTATAAGTGGTACTCAATTGTTGGGCCCAGTGTCTCCTTGCCCCCTCCTGCCACATCTTCTCTACGTTTCCCTCCAAGGGAATCTGAATGACATCGGCTTCCAGGGCTGGCCCTTGTTGTGCCTAGGTTTATGGTCATGGAGATGCAGCCTAAATATATAGCTGAAGTTCTCATGATGTTTTCCAGATATTAGGTAGCTACTTCGACAAAGTCTTAATGGAAATTAAAACTTACACATTGTTCTGAGCTGTTGGCTTAATTATCAGCTGAAATGAAAGGTAAATAGTCCTCAGATCGAGGAGTTTTATCCCCAGCCCACCCAGATGAACCTAGAAGGCCATTGACTTTTCCATGACACATAGTGCTTCAGCTTTTCTTTCTGCTCCTCCAAGAGAGGCTGAATTTCTTTACCCATTTCTTATACGGAATGGCTTGAATTCTTTCACCATGTTGCCCATTCTTTGAACACATCTGGCAGGCACAGAGTGACATCTTCCCCGGGAGCCGAACATTCAGTCATACAGCTCCCCCTGCATACTCTCCTTCACACACTGCGCTATTAGTAATTCAGCTTTGGGACTTAATGACTTTTTTTGGAAACCACAGTGCAGTGTTTAAACTTATTCATTTTTATGTGACCCTCTAAAACTCCTAAAATGTGTCCACATGGTCTCATATTAAGCCAAATCTCCTTTCTCTGTATCTCTGTGATTGGGGGGGGGGGGGGGCATGGTTAAAACGCAGGTCCTAATATCTAGTCCAGGTTAATTGCATCTTATTTGGTTTATCCATTGACTTGGCCAACCAATAGCTTTCTTGATCCTAATATTTTTTATTTCCTTAGACCCCAAGTCAAGGAACTGGTTAAAAACTGGATAGGGTTTTGTTCAATTTAAGACACCAAGTAAACATATCTTCAACTTCTTTGATTGCCTTATGAAAAAACTGTCAGTGGATGGACAGCTCCTATGAGACTAATTTCCCATTTCTGCATAGTTAGGAGCATAGCAGGTTTATCACTTCATGCCCACTGGGGAACATTGCTTTGCTCTCACTGTATATGTTTTGCACAGTTTTTTTTTTTTCCAGAGATAAAAATTGACAGAGATGTCAATTTGTGTTTTGTAATGAAAACTCTCAATGCCACAGATCAATGATATGCTATGTAAAGAAAATGTAATTAGGCATATCCAACAGAAATAATAGTAAATGTATACTGATTTTTTACTCCAAATTAACATCATAATAACTAATATTTATCACAGACTTTACATTCATTCTCTAACTTGATAAGCATAGCAGTGTTGGATAATTTGTAGGAAGGTGCTACTATCCTTCTCATTGTAAGGAGGAGAAAGCTAAGGGTTATATATATTTATAAGATGATGTCACATAGGTTTGTTAATTGTCATGGAAAAGTTTCAATGGAGGAACATCTAGTTCATGAAACTGAGCTTAATACTCTTCCTCCAAATGAGAAAAATTGATGAAGATTTAAACCAAAAAAAGGTTATTAAATTTAATGAAAGCACAATAAATATTCCAATTAAAATTATTTTTTAATTATGTATTGCTTAAAAGATATGTATTTACATACAAGGAGGGATCAGTGTAAAAACTAAGAAAAGAAAAAAGATAATGTAAATACATCCAGTACATGTCCCCAGTTTAAGACAAAGTAGACTTGTAAAAAAAACACTACTAGAAAATAAGGAGGACGTTCCAAAATGATAATAGAGTCAAATCAATAAGAAGACACAACAGCTCTAAATGTATATGTGCTTAATAACCCAGCTTCAAAATATATAAGGCAATAGTTGATAGCAAATCTAGGGTCATAACTGGAGATTTCGACAAACTTCTCTAGCCATGAAATGATGAACTACTGCCATATGCAGCAACATAGAAGACACTCAGAAATATATTAAGTCAATACCTACATAGCATATGACTTCTTTCACATAAAGTTCAAAAAATAAAATAAGATGAAATCAGAGAGGGATACAAACCGTAAGAGATGGTTAACTATAGGAAACAAACTGAAGATTGCTGTAGTGGAGGGGGTGCAGGGATGGGATAACTGGGTGATGGGAATTAAGGAGAGCATTTGATGGAATGAGCACTGGGTGTTCTATACAACTGATGAATCACCGAACTCTACATCTGAAACTAATAATACACTATATGTTAATTAATTGAATTTAAATAAAATTTTAACAAATAGGCAAGACTAATCTATTTTGACTGAAGTCAAGATTGTGGTTTCCTTCAGGGAAGAGATAAGTAGGGGCTTGGAGGCAGTCCTAGAGATCTGTGGTCCTCTTACTTTTGTATTTCTAGATCTAGGTATTGTTCGCATCATGAAAATCTATCAAGCTGCAATCTTACCGATATTTGTACTGCTCTGCACATTTGTCATTGTTCCGCAAATAAGGCAAAGCATTTTACTCTTCTACTCTAAACCCTCCCAAGTTGCGTAGCAAAGTTTGAATAAATTTGAAAATGAAGCCATGACTATAATTCTCCGCTGAGCAGGCCCTGGGAGCTCAGGGTTTCCAAGACCTGCTAGGCTAGAGCCAAACTACTCCCCTACCTTGCTTCTTCTTGGACATGCCAAAGCTACTCCTTCATACAATTTTGGATTTTTGTTTCCTTTTTCCGGAAGACTCTTCTCCCAAAGATTTTAACTGCTTGCTCTCCCATTCAGGTTGTTGATGTTACCTTTAAGAAAGGTCGTCCCTGACCATCTTTTCTACAATAGAAACCCCCTTCAATTTTTTTTTATTTTTTGCTCTACTTTATTGTTCTCCATAGAACTGAACACTATGTAGATTTACAGTGTGTGTCTTTGTTTATTTCATGTCTCCTCCCCTAGAAAGGCAGAGTTACGGCACATCTTTTTCATTGTTACATTTTCAGAAGTTGGAATACAGAGGTAGCAGTGTTGAATAATTGAGTGAATAAATGAAGTGAGCTAAAGTCTCATCTTTCATAGCCAGAAGTTAATAGTCAACATCTGAATTAATACTGTGAGCATATTATTTAGGTATAAAGGTAACTACCACAACTAAAATAAAATGTGGTGAAACGTGATGGCTTTGGGGGAGTGACAAATGATGGGGATGAGCAGAGAACAGTTGCTCATCATCATAAGAACTTTTCTACTATTTACTATTGAACCTTCTTTAATATTAAAAAAGGAAAAATTTTTTATATTAAAACAAGGAAAAAAAAATACAGGGTATCAGGGCCTCTGCTTCTAGATTGCATTACTTTGCACTAAATGTACTCTCTTTTTACCAGTCTGTCATCTTTGACTGAAAAATTGTTTCTACCAGATGCTGCTGACATTAATGTAATGACCACGTTGAACCATTGCTAAGGCCACAGTTAATACTATAACGTGGCCTTTCTGACCACCAGGCAGAGCCTCTTCCCTGGCTATGGTGGGACTAACAGTGAGTGGCGTCTACCTGAGAATGCCCCTGGATGACTGGCTGTGTATAATGAGTAACTTCGGCTTTCAAAGCCTATTGAAAAGGAGCAAAAAGTGAACCAAGGTCCTCTCCCTCCCTACATCCACATCCTGATGTTCACCTTCAATTCAAACATCGGGGCATAATGCAGCGTCACCTCAACATACAGGAAAGCAAAAAACAATTATCTAAATAATTCCATGCAAGGAGGGGAGGAGTGTGAAGGGAGATAGGACATCACTTATTTCATTCAGCAGAGGAGAGGTTTTAGTCCAGAATTTTTAGGTGTGCTGGCTTCTCATCTAAACAGATTTTTTATTTAAATACAACTCTCAATATCAGTATGAGTGGAAATGGTGTAACCATGTATACATTTTGTTGGATCTTATATTAAAGGTGTCACACATAAGGACTTAAAGGAAGCTCTAATTTTCTTTACCTCCCAGGTATCTTTGCTGGGCTGTTCTATGTGTGACAAGGCTTTGAAAATCATTAGGTCAAAGTTCAACAGGGAGGAAAACCCGATCAATATAAGCATTGCAGACTTGTATTTTCTTAAAGGCACATGAGTTGGGATTTTTTTTTTTTTGCACTTTTATCTACAACCCCAATTTTCTCCAAGAAAGAACAATCTAATTATTCTGCCAAGAAAATCGAACTAATTACAGCCACGTAATGGGTCTTCTACGAATGAAACCAACAGAGCTGTTGTGTTGCTGGGGTTTTGTTTTGTGATCTGGGAGGAACAGGGAGATGGGTTTCATGACCATCCTCATGAAGCAGACCACAGTCCCGACCATCCACCCACCCTTCCACAGGTTGTGTGGGTCCCCATCTGGGGCTCCCTGCACTTGCTTGGCATTCTCTTCCCTCAGTGCTGACCAGGGCTGTGTCTGTCTTTTCACCGGGGTATCTGCTTAAGAATCGAATCTTGCCCCACAGAGGCTTTTTCTGACTGCCCCACCTAAAAGCACATGTGTAACCCTCTCTCTCTATACCTCCACCTCATTTCCTTTTCTTCTTAGCACTTAACACCCTTTGTAATTATTTTACCAATGTGTTTTCTTTTGTGTTTATTCTCCTCACTGGACTCTGAGCTCCAAAAGGTAGGGACTCCTATCTTTTTACTCACTGCAGTACCTCATGGCTAAAGCAGCATTTGGTACATGAATGGGAGAAAACAAAAGCTTGCTGGGTGAATAAATAAAGAGGTGGATTTAAAAGGAAGAAGTATAACAAACAGATGTATCAGAAGAAGCACACATGACCAATAACCAACTGTTGAAAGCGGAATGATATTCTATATTTTAAATAGCATCCCAGTTTGCAGAGCACTTTTGTGTTGATTATCTCATTTGATTCCTTTTTAAAATTTTTTATTTAAATTCAATTTAGTTAACATATAGTTTATTATTAGTTTCAGGGGTAGAATTTAGTGATTTACCCATTGCGTACAACACCCAGTGCTCATTACATCACGTGCCCTCCTTAATGACCATCACCCAGTTACCCCATCCTTCCACCCACCCCCGTCCAGCAACCCTCAGTTTGTTCCCTAGAGTTAAGAGTCTCTTATAATTTGCTTCTCTCTCTGTTTTTATCTTATTTTATTTTTCCTTCCCTTCCCCTATGTTCATCTGTTTTGTTTCTTAATTTCCACATGTGAGAGAAATCATATGGTATTTCTTTCTCTGACTGACTTAATTTGCTTAGCATTATACCCTCTAGTTCCATCCATATCATGGCAAATGGAAAGATTTCATTCTTTTTGATGGCTGAGTAATACTCAGCCATCTCATTTGATTCTATCAACAACCCTGGGTGAGAGCAGAAGAGAGGGGTTCCTAAGCCTTATGCAACTTGCCCTAAGTTATCCAGCTGGGAAGTGATAGAACCCAGAACCCACTGCCCATGGCCCTGACCAGCATCCGTTCTCCTGCAGCTGTCTTCTCAAAGGGTGACTTGCCTCTGTCTGTAGCAAAATTCTTTGTAAGCTCTAGCAGTTTACTTCATTACAATAATATCAATATGTGCACAAAACTATCTGATGAATTTCCCAAAGCCCTGGTTTTAGAGGTGTCTTTCTTCTCCCCTTCCCTACCATTATTGTTACTTGCCATGCTGTTTTGCCAAAAAAAAAAAAATGTTAAATGGAACTAGCACTTATCCTGGATCAATGAAACATCTACTTATACCTACACAAAAAAGTCATTTGCATTTGAGTCAATTAATGTAGAGATAAATTTTTTTAATGGATATTTTATTTCTCAGTACTTTAGACATTCACACATTCATTGCTGACCAGAATGGTGATGTGTGCATAAATCTGCAAAATGAATAGAATGATTTGTCCTGACAGTGCTTTCCTTGAGATTAAAAAAAAAAAAAAAAAAAAACAACACCTAACTCAGTGTGACCTGCTTGTACAGTCCAGGCCATATCTTGGACTGTTGGGCCTATGGATGTGATGGCAAGATAAAGGGAACCAGGAATTATATTTGTAATGTAACCCCATGTTGTATTTGGATTCCTACAAAACTACTATATAACTGGAAAAGGAAATTGCTTTTAAGACCAGTTAATATAAACTGGGACATATTATTTCTTTATTTGAAACAAACATACACACACACCCCTTGCTCAGCTACTATGATCTTTCATCTGACCACAGAAGGACTATGACAGGACTGTCCCCTCCCCCAGTGACAGAGCATGTTTTTCTAAATCTTCCTTTCCTTTCCAGAACTGTGAGACTGACAGCAAGTCACTTAACTCTGTCCAGCAACAGCTGTGTGGGTTTTGCATAATTAATTATTTATACCAAGGCAGACACAGTAATTAACATCCAGATGAATATGATATTCTGATCAGAAATACTTTGCATTTCAGCCATCCCTCAAGCAAGTAACTGTCAAAACTGGACTGTTTGACAGAGCGGGGCCTGCCAAAAACCTCCCAGACATCTGTTCTGTAACAAAAAGAACAGATTCTCAAAGCAGTGTGTACATATATTCACTGGTTTCAGTAGGCAAGGAATAGTTGATTACCTTTTCACAATTTCCGGTCAATTTTGTCTGGTTCCAAGAACATCACTCAGCATCTCACAGAAGGGCTGAATTTTAAATGAAATCTCTGTTCCTGGGAGTGCCAGCCCTGTACATGCAGATAGAAGACCCTGCTCAGTTAACTCCTCAGATCTGTGAATGGAAGTGTCATGAAATTACTTTCATCCTTCCACAGCTAGAAAACCAATAGTGCCTGTGAATTATTCTTAACAACCAAGTAGTTACTTGACACCAAATTATATTGCCACTTGTATGGAAAATGGGAACACATAATATATATAAAAAGTTATAGACTCCTCTAGAAATGGTAGGGAAATGTCACCAACCAGCAGCTAGATCGTGATGTGCATGTTAATGCAGGTCTCCAGGATGGCTCACATTGCTTCCTGGGTGCAACTGGACCGAGATGCTGCCTGGCCATTTTTCAATTCAAAGTGGAGTAGTGATTGCCAAGAAATATAATTACTGCCCAGGGCTGGTGATTGTGACTAATATGACTACATGGATTGGATTATTTATAATCCAGTTAATTATTTTGAAGTCAACCAGGAAATATAGATTAGGAATCAAAAGACCCAGGTACGAGTTTGGTTCCATCTCTTAGGACCATTTTGACTTTGGGCCAGTCACCAGACCATCATGAACATCTATTTCCTCTTCTGTATATTGGGAACATTTTACTTGATAGAAAGTCAGTTTACCTCATGTATAGGTAATGTTTATGAAGGCTTTTAGGAAACTCCTGAGATCTATGTTATGATATCAAATCATGACAATCATTTCAGAGAAATCTAACACTTGTTTTATTTTGCGGTATTGACGGACTCATTTTTGGGGTTGTTGATTTAGCAAATAAAAATACAGGATGCCCAGTCAAATTGAATTTCAGATAAACAATGAATGAATAATTAGCATAAGTACATTCTGTGTCATACTTGGAAAACACTTATATACAATTTATTTACCGCTTACGTGAAATTCAAATTTAACCAGCCATCTATATTTAACGCATATTCATCTTATATTCAACACTGCTTTTTGGCTTGAATAGCATGTCACCTGATGAGAAATGGGAAATCCACACATTTCCCCTCCCTAACCAAAAGGCAAAGTGTGCCCAGGTCTTTGAACAGCCATATAATCAGAGGTACTGAGCCTTACCTTACGTTGTTTCTACAACACACCTCAGTTTACCTGTGTTGTTTTAGCTAACACACATGTAGTATAGATTACAATGGTATTAAAGAGAATGTTTTAATATTTATCAAAAATAGATGCACCTTTCCTTTAATTATGCTACTAATTGAGTAGTACTAATTAGTACTAATGCCTGATAGAGACATCTATGGGTTAGGTTATATGTGATGCCCCAGATCACTCTTAAATTTGGGGATGGTGAAGTCTATCCCTGTTGGCCTCTCCTCTTATCCAAAGATCAATTAAGAGCAAAAAACCTGAATGCAAAAGATGAGCCAAGAATTACAATTTTGCCAAGACTCTATTAACAGCTAAAATATATTATAAACCTTACAGTGAGGCATCTTCTTTTAAAAAAGGGAGAAAGGAAGGACTAAACATTTTATTATTTGAAAGACAGACATGAGAAGATTTATAGATTTGTGTCTGGAAGACAGAAACAATGAAAGAATTGTTCATCTGTGTAGAAAATAGACTTATTTTACAAGTCTCTCTAGTGCTGTCACCAGATGAAAAAGAAAAAGAGAGAGATAGATTGTGAAGATAGAAGAGAGAACCAAAGAGGCTTGGGAGAGGATCATCCCACTCAAAAAGAAGAGGGCTCACTTCATTTGGAACTGGTGTTTGGTGATTTTGCAAGCAGAATGGTCTAGTCATATTCCAGAGGAGGGAACAGCATGAAGTACAGCATGAGGAATAAGCAAGTTGTCACAGGCAACTATGTTAGGTCTTGAGTGGGGGACTGGAACAGGTTGACAGAATGTCTTCTCAGGAGGACCTTAATTAGGATTTAGTCTCATTCACTGAAGTGATACGTGAGCAAGTCAATGTGGTTCTTAACACTTAATGTCCACCTGTGCTGATCTTGGCAGCATGTGGTGGTAGGAAGAAGTTAAAAAGTTAGACATTCTTAATTCTAACCTCAGACTTTATAAAGTCATACATATCATTTTATCTCTTTGGATCTCCATTTCTCTCTTTTGTAAAATGAGGCTATTTATGAGGACTTTCCTGGTTCAATGCCCCTCAATAGCTCCAAACTCCTCATTCAGGCTATGTAATTCCCACTTGTAGTGATCATCTTATTCCCGAGTCCAGATCCCATTCACAACTTCAGAGAATGGGAGCAAGGATGCCTGATAGAGAATACTACACCTTACTCAATACGAAGGAGGCAATTTCTAACCATAAAAGGGGCCAGGAGAAAGTGGGCTACCTGGTGGGATGATCAGCAGGATCCTCATAACATTTCAGCTGACTGCGAGCTGGCAATGCTATGGAGGTTTGTGCATTTGGTAGATCAATTGGACACACCTTAAGTTCTGAGACTCTGTCAAATCTCTAATGGTTGCTCCTACTCTCTGAAATGTGTTTTGCTTAGGTGTGGTGTTTTTTATGCTCTCCTTGACTAAGCCCTGGCCTAAACTCTAACCCTAACCTCCAATTTACCAATAATTGCTCTGCAATCTCAGATTCTTTATAAGTCAGTTTCTTATTGTGGAACTCCCTGATAGTGGGAGCTGGCTTGTCATAGAGAAGCTTCGTGAACTTCCAGCCATCACCTAGCCTGTTCCTGCTGGAATGGACACCTTACATGTAACATCTGCTGTTGACATGCCCTGTGCATCCCGTAGTGGAGAAGGAGGGCTGGTGGGCAGACTTTGGAGTCACTGAGAATTGGCCTTCCAACTCTGCTCCATCACTTATCTGCTGTGAGAGAAAAGATCATGTGTTTTCTCTGACATGACTCTTTCTCTCAATGTAAAAATATGTAATCTGGTTTTACTCCGAGAGTTGGTGTGCATATTAACAAAGCCAAGCCTAGCACATAGAAGGCACTGGGTTGATACTGTTCTTCACCTCTTTTATGGCCATCCTTACTTTCTACTCCTTCACAGAGGACCTCAGCCTTGAATTATGGCTCATTATCTGTCTTTCAACCAGCCTACAAACCCAGATTAATTCTTTGTCCATCTTTCCATGTTTGATCTGTGTCAAGATCACAAAAACCCAACGAACATAACCAAAGGATAAATTGGATATATAAACTTGAGTCTTATGACCTTCCCATAGCTCTGATCCTGTATTTTATTTTCATGTGAATACTGCTCTTCTAGTATTGAGCATCCAGTGCTTTGGTCCCCGGTACAAATATATCCTTGAACTCAGTGCCACTACCTCATTCCCATAAACCTGAGCCCTGCAACAGTGGGGTGAGTCCAGAAGCAAACCGAATCTATCCTTCTGCTGAGTTAGCAGTTTTTGCCTGGCTAAGTATTCATCTTCATTACTTTATCCTCAGTGTATCCACTTGATTGTTGAAACTGTAAATTTTGTACCTCTCTTTTTTGGTGACTTTATTTTTCTGGACTCGAGAAATCCCGGTTAGTTATTCACATTCAATCAAGTGTAAAACGATGGCTTTCAACCATTAAAATAATGGTTACTATTAACTTCTAGATGTTTTTCTTCATTGGCATAGCATTCTGATAAGTTATTTTAAGAAATCCCTGATAAGGTGAATAGCCATCCATGAGGCATGCACAGTGTGTAGAAACTAAAGAGATAATTGAGTGGTAATGAAAGAGTTATGAATTTCTGAATTGCTCATCTGGTGTGTTCACAGAGCATTGCTTTCCATATTAATTTAGGGATATAATCTACCAAGCACACTTCTGAGACTAAAACCTGTGATTTGGGAAACATGTGACTAATCCTCTCACATGCAAATAAACACATGTGCAGTGATTGGAAATAGTGTCTCGCAGTAGTGGAGACCAGTCTGTGGAGTCCTCAGAGCACTAACCATTGTTTGGCATTCCAATGGGAGACATCTCTGTTTGCGGAGGCTGAGACTTGTTTAGTGCAGAATCCAGGGTCAAACGTTCAGCTCTGACCCTTACTAAAGGGACACTTTTGGCCTTCCTAGCGAATTGTTTAGTTTTTACCATTTCCACCCCAAGTGCTGGAGGAAAGAACAGATGATCTAGGAATTGTAATTTGTTACTTGGTTTGAGCAAGATAATTATACAACTAAACGCAAATTCAGAAGCTGACAAAATTGTTATTGATGCTGATCTTCTTGGTCAGTAGTTCACAAACCTACTAGCTATTAAATATCTGGGCATTTTGTCCCTTTTTTTTTATTTAAAGATTTTTATTTATTTATTTGACAGAGAGAGACAGCGAGAGAGGGAGTACAAGCAGGGGGAGTGGGAGAGGGAGAAGCAGGGTTCCCATGGAGCAGGGAGCCCGACGTGGGTCTCGATCCCAGGACTCTGGGATCATGACCTGAGCTGAAGGCAGACGCTTAACGACTGAGCCACCCAGGTGCCCCCATTTTGTCCCTTTCTTAACTTTAGGATCTTGAGAGACAACTTTCTTCTGTCCTAGTTCTGCACAGCCATGATGCAGGGAATGATGTTTGACAAACAATAAGCAAGCCCTTAAGAAATGCAAAATCAATGAGAGATGGAACGTCTTGTTTGCATAATGCTGTCCGATCTGGGCTAGACAATGTTTTCTCTACATCCAAAATTGTATATTTCAAGCATATTAGCGTATTAATCTATCTGGAATGTGTAATAACTGATTCGGAATAAGCTATTTCAACCGTAATATCTAAACCTGAACTTGAGATTAGAACATAGGCTTTGTCAACCTGATGAAAGACAAAGGCTTTGTTTCAATAATAATAACAATAAAGACTAATTCCTGATGATCAGGAGGATCAAGGAGAAAATCTTATATATTGATTACTTATCACTTTCAATAGGCAAATACAGTAATACAATGCTAATAGTTTTACATATGTTACCTCATTTCATTTCCTCTAACCAGTTAGAAGGAGAAACTGAGGCTCAGAGAAGTTGAATAGCTTGCCCAAAGCTGAAAAGTTAATAAACAGATCCAAGATTATAATCATTACAAAGTAGCTCCAAAGTCTATTTGCTTTCCAGGTAGTTAAAGGGAATTTGGGTCTATTGACTAGTCCAGATTGTGTAACATTATACAAGCAAGACAGTTCATCAATTATTGACATACAAGTATTTTCTAAGAGCTTATTATTTGCCAAGCAACATTCGGTGAACAACAGATGTGCAGAACTTGGAGGGTAGAAAACTATCTCTCAAGACCCTAAATTCATAAAGGGAATAATGTACACAGGTATTTACAAGTTTATGAACTAGACTTCACTTGGTGTACTTGAATAAAATATCAATTTCAAAAATGTATCAGATACCTTTATTTTATATCTTAAACAGTGTGCCAGATCACAAATTCATTTAAAATTTATCTTTGTACCCCAGTCGTCAAAATCAGCCAAGGAATTCCAATTCTTTGGAATTAGCAAAGAAACACACAAGGAACTCAGAGGAACTAAAGGACAGCAGGCTTTGGTCTATCAGAACACACTGCGAGCAGAACATAGCTACAAGTGCATACGCTCTTTCTACACAAAGCATCACACCACGGCCACTTTCAATATCGTCAATAAGAAGTGTCCTGGCATTTATGTTCCCCTTACTTGAAGTCGGGGACTGTTTTGGAGATGTGAAATATATAAGCTAATTTAATACTCACAATAATCCCACTCTTATCATACCATGGATTAAAAACTAAGGCCCAGAGCTAGCATGAGGCAAACTGAGGAATTGAACCCTTCAGTCTGGCTGTGGAGTCCACACGATGCTGACTTTTGAATAAAGAGCTGAGGTGGATTAGCAAGGGAAAGCATGGTGGAAAGAGACCCCTCACGCCCCACGGGGTAGCCATATGCCTGTGTCCTGTCGGCATCAGAGGCTGCTTACCAAACCCCAATCTCTGTGAATGTAATTCACATTGCCTGATTAAAAGAAACTTGGTTTCAGTAGTTTCAGGAGAATAATTTGATAAAGTTCAGCATCCATTTATTTTTTTTTTAATTCTTAACAAATAAAGAATATAGACAATACCCTTAGTCTGGCAAAATATACCGACTAAAAATCTATGTAAACATTACCTTTCATACTGAAGTCTAGAAGAGTTCACTCTCAAGGCAGGAACAAGGCAAGAATGTCTACTACCATGCTGCTATGTGACACTGTACGGTTGGTTCTCGCCAGTGCGGTAGGTCAGAAAACAATAGAAGTCAAAATATTAGAAAGATGATGTTATTCTTAAGGAGAAAGCCAAAGAGATACCATAGACGAATTATTAAATTTGATTTTAAAATAGTAAATTAGAAAGTATGAAGCCAGCATATATCAGTCATGATTGAATCAGGAAACGAGAAACTGCTCTGGGTATTTCAAACAGAAAATGGCTTAATTCAGGGACTACAGGTTATATTCATTTCCCGTGGCTTCCATAACAAATTACCTCAAACTAAGTGGCTTAAACTATTGAAATTTATTTATTTATTTATTTATTTATTTATTTATTTATTTATTATGCATTTATTTGCAGTTCTGGAGGTCATACATCCAAAATCAAGTTGTCAGCAGGGCCCTGTTCTCTCTGAAGATTCTAGGAAGAGTCCATCCTTGCCTCTTCTGACTTATGGTGGTGGTTGTTAATCCTAGGCATTCTTTGCCTTCTAGATGCATCACTCCAGTCTCTGCCTCTGTCTTCACATTTCCCATGTGTCTCTGTCTGTCTCTGTTTCTTCTCCTCTTCTCTTTTTTTAATATTTTTATTTATTTATTTATTTTGAGAGAAAGAGAGAGAGAGCACGAGCAGAGGGGAAGGACAGAAGGAGAAGCAGGCTCCCCACTGAGCAGGGAGCCCGATGCGGGACTCGATCCCAGGACCCTGAGATCATGACCTGAGCCAAAGGCAGATGCTTAACCGACTGAGCCACCCAGGCACCCTCTTCTCCTCTTCTTATAAAGACACTAGTCATATTGGGTTTAAGTCCACCCCACTCCATATGACCTCATCTTAATTAATTACACCTGCAAACACCCTATTTCCAAATAAAGACCCATCCACAGGTAACAGAGATTAGGATATGAACATATATTTTCACAGAACATAGTTTAACTGACCGCAGAGGCTCATGAAGGCATTGAAAGGGTTGTGGAACACAGATCAGGGAAGCCATTTCTGGGTTATGGAACATGGAAATTGATGTGGACAATTTTAGCCACATGAAGCACCAAAGTGAGTGAATTTCTGATGTATGCCCAGATGCTCACATCTGCTGACAAAGACTACATGACAGCCTATGTCTTATATGGAAGCAAGTAATGAATTTGTTTCTCTTATATACAGATGACAGGCTCCCATGCACAGAATCTCACCCAGTAAACTTCTGGCAAGGCATTGTGGGATATATGGCTTCTAGATTTTCAGACTGTATTAACTTAGAATGTTGGGGATGATGATAATTATCAGTGGACAATATTAAGCATAATTTACAAAATCAATTGAATTTCTATTTACCAGGTGCAAACATAAAAATCAATTTAAAATTTAAAAAATGCACTCATCATAGCAATATATATATAAAACCTAAAAATATTTTTTAAATCTATGTAGTACATTTATGGGGAAAATATAAAAATTTATTGAAATTCAATAACTTATTGAATTTTAAAAAGATAATTACCGTTCTCAAAAGATATATATTGATTCATATGAATGTTCATGGAAACATTTCTAATAAAAAAACTGAACACAACCCAAATATCTAATAACAAGAAAAGATTAAATAGATTATGGTGTGAGTATTCTACAGTGTTGAAAATGATGAATTATAGCCATATGTAACAAAAATATTGAATCTTAGAATCCCAATAATGGGGGCGCCTGGGTGGCTCAGTTGGTTAAGCGACTGCCTTCGGCTCAGGTCATGATTCTGGAGTCCCAGGATCGAGTCCCGCATCAGGCTCCCTGCTTGTCAGGGAGTCTGCTTCTCCCTCTGACCCTCCTCCCTCTCATGCTCTCTGTCTCTCATTCTCTCTCTCTCAAATAAATAAATAAAATCTTTAAAAAAAAAAAGAAAGAATCCTAATAATGAGTGAAAAGACAGGTTGTGTGATGGTACATATAGTATGTTGCCATTTTATAATATTCAAAAACAAGTAAAAGGAAATAAAATATTTTTTTTAAAGATTTATTTATTTATTTGAGAGAGCAAGAATGAGAGAGAGTACATGAGAGGGGGGAGGGTCAGAGGGAGAAGCAGGCTCCTGGCTGAGCGGGGAGCCCGACGCGGAACTCGATCCTGGGACTCCAGGATCATGACCTGAGCTGAAGGCAGTTGCTTAACCAACTGAGCCACCCAGGCGCCCGGAAATAAAATATTTTTAAATAAAATATAAATACGTAGCCAAACTTGTTTTAAAAGACAAAGAAAGAATTTACACAGAATTGAAGCTATTCATTATTTCCAGGACAAGTGGAAGGGTGGAATCTGGGTGACTTCTTAGTGTTGCTAGCTATCTTCTGATTCTTAGACTAGTTGATGAAATCAGGAGTGTTGGGGTTTTTTTTGTCTTTTTTTTTTATTTTATTATGTTATGTTAATCCCCATACATTACATCATTAGTTTTAGATGAAGTGTTCCATGATTCATTGTTTGTGCATAACACCCAGTGCTCCATGCAGAACGTGCCCTCTTTAATATCCATCACCAGGCTAACCCATCCTCCCACTCCCCTCCCCTCTAGAACCCTCAGTTTGTTTTTCAGAGTCCATAGTCTCTCATGGTTCGTCTCCCCCTCCGATTTCCTCCCCTTCGAATTCAGGAGTGTTTTTTTATTAACACGTTTTATAAATTACAATGCCACGTATATTGAAGCCATAAACTAATAGTATATATTTCTATGAAACAAAAGAATAAATGAATCAGTGAATAAAAATAAAAGTTACATTTCCCTCCACATGACAATGGTCATAGTAAATATTCCACTTAAGATTCCATTTGTCTAGGAGCTTAGATTTTAGTCAAGGAAAAAAGAGATAGTGTAAAATAACTAGATTCAGTCTAGTGGAAGAACCACATGAGCAGGAAAATATCAGAAGTTATGATGAAATATGAAAAAAAAAAAGGGAAGGGAGGGACAGAGGAAGAGAAGATGGATAATATGACTTATCTGCTTATGTTTATCCAGCATAATAATAATTAAACGCATGCTTGTCCTTAAAGGCAGTGTCTTTCTCCACTTACATATTCAGTAACATGAAGCAGAGCCTAAAAGCTTTTAATTAAACATGCAAATAGTAATAAAAGCCCTATCTTAATTACTATCTAATTAAATGTATAAATATATAAGTTAACAACAAATATATTTGCTAACACAATACTGACTCATGCATTTCTTTATCTTGTCAACCTTTATTGGCCATCACTGTGCCAAGCACCTGGTTAGGAATGAGGTCACATAAGGGAGAAATAGCCTCAGCTTTTGCAGGTGTCTTAGTCAAGAGAGAATCCAGATAAATATAAATACTTAAGAACCTGGTGTGACATGTGCTGTAAGAGGAGTATTATCTAGAAAAGGCCATGGGCACAACAAAGATGGAACCGCTCCCCGTGTTGGGGGAAGGAAACAAAAGATCCTGAAGGTAATGTTGAAGTGGCTTGAAAGTAGCACCAGACTTTTTCAAATAGAGAGAAGAGGGAAAAGAATGGTGGGCTGCATGAATTCAAATAAGTGCAGATGGCAATGGTATATTTACAACATTTTAAGAATTGCTGAATGTGCAGAAAATGTGAAACAAATGAGGATGTGCCCTAGGTTGAAGCTGGAAAGGCAAAATTGGGCTAAGCCAGATGGTGATGTTCTTTATGTTGTTCACATTAGTGGGATTTTATCAAGCAAAGTTATAGGAACCACCAGGCCATTCTAAGTAGAGAAGTAGCAGCACCATATATGTTTACCCAGAAGGATGATTCCCCATAGTAGGGAGATAAACCATAGAGGGAAGGAACTAAGGCAAGGAAGGCATTTATTACAACAATAAATGGGGATAAAGATATCAGTAGGAGAAATGAGCAGCAGGAGACAATCTGACAGAGGGAAACAAACACACTAGATTGTGGGACTCAGCCAGGATATGGGAAATGGGAAGCTTCACACCTGACTTCACCGTTTGCAGCTGAATAGTGATGCCATTCACCAGCATCACAGGTCAGCCCCCAGGAAAGCAGACTCCAGGATGGCCTTGCATATGCAAGAAGGTTATTGTGCAAAGCACCTAGGACCAATCCAGCTGGGGAGGGAGTAAAGGAAGTAGGATGGGGTCAAGAGAGAAGTCCACTTCTCAGCAAAGTCCTACAGGGAGTGCTAGCTTAGGATATCCTGCAGAGTTTGTCCTCAGTTAAAGCATTGCCTTCCAAAAGTATGAGAAATAAGTATTTGTAACCTATATTTTTATACCCAGCCAGAATATGGATTAATCATGGAAATTACAATAAAGACTTTTTTACAGGTTCACAGCTTCTCAAGAATCTTAAGTATCATGCTGAAAGGAGATATAGTCCACCAAAATGAGAAAATGAACTCAAAGTGACATGAAATGTAGAGAACATAGATATAGCCCAGAAAAGACAATGGAAACCCTAGAAAGGCAGCAAAGGGAAACCTCACACACAGCCACATAGCAGGCCTATAGGAGAACAGGCTGTAAGGCTGACATGAGATTTAAGGAATGGCATTTATGAAATGAGATTCACTTGATACATCTGAACATAATAAGAGGAGATTTACATTTCTGGCACTGAATTGTAGATAAATTAAATAATGGCTGGCAAAAAGAAAAAACTAAGCAAAAAGTTAAGTGAATAAATAATTATTGACTTCCAGGAAAGCAAAACAAACACATTGTACAAGAAAGGAAACGAGGTTTTCATACACCACACAGCTAGTTAAAATAGTATAAACATTATCGATTCAACAAAACATTTTGATATATTAGGTTAAGGATTGGGGAAGCCGGGAGGACATAAAAACCGCCCATGTCTACAGTAGAAAGTCAACAAGTAAGAGTTGAAATTTATCCTACTGAGAAACAAGTGTGGACAAATCTTGGCCAGCATCTTTTTTTCACACTACAAACCTGTATGCATATGTGTGCATGCATAGGAAAAGAATTGTGACAAGCCCAAAGGAGTTCTGCTAAAGTTATAAACTTGAGAATTTTCAAGATGTAAGGACTAACCAGGCTGTGGCTCTTGGTGAAATAAGCAGAGTGGTCACAAGAGCAAGAGGAAAGTGTGATTAAGGACAGAACTGGGTGTGATGGGTTAAATGGTGCCCCTGTCCCAAGTTATGTCCCCATCCCCACAACCTGTGGAAGTGATTTGTATTGCTAACGATGTGATTAAGTTTAGAATTTTGACAGTTTATCCCTAAATGCAATCACAGTTCTCCTTATAAGAGAGAGGCAGATGGAATCTTGAGACAGATGCACAGAGAAGGCTACATGAAGACAGAGCACAGAGATGCACTGTAAGCCAAGGAATGCTTCCCCCACCCCACCCAGCATGCCTGCCAGAAGTTGGAAGAGGCCAGGAACATGTTCTTCTGCAGAGCTTCTGGAGGGAATGTGGTCCTGCCAACACCTTGATTTTGGGTTTCTGACCTCCAAAACTCTGAGAGAATACATTTTTCTTATTTTAAATTGCCAGGCTTGTGGAAATTTGTTACAGCAGCTACAGGAAACAAATCCACCGGGGAACACTCGTATTGCAAAGGTCAGCCCAAGTGATGGCAAAATAGGCATGGAAAAGGTGTTTTGAATGGAGGCTGTAAGGGAGTCATTGAAGATCTTTGGAGAATAGGTGCATTGGAATGTTGAGGGCACTGGACAGCCAAAATGAGTTGACCTTGGATAAAAGGTAAAAATAGGGGGCACCTGGGTGGCTCAGTTGGTAGAGCATATGATTCTTGATCTCAGGGTTGTAAGTTTGAGCCCCATGTTGAGTGTAGAGATTACTTTAAAAAAATAAAATCTTAAGAAAAACGAAAATAGGAAGCAATGATTTCAAATTTCTGTCAATATTAAGTGTACTTATATTTAGGCTGTAATGAGGACAGAAATGAGACAGAAAATGGAGGGTACTTGCAATCCCATATGCTAAAGTCAGAATCAAATAAGCCCTATTTATGATCTCACATTAGGGACAATGTGGGGGACAAAGGGGGACATTCAGAGTACTGAGGACTGAAGAACATGGATTGGAGCCCACCTGGCTTCTCCACTTCCAGCTCATGAGCCATCCTTGCCAGCTTATCTCAGCTCTGTGACCTTTAGGTTCTCATCTGCATACTGAAAGTAATAATAGCTATCCATGTCATTAAGTGTATTAAATAAAACAACGTGTATAACATGCTTGGCATATTGCCCACTACAGGGTGAATCCTTGAACACATAAGAGTTATTATTCTCATGTTGTTGTGAGTGTTGTCATTGTTAGTAGTTTTATATCTGAATAGGAATGCAGAGATGCTCTTTAAAAATTCACATTAACTGCCAAAGACTCAGACCAAAAGTACTATGTATTATAGATGACCCATTTTCCTAAGTTGGTAAAGCTTTCGAAAACCCATTGCAGGTAACTGAGAGACAAATGGAGAATTTATTATAACACAACACTAGTGATCTACTAACCATCTCAGGTAGAAATCTCAAAATAAATGTAACCTTTGCTTTCTCCTTGAGGAAGCAGGGAATAAAATGCCTTCCATGGGCCGTGCCTGGATGTCTCTACTTCATAAGGAGCACATGTGCCAAAAAGCTGAACCTTTGCTGCAGCCCAGCTTTCTAACTAGAGAACGTCTCTAAGTTCTATACATTTTTGTCTCAGGCAGGAGAACATTTGCCAAGGGGTGGGATTGAAATATCTGAATATCCACAAGAGGTGAATAGAAGATTGGTTTCTCCTAGTAGATAACTCCATATGCTGGATACATTCAGAGATAGATTTCAGCATTACACATGTATTACTGTTCCTTTGTGAACTCCTGACAGTTTTTAGCCTGGAAAAGAGCAAACTTAGAGAAACACAACAAGATGTTCACACACCTAATGGGCTGTCACGTAGGAGATGGGTTATACACGCATTGCATAGCTATAGGTGGAAGAACCTCGAAGAAGTGAAGGGATGTTTTCCAAATGAGGAAGAAAAGAATGTCTACACTATTACAGATTTCTGGGTGAAAGCAGGACATAATGGGGCTCCCAGTATTAGAGCACGTTTGCTCTTGTAACAGCCCAGACTCTTTCAGCTGCCAATGATAGACATTCAACACAACCTAACTAAGCAAGAAGGGACATGTGTTTATTCACAGAACCAGAATAAATCCAAGGGTATGCAGGCGTCAAATACAGCTGGATCTAGGGGCTTAAATATCCCCACCCTGGAGAAGGATGGCCATCCCCAGACAATCTGTGTGGACAAAAAAAGCTGTAGACCCCCAAGGGCTGCTGTGAAGACCACAAGAACATTGGATGGCACTCTGAGAATAGAGAGTGGCATTGGGTTTCCAACTCAACTGGGCATAATCATCGTGTAGAATGATGTGGCAGACACACATCCATGGGCCATCACTGGTCTCAGAATCCCACCAGGGAATCTGCATTTTGAACAAATGTCCTTTCTTGTCTTGTAGAACTGTGTGAGTGTTCAATGTCATGGAAACGTCAATCATTTATCTACGCCACAGTGAATTTACCAGAGTGAACTCTAAGTGAATTGCCAAGATCGTGGGAAGAATTAGTGGCAGAGCCAAGAGGCAGATCTCCTGAATTCTGAGCCAGAGTCCTTTCCAGTACTGTATACTGTGTTCTCACACAGCATGTGTGTGTAGACAAGTGTGTATGTGCATATGTACATTTACACATATGTGCGTGTCTGTGTGTACATACATGTATATGTGTGTGTGTGTTCGTGTTTCTTTTACCCAATTTCAGTTCTAAAGCTCATAGTCATACACCAGTTATCCAGGACTGTATAACAATCATACTCCTCCTCCTGACTTGCTGTTTGTGGCAGCTTACAGGGGCCTCCCTGTAATGCCACTTACCCCTGCAGGGACACCTAAAAGGAAACTTCCAAGCACCAGAACATTGACAGTGAATCAGACAGAGTGTTTTTGGTTACAAATAGCATAAAAATCCAATTTGACCTGGCTTAAATAATACATAATCTACCAGCCTTTGTGTCCAAAGACACAGCTGGTTTCAGTCAAAGGTCAAAAAGGTCAAATCAGGTCATTAGAACCTGGTTATCTTTCATATTTTTAGATTTGCTCTGTCCATTCTGGTCTCTCGTCTTGTTGCCCCAAGGTGAAGGTCATGGCTCCTGAGGCCACGGTGCCCCTGGCTTTCGAACTTACGTGAGCCCATCTCTGAACCAATCACCATGGCTGGGGATGCTGCTTACCAGCTTGGAAGACGTGGCCCCTTCCCCACCACCGGATTCATTCCCATCAGCACTGTGAGGACACACGGTTGTGCAGAGGAAGAATGTGAACCAGGGAGTTTGTCCAAGGAAGAGGGGCTTTAGGTTTTTAAAAACAGTAAAAACTCATAACTTAACATTGAAGAGTTGAGTATCTTATTAACTATTTCTTCAAAACATATAGTACAGATCTCTCTGCAAATAAAGAGGGTTTGCACGTAAAGATTGTACACACAACTAACACTAGATCATACATTTCAGTTACATTTAATACGTCCACCCTGACAGGCAGCCCCTTCTCTGCAGTACAATCAAAATAAAGCATACCCCCTGTCTATGTAAAGGTGAGGTTCCAATCCAGATGCTCTGATTCTAAATGCAATGTATTGACTTCCTTGATAAGTTCGTTCTTGACCTCTTAAAATCCTACACAGCTCAAAGGGAGACACTTAATGTTTACTCATGAAAACTGCAAATCTTTCTTCTGTTAGGCAGTCTCCCCTTGGAATGGCTGAGCTAGACAAGGACAACACTGAAGACCAAGTTCTGAACATCCTTCCCTTAGATATGTCCTACTCTCCTAGCCTGGGTTATGCACTTTAGTCACAGGTCCTTGTGGCAAATAACAGAAGGCCACTCTGGATGATTTCAGCAGAGGGTGTGTGAAGGGCCATGGGGAGAGCGAGAGAACCCAGCCCAGACCTAAGCCAACAGTCCCAGTGTCAAAACTCTGATGCAGAAACTAGTCAGCAGAGGAAATCAAAGTCTCCACCACCGAGCTGGAAATGCTACTTCGTGCAGCTCCATGGTTGCGTCTAGTATACAATTTTGCTAAAACTGGCAGAGAGAGAACCCTCCACAGTGCCTGCAACTGGGGACCCAGGCACTTGAGTAAGTGCCCTGTGCCCTGTGTGGCATCTGTGCCCTGGGCGCCTGAAGGCTGGGGTCAGAACTCAGTGCCAGGGTCCCCTACTCCCCACCTTTGTGGGGAGTGCTCTGCCCATCATCACGCACAGGTGGAAATTAACAAACATAGGAAGGGGTTCAGATACAAGTGGCAAATGGAATGATAAATGTCCATCTCAGGCCCTTTTCTTTTCATCTTCAAGATGGATTTTTTTTCCCTGGAGGCTCTCAGTTCTCCTTGGAAATAGACTCTGGTGGCTGCCTAATCAGATGATGGCCTGAGGCTAGGGCTGGACCACAGCCTGAATAATTGCAAAGACAGAGACTTATTTCCACTGTTTCTGAAAGCCATTTGGAAAGGACTTGAAAAGCTGCATATGTAAAGCAAATAAATGCTCGGCTGTTGGTGTGCTTTATTTTGTGCTTTTTACTAGAAGGACATCGATTTGATGTGGTTTGTTAGCGGATCCTATCCAGAAGCTCTGACTTGTACATAGATATGTTTGATCCAAAGAGAGAGAGACTTTGATTTACTACCTAACATGAGAGATTGGTTAATAGGCATACTGCCCGGACACCCGTGGCCAAATGGTAGGCCCGCTGCAAATTATTCACCGAATAAATAAATACATTTGTATATTGGATGATGAGGGAAAACGAAAAGGCTGTGAACGGTGGGAAAGGTGAGGAATGTCTCCTAACCCACGGACAGACCACTGCACCAGGACAGCTTTGCCTGGAGGAGCCCAGCCTGGCGCCCTGGAATGTAGGACCCTGTCCATTTTGCTCCCAGCAATACCTGTGGTTGTATAAGAAACAAGCTAGTATGTCTCTTCCTCTTCTTGCCTAGCACACCGACAGCCCCCTGAGGAGGTTCTAAGCGATGTCCTGATTTTGCTTTCCTACAGAATTTGAGACAAGGAAGTCTCCCCAGTTCTCCTACAAACTGCAAAAGGCCCCTCGGTTGTCCTGAGGCAGGTGGGGTGGCGTGGGGACGACCTGCCCAGGTGGGCCCCGAGTTACTGAGACCGAACATTACCACACTATTTTCACCTCCTTCTGGTGAAGGGCACAAGAAACTGCTCCCCTTTTGCCCTCTGGAGAAAAGCCAAGCGTGGCGTCTTGCGGTGGCAGCGGGAGAAGGGGAGCCTGAGACGGGGCAGGGAGAGAACTTGTCTCTGCTCTCCTTGTCGCTGACGAAGCCAAAATTAATTTTAAATGGTAAGGTTCCAGAGCAGGGCCGCACTAATCTGCCTTTTCGCCACCTCAAAGCATCTTGAGCATCTCGTCAAAAGTGTAATATTTAATTATTTAATATTTAATTTTGTGGTTTCCCCAAACAAAAATTTCATCCTTTTTAAGAAGACACAGACCAAAATGACCATTTCGAGAGCCAAGTGTTTGTTCCTGTACAATTCGGTGACAGCAGTTGACATGACTCTCCGCCACCGAGAGGAGCCTTGAAGACCGAGTCATAGGGACGGACTTCCCTTTGGCAAGCGCTGAGGAGGGGAGGGAAGCCAGGGCAGGGACGGGAGCAGCATTTGCAAGGCTCTTATGGAGGCCAGACTAGCATTGTTCCTCTTGATCTGCAGTGACCCCAAGAGGTCAGTGTCACCTTGGGGGCAAGTGGAGAGAGGTTCTGGCCCAAAATACACGTGAAAACTGCTAAGCCCTGCATTTTAGAGATTTTCATATAAAAGAAACCTTGCGACAACATCTAACAAAATCCCTGTGTTGAGTGGGAGACTCCATGAGAGACTTCGGAACGTGTCCATGGTCATCAGCATGCAGCCTGAGAAGGTGAGGGGGTCCCACCCACTTAGAGAAGAATAAGCAGCTCTCATGGTTTTAGACTTGTTGACAAACAACGAATCACTGAGCACCAAGAATTTGACCGCATGAATCTGCAATGAAGTCATACATTTATGCCAACTTTTCCAGTTACGTGATATTTTAAAACAGGGAGCCTTTGGGAAGTTCATTTGCTTGAAACATTGTCAAGTCTCGGGAAGACACGCGCTATCTTTCTACTTGTGTAGGACCACCTTAGGCTGAATTTATGTAAATAATAGAGATTTTCTATTGTCTTCCTTTAACCGCGTGGGAGAACGAAGAGCAGTTTGAGCAATACAGATCTCCAGTCACCTCTCTGAAATCAGTCTCCTCTCTCCAGTAGGGGGAACAGTAAAACCTGCCATCCAGCATCATCTTGAGGAAGACGCAGTGATGCACAAGATATGCTCAATAAACGTTAACCAATAACACCAGTACCACCTAGCTTCAGGGTTGGCCAGCTCACTTACCAGAGAAGAATTTAATAAATCCATCAACTCCTGAGGTGTGCATCCAGTTTTGTCAAAATAGCTCTCCTGTGAGTCCTGTTTATGCAACTGCTTCATTATGGCTTCGGTAATGACATTAATTTATTTTTGCAACCTTGTGAAGGTATTAAAATATTATCTAGAAAAATATTATCTAGACTGTAGGCATTGTGGTCAGTGGTAAAATATCTGATGCAAATAGATAACTGGAAACATAGCTCCACAATACACACGGATATTTATGCATAATCGTTGTCCTAATAAGTACACCTGATGCCATTCAGCAAAATAAAGGCCCAACGGTCTAGCAAAGGGATGTTTGCAAATGCTGATCTGGGCATCAGCGGAGAGGCCTCTATGAACACACCAAGCCCCATTTCTGTATCGTCTTCTGCACGGAGCTGGGCTACCCGGTCTCCACTCTTACTGGCAGTAGTTTATAACCACGTACTGAGTCTGGTCAATGAATGTTGAGGGGAAATGGCATGCACTCATGCAAGCAGGGCCCCTAGACATTAAGTGAGCATCACCCGGAGATCCTGGACCTTGAGCTGAAGGCAGCAACAGATGGGGATGGTTTGTTCTCATTGAGGATGAGTAAATGAATTCAGCTTGTGAGAGAATCTTAATACAGGGTCTCTAGAACACATAGCCAGGGGCAATTTATGTGCTAATAATGGATGAGGGGTGGAGTCTCAGGAAAGTAGGCCTGAGGGAAGGAGTTAGGGGAGTGAGGAAGGAAGAGAAAGAATGCAAATACAAAGTGGTATTTTACTGAGCTGACTGCGACTTTCAAAGAAGACACTGCTTAAGACCGCTGTGGGAGGAAGGACAGGCCTCTCTGTTTCCTCCCTCTGTCTCTGTCTCCCATTGACTCAGGTAGTTTGACTTTCCGTATTTCTTAGTTGTAACATCTGACCTCTCTGACAAGGGACTGGGGATGCTGGAGCACCACGGGCCTCTGGTGGCACTGGGGGCAGGACAGGCTGCCGTGGTTCTCAAGTAAAGGGGACGTCCTCCCAGAGCCAGCTCCCCTCCTGTGGGGAGAACTAAGATAATTGGCTGGAGGAGATGGGGAGCTGGGGGGAGCCCAGGACTTAAGACCACTGAACCAGTGCCATCTTTGCTGGGGAAGCAGGGAATGCCTCTGAGTCCTGGGGCAAGCGTGGTGGGGCACAAACTGGGCGCAATGCAGGGAAGACCAAAGAGAAAGGATGTGGCAGGGACCCGGGTGGCCCTGTGCTTGTGATGCAGCTCCTCTTCCTGCTGATCTCCTAGCCTGGCTCAGTTCCCTAAGCTCCCCAACAGTTAGCTGTGGCTGCACAATCCAGTTCTGGCCAGTGGAATGTTGTCACTTTCCTCACTGAAGTGTGGCCTTGAGAGCCTGGAAGAGGCAGAGCCATGGGGGGAAGGAGCTGGGCATCTGATGACCGTGTGGAGCATCATCCTCCTTCCAGGCTGCTTGGTACTGGGACATGAGACATAAATCCCATTTTCTTAAACTCCTGAAATTTTGAGGGTCTTTGTTAAGGCAAAGTGGTCAACTACTCTGAATAATAAAATAGCTCATGACCACTGTGTGCCTCTAGTCAACAAAGGACACTGTCTGTGAGTGAGCTGATGGCCCCAACCCCAACTGATCGTTTCCATCAGGCAAGCGCATTCAAGTTCCAACTTCATTATTGTCATCTGCTTGTTCACCTTACCATGAATTCCAGATTAAAATCTTTGCAGAGGGGTGCCTGGGTGGCTCAGTCATTAAGCGTCTGCCTTTGGCTCAGGTCATGATCCCACGGTCCTGGGATTGAGCCCCGCATCGGGCTCCCTGCTCTGCGGGAGGCCTGCTTCTCCCTCTCCCACTCCCCCTGCTTGTGTTCCTTCTCTCGCTGTGTCTCTCTCTGTCAAGTAAATAAATAAAATCTTTTAAAAAAAGTTTAAATAAATAAATAAATAAAATCTTTGCAGGATTTTGACAAAGAAGGCGAGTGAGGGGCTTGACTCTCAACCACGATTCTGGGTGAGGACACAGTAAAGGGTGCAGCTAATCTTGCAAGGTGATGCAGGCGAGCCAGCAGCAAGCATTCACCCCACTGTACCCCCCCAACCTTAGGTTCCAGGAGAGTGGCTCCCACTTTCTCTGAAGGGCCTTGTACTCCAACAGTACACTCGACATGCACTTGGACCTCCCAGTGCCTGGTGTTTGCTTTCCTGATGCCTTTCTTCTAAACAACATACCTTCATTGCTTTCTTCCTTATCTGTCCTTCCATTCCACTTTACTTCCAACCATTTGCTGCACATCCAAGTTGTTGAACCAAAGCCACTGGCACAACTAATAATTATAGCCTCAAGTATTGCTCAGAAAGCATAGTGCCTGACCAGCATGAGAGTTGGGGGGAAAAAAAAAAGAAAAACATGGCAGGTCAAATGCCATCCATGGACATTCTGGTTCCCTGGGACAGAGCGCTGGAGTTTCCAGCCAGTCAATGCTGTGCTCCATCCAGCAGTGGGGGGCTGGGGAGCAGAGGCAGATGCTCAGTGGTGACCAAGCATCGCTTGTGCATCCAGAGAGGAGTCTCCGGGGAGTCTCTGGGTTCGCTCATGGCCGCTGTTCATGCTCTTTCGAAAGTCAGGCAGCTTCCGTCAGAGGCATCTTCTCGGGATGGAATGCTTGGAAATTGGGATTAGTGTCAAGCCCTGCAGATGTGTCACAGACCGACATCTCAAAGAGATAATGCCTTAAAAGACTTAGCTCTTCAACATAGAAATCAACTTTAATTAGCAGGAGTCTTGGAACAATTAGAAGTGAAAAGGTCTTGACAAGGTGTGTATTTTAAAATGCACATTGAATCCAAAATTCTGTTGTTAGAATTTCATTTGCCTTTCCTATCTTTCCTGCTAAATCTTCCTGTCTATCAAAGAAAAACTAGGTTTTTATTTCTATCCACAGAGTCATATGGCCACAAGATGGGCCTGGAAATGGATGTGAGGACCTAGTAGTCACAGTGGACACAACAGGGCTTCTCAAACTGGGGTGTGGGGGCACCTCGCCTGGAGGATCCTGCAGTGCATCCAACGGGACACAATGACTATTTTAATCGATCATCATTGAAAATATATCTTATAGTGAACCAAATGCAAGAATATTGTGGAAGGAAACATAAACTTCTGGTGAAATAAGATAAAATGAGTCCTTCCTCAGAAGTTTTGAAGCTATTAATCACTACTGCATTCTCTGATTCTCGACAGCATCCATCACCCCGGCCAGGCTTAAAAACCTACTTTTCTCCTGTAGCAGTTCTTCTGTGGAAACAGTTAAGAAGTCCAGTGTCAGTGATACGATGTCAGTGAATGAGTGTGGAGAAGCATTTATCTGAAGCTAATTGTGCCAGAGCCCTTCTCTGCATCTCACTAGGGTGACAAAGTATAAATCAAGCCCACGCTAGAAATTATCTGAGAGAGCTTATTACTTAATATCAAAAGAACCTCATTGTGAGGGTATCGAGTTGTCGGTATTTCTACAGAGTGAATTGAGAGGGGGGAATGTTCTATGGACTATATTTGGTACAAAGATGTCCTATTGAGGGAGTCTTTCTTCTCAGACATCCTCCTTCCTTATTCCTTTGCTAACAAAATCCCACCCACACTTCCTGGGCCAGTTCAAACCCATCTCCTTGGTGAAACGTTTTCTCTCCAATTTCACGTGCACCTGTCCTGGTCTGCAGGGATTCCTCTTCTGCCTGTGACAGTCATGTCATGTCCCACAGTGAAGACAGAGCCTCATTGGCCTCACAAAGTTTGATGTCCAGTCTATGTTCATTCTTGAGAGCCTTTGATGCATCATTTAATTTTTCAGGTCTTAGTGGCTTCGTAGTAAAAAGTATTGGATGGCAGAAGTGAACATTTATCTGTGATTGATGCACTATGGAAAGATAAAGGAACGATAGTCTCCTAAATCCCTGCACCACGACACATAGGAGCTGTCCCATCAAAGAGCCTAGTTTGGCTTCCAGATTTAGCCACTTCTAGCTGCACAAATTTGGAGAAATAATTTAATCTTTATTCGATTTTTATGGGCTTCCATTTCTCATTTGAAAAACAGGATTTTTGTGAACTTAAAATAAGGTAATGTAAATAAAGCACTTTGCGGAGGACCTGGTACACAGTGGGGGGGATGGTAAAAATACTGGCTGTTCAATACTAATTCAATGATAATAATACTTCCTAATTCAATACTGTAAATATATATGCCACAATGTGTTTTATCATATATTTCTCGGTACTCATTAACGGTATATATCTGAAGCAAGAACCCTAACCTTCCACTCCAGGATGAATTCAGGTGGTCTCACCACTAACTTCCAGTGTCTGGGCCTTAGTGTCCCCAGCTCTGGAATGAATGAATTGGGTAAGAGATTCTCTAGATGGCTGTGGGCAGCACCTAACCCCTGGGAGAAAGGAAATCCCTTGCACTTTCATGGGTGCTATGTCCTCATAGCCCATGGCATCCTAGTGCAGCGCCATGTAACCCCCCATGCAATTTTCTACACGGCACCATTTGGACCATCTGCTTCATGACAGCTAAACGGTGTTGTGTGGATGAGCTGCTCTTCTTGCTTACAAAGTGGATTCTAGGGGTCCCTCTCCCCTTCCATATGGTTAATCCTATTTAGAAGAGTCTACATCGCACAGTAGTTCCCACCCCGGAGTCTCAGCACCTCTTGTAACAATATTGCAAGGTCAACATATCACCACTGATATTTTAGAAGTGAGTGAGTGAGAGAGAGAGAAAGAGAGAGAGAGGTGGAGAGAGAGAGAAGGACTAAGTAACCAACATCACAAAGCTAGGGACTGAGATCCAAGCCCCAGCCTGTAAACCAAAGACAAGCCACCCCTCGCCCCTCGCCTTGCTGCTGTACAACCTTGTGCTGATAACAAGGGGGAGCTCACATTGATCAGAAGCCTTGATTGGCAGTTACATAGCTTTTGATGAATAAAGCATGAGATAATAAAAGTATTGTTTTTAAATGCCGTTGAATAGACAAAGTATTTCAAATATGGAGCATTTGAGGAAAATGCAAGGTGGTCTTGCTGGTGGCGGGTTCAGAGCCCTCTCGTTCAGTTGGCATTGGCCATAAGAGTGTCCACCAAACGATCAAAGGAGGAAAGCAAGGAATCCATATCAGAAAAATTGGGGTTTAAAAGTAGTGGCTGAAACTCAGAACACTGAGCATTGTCATAACAGGAACGCCAACCATCCTTAGACCCTTTTCATGCAGCCTGCTCATTTCTGCACTGGCATAATCTCCACGGCGAGTTCATCTGACTCTCTGTCACAAACCATTGATGGATCCAGGATATGTGTATGTTGTTTTTTTTTTTTTTTCTCTCCATTCTAGGTATGTACTTCGTTCCAGTTCTTCAACCATTTACAGAAGAACTCAACAAAAAATTTTAATATATCAGAAACTATATCAAAAAATTTTCATTCTTAGGTAATATCACAGCTACAGTCCACTGGTCTCTTCTGAGAATATTTAGGTCAAAATAAATCAACTTTTTTATTACTATTGTCTTGTATTCTAATAGATTTTAGTAGTCTCTGCTATCCCTAGGATTCCACCAATTGTCCTACTTGTCAGTGTGAATTATTTCTGGCTTAAATCTGGACAGAGCAGGTCTTTCACAATTTTTGAAGGAAGGATTACAAATTGCACTATTTCCAGGCAAAGATATGTATTTGGATTATAGCTTATGGCAAAAATCCTTGTAGTGAAACATTGCTGTGATTTGTCATGACTGATCTCATACACACCAAGCTAATGGGGGAGAGTGTCCCACAATTCTGGAAAAGAGACTGAGTCCAAAAAAAAAAACAAAAAACAAAGAGAAAAAGCATCTTTCCAATGAGTTGTGTTACATTATTTTACTTTTCATTTTTAAAACTTCAAGATTTGGAGATATTTCTTTGTCACTAATTCTGTGCCATAAATGATGTCAAAATACTGGCGGTCTGCCACCCCAGGGCCACCTGGTGATCGCATCAGCTCTCAAGGACAAGGCAAGGAGAACATGTTTCCTGCCCACTCAGCCCCAGGACAGAAAGGGACATCTGATGGTGGTCATGCTGGGACCAGAAGCTGCAGGGCCATGTGCAAGTAGGCTACTCGCTGCATGCCCCTTGCAGTAAACAGCCGACAGCAGAAACCCCACCTGTGGCTAATTATAACTTCAGCAGTGGCATGCAGGCATGAGGTATTTATTTACTAATCTGTGCTTCACAAAATGCTAACCAAATGCAGTATTTTTATATCCTGGTGTCTCTCTGACATAAAAAAAAAAAAAAATGGCAACAAGAAGGAAGGAAAAAAGTGTAAAAAGTGTGGGGTGGGGGAGCGACTCAGAACCTGTTCCTTTGTTTATTTGTGCATTTGTGAGTGTGTGTTTCAGGAAAGAGACATTCCTTTGGTGATTTTCTGTGTCTTCAAATACTGTCTCCTATAAAGTCAACTCAAGACAATCTCTTTATACCTGCCATGCCCTATTTGCCTCTCTGCCTACCTACTTTTCATGTGTAATGTCACATTGCTGTAAGAGAGGGAATTAGGGATCAAGACGAGAGCTTGCATGTATAATAGCAGCTCCTCCCTTACCAACAAGATAACCTTGGTTAAATTACTTACTTGCCCTGACCCTCAGGTTTCTTATCTCTATAATGGGCCTGGAGTGTGGGGTGCCCTCAGGAGGCCATTGTCTGGTGATGCAGGAAACCCCACCAGTACATAGAGCTCAGCTCCATCCCCGCAGCCCTGTTCCTTGAGGTCTGTCTTGCATTCCCAATTGGGGTCCCAAGGCCAGAAGTCTGTGCAACAGTCCAGTACCTGCATGAACAATCCACATTTCCCCTGTCACTGTCACATTTGCAAGCGTACTCGGAGCACAGGCCTCCAGATAGCAGCTAGTAGCGTTGTCATGTCAGACTGAAAATGCTTCTGGGGTCCTTTCTCTGAACCCAACTTCTTTTGAGCAGAAATGACAAAGCCTCCATACCTTAAATCATAAAAGAAGCTCCAGGGAGTGGGAACAAAAATAATGCTTTAATACATCGTCCTTTGCAAGAGCTTTCAGCTTGGGTATTCTCAGAACAGCAGGGGAAAGAATACATGAATATAAAGGAATGTGGCTGGGGCCTTCAGAAATGTCACTATAAGAGTTAATGAGCTGGTGTCTGACTGCCAGGGGCCCAGCATGTTAATTACCCTGAGTCCTCACTAAGTCACCGATGCTGTGGTTAGAGACAGGGGCCCAACTCCACAGTCACCTTCCTGTATTGTCAGCCTGTCCAGAAAACAATCTGCCTTACTCCAGAGCAGCACAGCTTGAAAGGTCCCTTTGTTACTGGGGACTGTCTTTCTGGGACAAAGTATTTGGTGATGCCATGAAGAAAAGGTCTTTGGTATTCCCCGTGGCAGCCCGGGCTTACATGCTTCTTCATGCCTGGGGAGGAATGTCAGATGCACCTTGGTGCTGGGGCAGATCACCTCCTGCATATATTTACATCAGGGCTTGTTTGTGCCTGTTAGGTGCGTGCTGCTCAGCAGGGCCTCCACTGCTCCTAGAAGCTGTGGATTAAAAATTCTGCTGAGTGAAAACACAGACTGCAGTTCCAGGTCCCAAGGCACCTTCCAACGATATAATGATTCTGCTCTCCTCATCAAACTGAATTGGTAAATGGAAGCCGAGTGCAGCATAGCAGAGGAGGACAGGAATAGGTCTTCCATGGATCTATTTTCCCCAAGTGTTTAATCAAGCCAGGCTTCCCAATCTGGGTCTGTGCAGACCTACTGTAAAGCTCTAACTGAACACTACATGTTTATTTCAGCTTCCTTTTGAACAAAATGACTCTGGTTCTGCCTCTCCAGGGGGGTGTTAGTCTCCACTTCCAGCCCATTCGGTCATGAATTCATTCATTCCACAAAAAATTATTGAGAGCCCACTATATACCAGACAGTTCCAGGCTCTCGGGATAAGTCACTGAGCCAAACTATCAACATCAATTCCCTGACCTTGAACCAGTTCCCTGACCTTGTGGAAAATATGTTCTGGTAGTGGAAGACAGACAAAGAGGAATATACATGATTTTTTAAATGTCACTTATAGGATGTATTAAAAACCTCATGAGTGCTATAGTTTGGGGAGAGAGAGAATGAGAGAGTGTGAGGAGGGTCAGGTAGGTGGAGGTGGGAGCTCACTCTGTACTATAAGGGCTGCAGCAGCTTTGACTCACTTCCAGTGAAGAGGTAAACTCGGTCCTTTCAAGGCCCAGGATGAGCCTTTGAGGGAGAAGGGGATAATACACAGTGTGAGATTAAGCTTCTTCCCATAATGGTAAAATAAAAACAAAAACCAGTCACTGCAAGCCATCAAGCAAACATGTCATCTAGGACAAATACAAGGTTATTTCTTCAGTTCCAAACAGGATACCTTCCACTGGTTTATTTTCTGCACTGCACCGGCTAGTATCCAGTAAAATGTTAAATCAAATTGTTCAAAGTGGCCATCCTAGCCTTGGACTGGATATCAGAGGAGACACATTTAACATTCCACTAATGAGTGATGTTAGGTACAGATTTTTGATAAGTGCCCTTTATTAGGGTGAAAGTGTTCCCTGTATTCCTAGTTGACTGCAAGATTTGATCTTAAATAGGAGTAGAATTATTTTCATATGCATTTTCTATATTCATTGAGATGATCATTTTTTTTACATTTTTTGTTCCGTCGATGTGGTGAATTTCAATTATTGATTTTTTTCTGATGTTGTACCTACCTTGCATTCATGGGATAAGCCCTTGTCTATTTGCTAAGACTAAATTAAGGATTTTGGTATGCATGTCTATCATCCATATTATTCATTTAATGTCTTTTCTTTAAAATAATTCTTTTCTTTAAAGATTTCGATGTTGGATGTAAGCTGGCTCCATAAAATGAAGTGGAGCAAGATTTTCCTCCTTTGGATTTCCTGAAAACATTTGTGGAAGGTTGTTATCTTGATCTTAAATGTTTATAAACTCAATCAGTGGAATTTTTGTGCATAAAGTTTTTGTTGTAAGATAGTTCTTTTCCTTTCCTAATATGTAGTTGATAGTTTAATGAGCACAGAACTATTCCAATTCTATTTCCTCTTGTGTCAGTTTTAGTAGGTTGTTTTTCAATATATTCATTCATTTGGCATAGGTTGTTGAGTTTATTGATATAAAGTTATTGATGATACTGATAATTACCTTAGAAACTACTCTAGTCATAATATGTCCTTTTCCACTCCTGATATTGGTAATTGGTGTTTCCTATATTATTTCATTGAGCATTTTTGCTGGATCATATTTCATAGAGTTAACTTTTGAATTTGTTAATTTTCTCCTTTTATTGTTTAACTGTATTCTCTTTTATTGATCTCTGTTCTTATCTTTATTATATTCTTTCTTCTACTTCTTTTGTATTGTAATTGCCTTCATTTTTCTGGCATCTTTAGATGGAAACATAGATCATCAATTCTTAAACTGTTCTGCTTTTCTAGTGTAAACACATAAATTTCTGAACTTCCCTCCAAGCACTTCTTCAGCTGCCTTCCACAAATTTTGATATATTGTATTCATATTATAATTAGATGAAATTATATTCCCATTCTCCTTGTATTTTCTTTTTGACCCACATTATGGATTGTTTCATGTTCCAACACTTGAAGTCTTTCTAGGCCTCTTGCTCTTATTGGATTCTAATTTTATTCCACTGTGGAATGTGGTTTTTCAGATCTATATAATTACTCATATTTTATCTTGTTCTGTAAACTGCAGAGGATGGAGAGTGAGATCTTGGCCCCCCATGTGGACTTCTTTATTTCTGTTTCAGTTGTGTCAGTTCAGCTTCGTGTATCTCAGAGACTTTAAAGCACTGCTATGGAGCACATACACATATTTTACTGTGGTCCCCTGGTTGAACTGACCCATTATTATTATGTAATGTCACTTATCTGTCTCTGGTAATGCTTCTGGTCTTGAAGTCTTCCTTGTCTTCTATTTATATATCCATACTAGATTTCTTGTGCTTAGCATTTGCCAATCCTTTTTCTAAGACATGATCCCTATATCTAGTACAAGACTTGCTGGGGTCTTTTTTTATTATTATTATGTTATGTTATTCACCATACATTACATCATTAGTTTTTGATGTAGTGTTCCATGATTCATTGTTTGTGTATAACACCCAGTGCTCCATTCAATACATGCCCTCTTTAATACCCATCACCGGGCTAACCCATCCATTCAGCCCACTCCCCTCTAGAACCCTCAGTTTGTTTCTCAGAGTCCATAGTCTTTCATGGTTCGTCTCCCCCTCCGATTTCCCCCCATTCATTTTCCCCTTCCTACTATCTTCTTTTTTTTTTTAACATATAATGTATTATTTGTTTCAGAGGTACAGGTGTGTGATTCAACAGTCTTACTGGGGTCTTAACTGGACACCGAAGGTGCCCAGTGAGGTCTCTCCACTGGGAGAACACTCCTGATCTCAGTATCTGTGTTCAGGTCTCAGCCTTGGGGAAACTTTCCTGAGCATGCACTGGCCAGCCTTCATCCAGTGGCCCATGATCAGATTCCACATGGATTTCCAGGACCTCTACTCTGTCCAGCAAAATCTTCTCCAGGCCACTGCCTCATAGATACCTGTCTTCCTGTCACCACAGCACCCCAAGACTCTAATTCCTGCCGTCTCAGCCTAGCCACATAGCTGTGTTGTTTAGGATCCACTTCTTTCCACTGCAGAAGAAAAGTGTCCCCAGCAGAAAGCTAGGGTAGGTTTTACTTGGTGCTCATTCCTTTTTCCAAGGACCAAAGTCCTGCACTGCTTGGATGCCTGAAAATATTTATATCATTTCTACTGTCCAAGTGCATCATTGTTTAAACAAAGGGAGGATAAGTTCAATCGCATTGTGATAAGAAGCAGAGGTTGAGGACTTATTTTTGCATCTGACCTGTCCTATGCTCTGAGACTACGATGGTGAGAAAAGTAGACCCAGTTTTCTTTCTCATGAAGCATATCATATAACAAGGCAGAAAGACATTAAACCAGTACTTGAGATAATAAAATGTCAATTGCACACTAAGGAATATGGCACCAATAGAACATAGGAGAAATTGAGATAAATTTGGGGCTGGAAGAGGGAATTAAGAAGGCTTCTTTGAATAAATTATTTTTGAATTGAGATCCAAAGCAGAGTATGACTTAACAATATTAAGGATGGGCAAAATCCCTTCTGGACTGAAAAGTGCTCCTGTGGTAGGAAGGTGGACAAAGGCAAAGCATACCTAGAGAGCACAAAGGGCATGAGACAGAGACATTCTAGGTGAGGCAGGGCATCTAGACTGAACTTACACCAGGCAGGATCTGGGGGCTATATTGGGGATACTGATTTCACAATGAGAAAGCAGTGATCTTTAATAAGCAGGTAGGGATTGGAAGGGAGAGGAACGTGTTCACTTTTTAAATTTTATTTTGCTTCTATTTTTGAGAACATATGGGAGAAGATCAAATTGGATGAGATTATACTAGATAGATTATTATTGCACTAATCCACATAAATAATTGGGAATGACTTTCTGAATATTTTATATATTTATACACCAGAAGCCTGATATATACTCCAGGAGCTGGTTGAACTTTTGTAAAGCTAAAAGTTAAGCATGCTTATTGTTTGAAATTTCTGTTGAAAAAGTAGAGCTAATAGATGACAGAACTAAAAACAGAAACAGATCTCAGATTCCTAGGCAAGGACTCACACATATCATCAAAGAAGTGTCTCAGTCTGCCTAATGGTCTTTGAGGTTTCTGCATCTATCAGTTTAAAAATAAAACAAGTGTGTGTCATTAACGAATCAAAGATTTTCTGCCGTACTTGTATCAGTTAGCTTTTGCTATGTAAGAAACCACCCCAAAACACAGTGACTTAAAATAGTAAATCTTTATTGGTTCTTACAATGCTGTGGGTCCAGAAACAAATAGATTTTTTTGTCCAGGGGAGACCTCCCTAGAAGAGGCTCCCCTATACTCCCTGAGGTCTTTCTTCTCTAAGCTAATCCCAGCTCCTTTTTTGAGGTGACCTCAGCTCTACAGAACCACAGGACAGAACAAGCCCCAAAGTGCAAACATCCTTTGAGCCCCAGCCTGAGTTGCAACTGCCGATGCCTCAGTGGCCTGGCTCAAGTCCAGAATGGGAAGAAGGTGCACTATTTTGGAATCTTCCATACAGGCTCTCATAGAGAGTATCGACTTCATTTTAGACCCTTGTCATCAGGCATCCCACATGTGAGCCTCATCACAACCCTGAAAAGTAGGTGTTGCTGTCATTCACTTACATGGACAATAGTGAGGCTCGTGGAAATTGTGTTGTGCTAAAAGACCAAGCCAGAATTCAACCCCAGGCACTCTGCACTTCAAAACCCAACATGTTCAGAGAAGACAAACTTTCTCCAAACCTAGAAATGAGGTTGGAATGCTCAGAAAAGGACAACAGAAAGAAGTCACAGTACATGCAGGCATTTGACTCTAGCAAGGTTGCGTCGTTCTGAAAGATAATAAAATAGGAAATTGTATATAGACAGAAGCAAAGGAGTGGCACATATTTTAAGGCCTTTAGGAAATCAGAGAAGGGAAAGTTTATTCAAGGTCAAGAAAGGTTTCATTGAATGACTAGGCCATTAGCTGGGCTTGAAAGGTGAAAGTAATCTGAATAGGCTGGAATGAATGAGAACATTCCTAGTCAATAACAAGATCCAAGATACATGGGAGGGAAAGTACAAGTCACATACAGAAAAGAACTGGTCATAAGCACCCCATGTGGGCTGGAGTGCATCCTCCAGGGAAAAGGTATATAAATGTGGGTCTTACCCAGAACAATGCACAGGGTCCTATTCCCTCCAGGTTCTGCCTTTTTGGGGTTGCACTTAAGAGCCCTCAAATAATTTGAAATTTTTGTCCAGAGTTTCTAATTGTTACGAGCGAGATCTTAGCCCAATACAATGCCCCACCCTTACCCCAAAACTTACCTTTTAAAGAAAAAGGGCCCTGATCAGTTGTGGTCTAGAATGAATTTTCTGACAGTGTCACAAGGCTGGCTTGCACTCATTCTGTCAACAAAAATTTGTCTGGGGAGGCTTCAAAATAACTTGCTTCACCTGGAAATGCAGAATGTGGAGCACAATACCAGATAATCAAACTCAGGCCTTTCCCAAGACTGATGAATAAGTAATGAAAAGTTACTAAGGCATCTAAAGTCTTTACATGATTTAGCATGTATAAATGTGATATGCTTATTCAATTTTCAAGTCAACTTGTACATAGGGTTTTTTTAGATTATTTTTCCTTGAAGTCTATATAGACCAAGAAAAAAAAAATTCCTTTAACATAAATGTCTCTTAATCCTTTCTAGATAATCTTTGGATAGGAAATATAACTTTTCACTTTAACTCCCAGGGAACTTGAACATATAGTGTTTAAAATAATAGAATTTTCAAGTTGGAAAGAACCTCTAAAAATAAGCCTATCTATCCCCATTTAATTTTTCAGAAAGAGGGAGGGAGAGATTTATTGAATGATTCAAGGCATTGCAGAAAGTGAACATTGAGTCAGGACTATATGTCCTTTTACTTATTTCAAAGTTCTTTCCTTAAATTAAAACAACCATTTTAAAAGGCTACCCAATAATGCAATGGTAAATTTCTGCCTACATACATACTTGCTTCTTTAATGCATATGCTTTAAAATTATACCAGCAGAAATGATTGACTTCACATGATTTTCCTGTGAGGATTTCTATGTCAAACACATGAACAGAAATCAAAAAGTCAACATCAAAAATGGAATGCAATATGATTCTATAAATAAGTGGATGATCATCATAACTACACTTCAGGCAAATGCTCTCCAATTTTCCACCTGTCATGTATTCATGGCAATGTTTCCAAATGAAATGTGATCCCCTTATGGAATACTACCCCCCACCTTTGTGTCCCTCCTCATCACTGAAGAGCTTCTTGCCTGCTCTAGACTCATCAGTGGTCCAAAGGTCCAGAGGTGTTGGCCAAGTACATTAAGGTGGACAAGGGCTGAATCCTGGGAGTCACGGTACATTAGATGAGTTATGTGGGGAATTTACATAGTTGTTGGAGCCAGAAGAAGTCATAAAACTGCATTCAAGACTTAATGTTCAGGCAGAATTGGGAGAAGCAAAATCTGTTATCAGGCCTAAGCAACGAGCACACATGTGGGAGTGTAAGGTGAGATAAGAAAATGCAAAAAATAGAAAGAGAATAAGAATTTTTAGGAGCAAAAGTGGAGAAACCAAGGATTTTTCAGCAGAGTGAGAAGACCAAATCCCGTTTTTCTTGGATACCAACTGTATGTGTGCAAACAGGTAAATACGGTTTAAAGGGAAGTGTGCCTACCCCTGAGATTAATCTTCCTCATCATTGGTACCCCATGCCTTCTTTCATCTCAAGCTCCTGGTCTCATGCCCAGCAAATCAGAGATTCTGTTTTTGAGATTTTGAATTAATTAGTAAGTATTTAATGGATAATCCATTTATTCTAAAATATGAAGTTTGTATTCATTAAAAATACAATGTCATTCTTTGTTATCACTCCCTAAAAATTCAACATAGACTTAGCATGTGGAATTATAAAATTATCCTTCTATTAAGGAAGGACCTTTACAGGTTACTATCTATATTCAAATTCTTTGTGGTCTAAATGAGGAGACAGGGACCCACATAGATCCAATAGTTTCCCTAAATCTCACCTCAGTCAAGCATTGTTGTGAATCTCTGGTGATTATTGAGTGTTTCCTACTTTGTGATTTACCTAGCAGGTATTCTCCCAATGATTCAACTTAGTTTGATATTTATTACAAGTATACTTGAGTAATATAACTCCTTTGATATGAAAGGAACTCAAATATGCCTCATAAACCCAAAGTGTCAATGCTTCTATGAATTTTGAGGTTATTCCTGTTTATATATCACCTAGAATTCTTGGAATATTGTAGATGCTTAGTAAATTCTTTTTTTTAATCCAGTCTTTTATAATGAAAGATACCATTATGTTATGAGATATCAGTGATCGAAAAGGATTTGTCCATATTCATAGCATCTACTTTGGAAAATTGCATTTCTGTTTGTTTCTTTCCTAAATTATTCTATATATGCAAAATATTCTTATAATGAAACTAAGTAGCAATAATAAAAATGGGTCTCTCTTCTATAATTATACTGGATTTTATCCAGCTAATTCAATTGTTACTTCATTCCAAGAAAATTAATTTGACACAATCTTATTAAAGTCTACTTATGCCAATCTTTTCTGAACTACCAAACAGATTTGTTGGTAAAAAGTATAGCACTAAAAAACAATAGTGCCTTCTCAACAAATGATGCTGGAACAACTGGACATCCATATGCAAAAAGTATCAATTCAGACACAGACCTTCCATTTTTCACAAAATTTAAGTCAAAATTAGTCATATATCTAAATGTAAAAGAAAAAAAACTATAAAACTCCCAGAAGATAACATAGGAGAAAATCTAGATGAACTTGGGTATGACAATGACTTTTTAGATAGGACACCAAGGCACAATCCCCAAGAGGAAGAATTGATAAGCTACACCTCATTAAAATTTAAAAATTACTGCTCTGCACAAGCCACTGTCAAGAGAATGAAATAGCAAGCCACAGACTGGAAAAAAATATTTGCAAAACACATATCTGATAAAAGACTCTTATCCAAAATATACAAGGAATTTTTAAAACTCAGCAGTCAGAAAACAAACAACCCAGTTTAAAAATGGGCCAAAGTCTTTAACACACACCTCACTGAAGAAAATACAGAAATGGGAAATGAATATATGAAAAGTTATTCAAAATCAAATATCATTAAGGAAGTTCCATTCCTAAAAAGTTTTTAAAGATTCATTTATTTATATTGGAGAGAGAGCACAAGTGGTGGGAGGAGCAGAGGGAGAGGGAGAGAGAATCCTCAAGCAGACTCCCCACTGAGAGTGGAACCTGATGCTGGGCTCCATCCCAGGACCCTGAGATCATGTCCTGAGCCAAAATCAAGAGTCGGAAGCTTAACCGACGGAGCCATCCAGGTGTCCGAAGAGATAGCAAATTTAAAAAACCAATAAGATATGACTACACACCTGTTACAGTTGTCCAAATCTGGAACACTGACAATACCAGACACTGACAAGGGTGTGGAGTAACAGGAACTCTCAGACATCACTGGTGGGAATTTTAAAGAGAGTTTGGCGGTTTCTTACAAAACTAAATGTACTCTTACCACATGATCCAGCAACCCTACTTCTCAGAATTTACCCAAATGAGTTGAAAAATCTATGTCCACACAAAAATATGCACATGAATGTTTACAGTAACTTTATTTGTAATTGCCAAAACTTGGAAGCAGCCAGGATGTCCTTCAACAAGTGAATGGATAAGCCAACTGTGGTCCATCCAGACAATGGAGCCATGAAAAGACTTGGAGGAGCCTTAAATGCATGTAACTAAGTGAGAGAAGCCAACCTAAAAAGGCTACATCCTGTATGATTCCAACTATATGACATTCTGGAAAAGACAAACTTATGGAGACAGTAAAAAGATCAGTGGTTGCCAGGAGTTGGGATGGGGATGGGGGCAAGAGATGAATAGATAAGGTAGAGAGGATTGTCAGCACAGTGAAAATTCTCCCTATGATACCACAATGGCGGATACATGTCATTATATGCTTCTCCAAACCCATAGAATGGACAACACCAGGAGTGCACACCAGTGTAAACTGTGGAGTTTGGGTGATTATGACATGTGGATGTAGGTTCATCAATTGTAGCAAATATACCCTCTAGTGAGGAATCTGGAGAGTGGAAGATTTTGTACATGTGTGGGGGCTGGGGGTGTATGGGACACGTCTGTATCTTCTGTTTAATATTGCTGTGAATCTAAAACTGTTCTAAAAAATAAACTTTATTATTTTTTTAAAAGGTCAATGGTGAGTCAGAGACTTAAATGCACTGTGATGGCATTTTTCTTTCTTTTTAGTAAACCTGGTTTTCTTTTTTTTTTTTCCATTTTTTACTATGTTCAATTAGCCAACATATAGTACATCCTTAGTTTCTGATGTAGTGTTCAATTAAAAAAAAAATAGAATAACCATACCAAAAAACAAATGAAGATAACATGAGTCCACAGAAATGACCTTCCCTTTATTTCAATTGAATCTTAACACATTTTAGCAGCTCTGAAATCCAGAGGCATCTTACAGTTAATGCCAACTTACAGTTAAACTCAGCAGGCATTTTTCTTTGTCTTTCTCACCTGCTTCATAAACTCATTGTGTTCATAGAGAAATGACAGGATCTTCTTTATAGCAAAGCAGAACCTGTATCCTCGATGTCTCGTACAGAACCCATCTATTGTAGTGGGTCAGTAAATGTCCGTGGAAGACATTTTCTATCCAGATACATGTGTAAATCCACAATGAGACGTTAGAGTTTTATACACTTTTACCCAAAGAAATTCTGGTTCAGAAGGAAGGAGAGGAAGAGAACTCAGCTAATGACAGAAAAACTAGTTTTCAAAGGAAGGAGTTTTCTACAAGAGAAAGCAAGTTTACCGTCAAAAGTGCCAGGTTGCTGAGCTCAGAGAGAGCAGCTCCTTTCACAGGTGAAAACACCTCTGGCTCCTCAGTGGTTTCAGGGGCTTGCTGGCTGATGACTCGCCACAAAGGTAACATCTATCAAGTTACCTAAGTTAAGCTCATCATTAAATTTTCCATGTTCTTTCTCCCAGAGTCTCCTGGGTTTTGTTTAATGTTACAGACAGATGGTGCTGAGGAATTTCAGGTGTTAGCTGATGACATTTTGGTTTTCTTCATATGGCTTTGAGATTTTTTTCAAGTAGATTAAATCCAATAGTAAATCACGCGTGTCTCAGCATCATAGTCTTGTTGGCTCCCTACTGCCTGCACCAAATATTTGATCCTTCGGCCATAATCATACTTCCTGCTCTGCCTCCAAGTTCTGCCCTTAGAACACCAGGCACCATCTGTTCCATCAATGTGAGGAGGAAATGAGAAACAGTTTTATGAATGTTGCAACTGATTAGTTATCAAGTGGTATCTAATTAGTTCATCTCTGATTATCATATAATTAAAGATATCTATCATATCCCTAGCCGCACACTAGCACCAGATATTTCTCTTTGTCAGAAGTCAAGAAGGACAACACTTCACCATGCACGGCCTGAGAAGGCCCACCATGTCCCCAGCTCAGCCATTTTGCCCTGGTTCCTCCACATCCATGACTGAGTGTTTGAGGCAACCCCTCCTTTAAAGCATTGCTGAAAATCATGTCTCACATCTGCTGTGAAGTGGAGTGGAAGCAAGTCAGGACTCTGTGTTCTTTGTTGCTTTTCTATCATCCTGACCTCAGCTTTTGGCGTCTCTCTGAGTAAAGAGGTCGTGTGAGCGGTGTTACCCACTCCTTAGTCTAGGGATCAGGCCTCAAACTCCGTGTGCACGAGCAAGATGTCCAGAGGACACTCCAGACAATGGTGGGAAAGGGGAGTCTCCCTCTATCCCTGGGTTCTGGTTGAAACTACCAGTAGTCAGGTGCTGGGAAGGGGAGCATGCACGCCAGCTCACAGTGTTCACAATGAGAATTGCAGTTGTCATTCTGCTCAGTCATTTTTTCTTGGAAACTAGACATTTCAGATAATATATTATTGTAGCACCTCTGGGTTGTTATTTTGTCCTGAGATTTTTTTTGGCGGGGGGGGCAATATGTCTCTCTTAATGGTATGCAGTGCTGGTGTCTCTGTTATTTCTCAATTCTTCTCGTTGGTCATGATACCTGGTGGCCATCCCTGTGTCTGAATTGCTTGGTGATGGAGCAACACCTGGGAAGATGCTGTGCACACATCTGAAGCCCAACATATGTCTACCTGCCAGTGGAGGTACCTACCTGTCTGTTTTCAAGGGAAGATCGTTAAAATTTCAGGCAGTCTTCCCAGGCTTGTCTGACTTTTTCCTTTCTGCCAGGGCTTCTTGTATCTCCCCTGTACATTTCTCTCCTTTTGGGGTCAACCAACAAGGTGTAGAGAGTTTATCTGGCCGTTCAATGGCACGCATATCTTCAGAACCTTCCCATGATATCCTGAGTCCTACAGAGCTGCAGGCTTTTCCCACCAACTGTACTCCTTTTACTGACAATATTCCCTGGCATTGGTTTTCATCCTCTGCTCTGAATCAAGTCTGACATCTCTGGCAATGAATTTAATAATGCTTTTCTGGACTAGTCTTCTTCTTCCTCCCTGCTGCATCCCCCGCCCCAAAAGTCAGAAAAAAAAAAAAAAATCTCCAAATACACCAACCTAGCTAGTGGTGGCAAGGACAGGAATAACCCATCAAAAAAGCCTAGACTCCAACGATCTTACCCAAAGTTGTAACAATTCTTCAGGAAAAAAACATTTATCATTTTGTTGTTTTTCTTTAGAAAATTTCTAGAGCCCTGAAAAACTAAATTTCTTTAGTTTTAATTGTCTTGAAGGGAGATTTGCCAGTGTTTTTGCTCACAAGGACCAGAAGTCCTGCCTCAATTAAATTGTGCAATTTTATATGGCCTCAATTTTCCACTTCGGTCTTACTTGTCTTTGTTCTAATTTCTCAGTAGATGGTGGGCCCTTTAGACATGTATCCGTTCTCGTTTTTATTTAACAACTACTATTGTCAATAACCTCAACAGACTGGCTTTCAAAATCACAATATTTTCATTAGAAATAGAAGGAATGACCAGATTAACTCAAAATAACAATTCTTTTTTTTCCTTTTTTTTTTAAATTTTATTATGTTATGTTAGTCACCATACAATACATCATTAGTTTTTGATGTGGTGATCCACGATCCATTGTTTTCGTATAATACAGTGCTCCATGCAGTATGTGCCATCCTTAATACCCATCACCGGGCTAACCAATCCCCCCTCCCTCTTCCCCTCTGAAACCCTGTTTGTTTCTCAGAGTCCATAGTCTCTCATGGTTCATCTCTCCCTCCAATTCCCCTCCCCATTTTTCCCTTCCTTCTCCTAATGTCCTCCATGCTATTCCTTATGTTCCACAAATAAGTGAAGCCATATGATAATGGACTTTCTCTGCTTGATTATTTCACTTAGCATAATCTCCTCCAGTCCCCTCCATGTTGATGTAAAAGTTGGGTATTCATCCTTTCTGATAGCTGAGTAATATTCCATTGTATATATGGACCACATCTTCTTTATCCATTCATCTGTTGAAGGGCATCTTGGCTCTTTCCACAGTTTGGCTATTGCAGACATTGCTGCTATGAACATTGGGGTGCATATGGCCCTTCTTTTCACTACATCTGTGTCTTTGGAGTAAATACCCAGGAGTGCAATTCCTGGGTCATAGGGTAGCTCTATTTTTAAATTTTTGAGGAACCTCCACACTGTTTTCCAAAGTGGCTGTACCAACTTGCATTCCCACCAACAGTGTAAGAGGGTTCCCCTTCTCCACAACCTCTCCAACATTTGTTGTTTCTTTCCTTGTCCATTTTTGCCATTCTAACTGGTGTAAGGTGGTATCTCAATGTGGTTTTGATTTGAATTTCCCTGATGGCTAATGATGATGAACATTTTTCATGTGTCTGTTAGCCATTTGTATGTCTTCTTCAGAGAAGTGTCTTTTCCTATCTTCTGCCCACTTTTTGATTTGATTATTTGTTTTTTGGGTGTTGAGTTTGAGAAGTTCTTTATAGATCTTGGATACCAGCTCTTTATCTGTAGTGTCATTTGCAAATATCTATGAGGCCAACATTACCTTAATCCCCAAACCAGGCAAAGATCCCATCAAAAAGGAGAATTTCAGACCGATATCCCTGATGAATATGGATTCCAAAATCCTCAACAAAATCCTAGCTAATAGGATCCAACAATACATTAAAAGGATCATCCACCACGACCACGTGGGATTTATCCCCACGATGCAAGGGTGGTTCAACATTCACAAATCAGACAATGTGATAGAACACATTAATAAGAGGAGGGAGAACAATCATATGGTCCTCTCAATTGATGCAGAAAAAGCATTTGACAAAATACAACATCCTTTCCTGATTAAAACTCTTCAGAGTATAGGGATAGAGGGAACATTCCTCAAGTTCATAAAATCCATCTATGAAAAACCCACAGCGAATATCATCCTCAATGGGGAAAAGGTGAGAGCCTTTCCCTTAAGATCAGGAACACGTCAAGGATGCCCACTCTCGCCACTATTGTTCAACATAGTACTAGAAGTCCTATCAACAGCAATCAGACAACAAAAAGGAATAAAAGGTATTCAAATTGGCAAAGAAGAAGCCAAACTCTCTCTTTTAACAGAAGACATGATACTTTATGTGGAAAACCAAAAAAACTCCACCCCCAAATTACTAGAACTCATACAGCAATTCAGTAATGTGGCAGGATACAAAATCAATGCACAGAAATCAGTTGCTTTCTTATACACTAACAACACAACTGTAGAAAGAGAAATTAGAGAAACGATTCCATTTACAATAGCACCCAAAACCATAAGATACCTTAGAATAAACCTAACCAAAGAGGTAAAAATCTATACTCTAGGAACTACAGAACACTCATGAAAGAAATTGAAGAAGACACACAAAGATGGAAAAACATTCCATGCTCATGGATTGGAAGAATAAACATTGTTAAAATGTCTATGTTACCCAGAGCAATCTACACCTTCAATGCCATCCCGATCAAAATTCCAATGACATTTTTCAAAATTTGTATGGAATCCTAAAATTTGTATGGAATCAGAAAAGACCCCGAATCACCAAGGAAATGTTGAAAAAGAAAAACAAAGCTGGGGGCATCACGTTGCCCAATCTCAAGCTATATTACAAAACTGTGATCACCAAGACAGCATGGTACTGGCACAAAAACAGACATATAGACCAATGGAACAGAATAGAGAGCCCAGATATGGACCCTCAACTCTATGGTCAAATAATCTTTGACAAAGCAGGAAAAAACATGCAATGGAAAAAAGACAGTCTCTTCAATAAATGGTGCTGGGAAAATTGGACAGCCACATGCAGAAGAATGAAACTCGACCATTCTCTAACACCATTCACAAAGATAAACTCAAAGTGGATGAAAGACCTCAATGTGAGATAAGAATCCATCAAAATCCTAGAGGAGAACATAGGCAGTAACCTCTTTGACATCGCCCACAGCAACTTCTTTCAAGATACATCTCCAAAAGCTAGTGAAACAAAAGCAAAAATGAACTTTTGGGACTTCATCAAAATAAAAAGCTTCTGCACAGCAAAGGAAACAGTCAACAAAACAAAGAGGCAACCCACAGAATGGGTCAAAATAACAGTTCTTAAAAGATCTCACTGCAATTCTTTCTTTTATTGATCAAAAAAGGTAACGCCACAATTTTAACATGCATCAATGAGAGAGTTACGCCTTCTTAAAGGTTTATCAAAATACGTGCTTTCCTCAAAGGAAAACAACATGCCTAAAACTGCCCCATGAAGATAAGCATAGCCATTTCAGAACTTACCGAAGTTCACAGGGTCTTACCAGTTTCAGTTGGGAACACCAAAACAACAGGGCTCAGACTTGAGAGAACCACATTCAAAGCTAAGATACTACTTTGTACAGCATATGTTCTAGAACCAGGATAATAGTTCATCAAGTACAGAGCATAGTAGGCCTATTGCCAAGTCACAGTGGGACTCAGGAACTTTTTCTCAGGAGGACTGTGTAATTGTTTACTTTTACATATGAGTCTGGGTTCTCTCTGCAGATGTTTATAAGACACGCCCCTGCTTCTCTCTACAAAAGCTATTTATAAAAACTTCCCTCTATGTTTCCTATCTAATCTCCAGCAAGATATATTCTGAATTCTTTAGTTCTTTTTATCTTTTCATAAATAATCATTCATCACACTCTACTTTGGTTTTCAGCACAGAAATAATTCAATAGAACTTATATACAAATCATTCAGAATAAAGTATTTGGAGAAGGATATTGCCTTTCATTTTATTGGTAAAAATGAAATGGAATAAAATAAAGTGAAATCAAACCAAATAAATAAATAAACAAGTAAATGCCTTGAAACTGTCTGTCAGGTGGCAGACTAACTGGTTTCATAGGTAGTGACCATCCTTTAGGACCATGGAAGTGAATTAGTCTGCCCTCAGTCTGGCCAAAATTCCCATAGTAAAAGAATTTACAGACCTTATCAGTAAAATAGTGTTGGGGAAGATATGACTGAACCTATATAAATTCATATATTTTATTATATTTGTAGAAACAACAAAGTTATAATACTGAATCAACATAATACAATGAAGTTGTACTACTTCCAGCATAATAATGAGTAGTATGCTATTAATTTCCATTTACAGTCCCTTGCTTATTAAAACTTACTTAGAATCTCTTTCTCTCCAGTTGAATGTAACCCTTGTAAATTTGTCTTAATTGACTTAAATAATACTCCCACTCAGACAGTTTTTGACTGGTTTTCTGACTGGTTCTCCAGCTAATACTTTTAAAAAATATGTCTCTGATTTTGTGATCATACAAATTGGTTATCACCATAATCCCACATTAAGGACAGTGAGAGATGAGAAAGGTTTTACAAAACTGTTACCTAATCTGTTGGCATAGCTTGAAGAGTATTTCTCAAACCTCCATGCCATGCTTGGGATATATGGCTTCATTCAGCCTGTGATAACTTCACGCTAAACCACAGCACTTCCATGGACACACATCTCAAAATCCAGAGAACAGATCTCAGATGGTTTTCTTTTTCACGGCTTTATTTTTCTCAAACCTATTTGGGTCTTGCTGCTTCTCCTTTACACAGACTGTTCCCACAACTAGAATGTCCTTTCTTTACTTTCATGTAGCATCTCATGCTTACTCTTACTACAAATATAAGCACATGTCACCTCTTTGAAAGCTTTTCTCTACCCTCTGGCTCATTTGAATGGTTATGGGCTTACACAATACCCAAGTGGATATAGTTATTATAAACTTCTCTCACTGCTTTGCATTCCTTAATTTATTTGTCTGGCTTTCCACTAAATAACATGAAGAAAAAAAAAAAACACACAATTTTATATCTCCCCCCCAAAACGTCTATCTCCCCCCCAAAACGTATATCCCCCTCCTTTTCAAAAATTTGCAGGAGAGAAGGAATTATTGCTTAAAACCAACAAAAAAAGGCACTTAAAAATGAACAGTGCAATTCTACCCTGATAATTCCACCCTTCCTAGAAAGCTGAGCAAATATAAGTATTCATTGTTTGGAGGAACATGCTCTTCCTTATCCTGTCTCCAGCGGCTCATTTTTCTGAAGGAGAGCGATGGACCACATGGGGCCATTCAAAGCGAGCCAAGGTCGCATGGAAGGAATATATTGGCTTCATCTCAGAGGATATCCAGTTGAGTTGAATAAATGTTGCAACTTTATACATTTGGCTTGTGCAAAGCCTTTTAAAAATAAGACCCTTCAATCTGAATTCCAAGACTCATGAGTATAGGCCTGTCCCATGCCCCAAGGACTTTTATTTCTAGCTGAGCTCCAACATCACCAGTGCTGACAGGTTGAATAAAATAAATGATTTTTCTAACTCACACTCTGAATTTCACAGAATCAGACATTTTTCCTTTCTCCTAGGAAGATGCAAATCTGTTCTATCCAGTTCTCAGAAACACGTCCAGTTAAGCATGTTGTTTTTTGTTACTCGTCATTCCAATTCCTACTGGTATTTCTCTAAGTTTCCAATGAGCCAGATCTTCATAATAACTTTATTAATATCTTACCAGCTTGGATTTTGTTCATATTACTGAGCCATAATAAAACTGCAGTGTAATTGGCTGAAACTCAGAGTGAAATCAGGCAAGCATGATAGTGAGGCATTGATGTTCTGTCTGTAATTTCTTGCTTGCTTATCCTTTAGGGAAACATTCTAGTCACAGAAAATTCAGTTTAAATAATATGAAAGTGGAAAACTTTAGCCAGAAAGGATGCAAAAAGCATCTTATGTAATGACTTTGCTTCATAAATTAAAAAAACAAAACAGAGAGAGAAGGTCATTTGTCCATGTTCATAAAACCAAGCCATGGCAGAGCTCAAGACAGGATCCTGACCCTCAATCTCACTAAATATCACTAATTCAAGAGGTTCAGGAAGATACTAGCATCCTCGGTAAAAAAAAACAAGCAAACAAATAAATGAAAACCCACTTCAGAAAATCCATGGCTCCAGAGAAATGAAGTTATGAAGTTATATAGTTATATTCAGAGATCTTTTAAACTAGAGTCATCTTTAACACCACAAAATGTTGTTTGGGACTATGTTGTCTCCATTAAAAGCTCAAAAGAATGAAAAGAAAACTTTTGCTTGGTTTTTATTTTCTCAACAAAATCGTATTCAAATTGAATTTTCTGCTTCCTTAGGATTTCTAGATAAACTTTATACACCAAAATATTTCAAGAGACATTAATTTCAAGGGACATTTTGACATCGATTCATAATTTTTTTTATTTCCACTTCCTTTAAGAAAATACAGAGTCATACTCAAATATTTGAGATCATCAAATTTCACCAGATTACAAAATGTTTTCTAGTAATAATTCTACGCATCGCACAGAAGGGTAAGACATCCACCATGCACCAATATGGCTAGACTCAGCATCGTAGACAGAGTGGGAGGGCCTTAAGTTCCATGCAGTGATGGCCTTCCTCTCTATAGGGGGCAACACAGGACCCCCGGAGCAGTGACATGGGGAAGAGGTCACTGTAGCTAGTGGCCAAGTACCCTTTCAACATTCAGAAAACATCTTTTAAGCACCAGGTGAGGTCCAGCTATTAAGCATGGCACTAAGAGTACAGAGCTGAACAACACTGTTTCCCCTCCTTGGGTTCATAGAAGGAAGAGGGAAATAAACAGGCATCCCCAAGAAGGTATGTTGACATATCAAGTATGACATTTGCCACTGTTAATCACCCCAATGAATAAGACTTTTATTAAAATCCAGCTAACTCAGATTTGGTTGATATTCTGAGACCATTCTAATGATGATGAGGATGGCTGAGAGTATATTATTGGCAACAAGAAACAATATTTTTAGGCACTGAAGTCACTGAACTGATCTCACTGTTTTTATTTTTATGGTTCAAAAGTGCTTTCATCCAGAGGAAATAATGACTTGGTATTGTAGAAAAATGGAAAGATGACATTTGGTTTGCTTTATTAAGGATTTGGTGTATTAATTATAAATGAGCTTTTGTACATGGTCACTGAGAGGGAAAGTAAACTGTGACTTTTATATTCAAAAAAGCATAAAAACATCAGCATGACTGCCAGTCCTCTGAGATTACCTCCAGAGCCTCTTGCATGCCAAGTACTCTGCCAGAGCCTGGGAAATTAAAGATGAATGAAACTTGGTGTATGTCTACAAAGTACACAGTCTCCAGGACAGAGAGGATCCCAATCAGAGGATGGGGATGGTCCTACCTGAGAGTGTTTTAGGAAATTCTATGTATGAATTTGTGTTTGCAAGGGTGTAGGAGAAAGAATCCCCACTGCTCAGTTGGTCTTCATATGTGTCTGATATATCTGGGTGACACTGAAGAAAATTACAAAATCATAATTTCTGAAATATGCATATGCAATTTTGTGTTAGCTCAGATAACATTCCACATTCATACCAGAGTGAACAAGCATCTTGCAGAGCTCTGGTCTGAGATGGAATGTTGTATCCACCAGCAATTCTCCCAGTGCCCCAACTGTGAAAAGATTTCCACTCTCTAATGTTTCAGAAGATGGATCATAAACAAATCCTGGGATAGCAGGGTTCAGTGGGAGTGTGCTGAAGGGAGTCATGCAGGCTGGTGTGGCTGTAATCAGAAGCCAGGCCATACACAGCCAGATGGTGAAATCTCATCAAAACGGGAACTGGATTTAGAAAGCCATAGCCCTCCACTAAGGGGCCTCCACCTGGAAAAGGAGCAATCAATCCAATCCTACAAACTTCAGAGGTCAGCACACAGTGATCTTGTTTTCAGCTGGTGCTCTACCTATCAGTCAACCACCCTGCGTACTCTGCATTCTGTCATGTGCTGAGAACAAATGAATCCTGCCCAGCATGAAAGAAAAGACCTGTCTCAAGATTCTGCAGTCCAGTTTAGATACCAGTCTAGTCTCTCCCATACGTCACTCTCCCATACATCCTTCTTCCTTGAAATTTCTCTGATTCCTCTTATGTTTCTTTTTCTTCCTTTCCTCTTATTCTAGTGATTTTTCCTTATTTCTACTCCCAGAAATAATTATTAAAATAGCTATAATAATAAAATCTAACACTTACTGAGTGCTTACTTTGTGTCAAACTCCGTCTTAAAAGCTTCAAGAGTATTGGCTCATTTAATTCTCTCGAACAATTTAGGAACTATTTTAGGATTATTTCAGCCTATTATATATTTTGCTTCTAATATGAGTCATGGAGAAGCATAATGACTTGCCCAAAAATCACACAACGAGTAAGCTACAGAGGTGAGCTTCAGATCCAATAATCTGACTTCAGAGCTGGATCTCATAAAAACAGCTGTCCCCCTGCCCATTGCCTTATGACCCCAAACCAAGCATGCCACACATGTGTTAGAGCAGAATACAAGGAATCCAACTCCTCTTTGGCCCACAGAGCCTTTAAAATATAGTTTGAGGGGCACTTGGGTGGCTCAGTCAATTAAGTCTCTGACTCTTGATTTCTGTTCAGGTCATGTCCTCAAGATCATGAGATTGAGCCCCACCTTGGCTCTGCACTGGGCATGGAGCCCACTTGGGATTCTCTCCCTCTCCCTCTGCCCCTCCTCACTTCAAAAAATTTTTTTTAATTTAAAAAATAAAATAAAATACACCTTGAGCTCTTGCCTTTCACTTGACCTCAGCCATTTTGGTTGGTTTTAAGAATAGCAAGAATGACATTTCCCTCTTGTTTCTTTCAAAGTTGACTTTCCATGACCCAAGAACAACTCACCAATAATGCCTTTATGAACTATCCATAAAAAGTAGGAGGATTTTTAGACAGATTTGGCTTCTGGCAGTTTTTAAGAATGGCAAGATGCAAAACAGAATAAACTGTTGTTCACATTACAATTTAAATTTTGAGGAGATGTGGCAGGAACTTCACATTCTAATCTGAACTAATTTTGTCCAATGAGAAGATATAACTTCTTGGAATATGAAAGGGCTAATTTCATGCTCTACAGGAATTTTTGTTTGTTTGTTTCTCTTTATCAATGGGCATATAGTCCTGACCATGATATTGAAAGCTGTAGATCCATGTTGAGTTTCAAACCTAAGGCCAGTTGAAATGAGAGAAAACCTTCTCCAGATCCACCTACCCAAGAAATGGGCACATGGGTGTAAAACCCATTTCAAAGAACCATTACAACTCAACATAGAGAGCAAGATTTAAGCACTTTGCACTTTTGCACCAGATCCCTGGAAAGAATCGAGAATATTTAATGCTGGAGAGGTCATGCAGTCCAACCTAGCCAAAATCCCCTCACTCGCTATAGGAATTCATCTTGGGTCTCAGAATCTTGTCATTCAGCCTCAGCTTGGATAGCAACTTTTACTAACTCATATGCTCACCCACTCCATTTCTGACAACTTTAGTTGTGGAAATATTAGTCTATCAATAAGCACTTATTACTAGGTGATATGTGGCTGAAATCAGGCTCTGTGAGGATTCTATCAGCTGGTCTTAATGTACACATCTGAAGAAAGAACCACATCACCCTATATTTTCTCAAGGACAAATATCCACTGTGTCAAGTTGTCTGTAAGGGTCTCACCAGGGCTGGACACTCTAGTATTTAATTTCATCACACTTTTGTCGTATATCCCCAACTAGTTTGTAAGGCCTCTGGACACAAATACAGGCCCTGAAGTGACCAACAGATTGTTTGGTTTGATAGATTTGTCTTAAAACCAGCAGAGCAGAGTAGGAAGGAGATTGTCACTAGGCCCAGGCACTAATCCTAGCTCTAGCCCTGGACAGACAAGTGTGGGTCTGTCTCCTGCTCGTCTAGTCTTAGTATATCAAATTTTAGATGATAGAGAAGGAGACACAGAGAGAATGAGGAGAGTATGTTGGATACTCTATATGTGGATTAACTTCATGGACACTGTAGTTGGTAGACCTAGAAGTCTGGGTTTGAGGCACTGTCAACAACTTACTGACCTCTAAAAATGGCTTAGTTCTCTCTGAACCCCATTTTTCTCAGTTTTAAAATTGAAATATTTATAACATTTATGTCACAAGATTGTTTTGAAGATTACATGAGATAACATATATAAAATGGGCTCAGCACAATGCCTGGCACATAGTAAAATGTTCAATAAATGTTAGTTATTTTAAGAAGAACTTTAAGATGGAAGCGCCAGGATGCCTTCTCCTGAGCAATTTTTGCCAGATGGCTTTCTAACTCTGGGTTTGGCTCCTTCTTGGGAATGTGTTCAGTGAAAAAACATTCCAACAAATCAATTAATAAACATCAACCAACACTTTCTACATGCAGCACAATGCTTCAGGCTCTGTGAATGATCCAACAAGAATAAGACATGGCCCTCCCCCTCAAGGAGATCATTTAATTAAGAAGATAAGACAGCACTGAAAACAGAACTAAAAATTCAGAGTCGTAATGGATTCTCAATGAGTAATATATGCCCTATTTCCTAAAGGAGCACGGAAGGAGATTACTTCCCGGCTCAGATTGTTAGGGAAAGCCCCTGGGGAAGGAGAGGTTTAAACTGATGTCATTTCCACCATAGTTCACAGTAGTAAGGTCTTCTTCCCACTTCCACAAAAGTCAAATAAGAATGAAAACAAGGCCAATTCCTTCTTCTGGATGTCCTTTCAGAAAAGAGCATCATCACCTACCTGGAATTCCATGGAAGAACCCTTCATAAAATCCTCTTTCTTACATCTGCAGCATCCATTTGTCCTGAATATCTTCAACATGCAGACCTGAAACTACTCAAATCTGGCTCTTTCTCCTGAAATCCTCGGTATCAGCTGAGGCCCCTGGTCTCTGAATAGTTCCCACTCTTTAACTTCACACCACCTTACTTAATTTGCTTACCTGGTGACCCTTGTTATTTTTCCCCAAAGAGTAAATCTGGACACCTTTAGGCCACACAACAGTGATTGTCTCTTCAATGATCATTGTACCCTGTCTCCCAGCATCCAGAGCACAGACACCTTTATTCCAGTCTTGGGCAGCTGTTTAATTTTCCCTGACTGTCTTGCTTTCCCCAATCTCCATAGTTTCCAGCACTGAGAATGCCTGGCTCCCCTCTATTTCTCCACCAAGAATGCTGACCCTCCTGCCCCTTCAAGGATAAATGGAGCTACCTCATTCTTTGGGATTCCCTTCAGTGTCACTTCTTCCAGGAACCCTTGGCTGATACCTTCCCAGTCTGAGTTAAATACCCCTTCTCTGAGCTACACTAGCTCTGTGACAAATTCAATTATTCTTCTTAGTTGTGTTCAAATTATCTATATTCATCTGACTTGGCCCTAGAGAGTAAGCTCATTTTTTGTTTGTTTTTGTTTCTTTGTTGTTGTTTTTAACGGCAAACCATGGGTCATTTTTTCTATATTTTCTGTGTGGACCACAACATAGGGTCTCAATAAATGTTTGTAGAAAGTGAATGAATATATCTATGTGATATATTTGGCCAGGTTGCCAAATTTAAGGAAGAGTCTCTGCAAGGAAAAGACATAGACAGTGTGCATGGTAAAGCAATCACCCTTTAAAGACAGATCGATGTCTTTGGTGATATTAAGCAATGACCCATCCTAAAATAGAGAGTCTTATCATCTGAATGGTTTATTTCCAAAATTGTAGATGTCTAAGAAACACTGAACCTAGTCCTTGCTACGTTGCCTGTGAATAAAGTTGCTTATCTTCTTCATTATTAACCCATGTTGAATGCTTTCCTCTTCCACCTCAGCATCTCCCAGCTCATCTGAAAGCCTTAGTCTTAGCGTGGAGTCCCACACATACACTGCAACCCTTTGCACTGCTAATAATTTACTGGAATCATGGGGGGCCAGGGAATGTGCGCAGCTGAATGTAGCAATGGTTTGAACACTCCTCTATCCCTTTCAATCCCATAAAGAATATTCTCTATAAACAAATAGTAGAAAACCATGGAGCAAAACAGGAGCATTTTCAACATTGCCTAAATTAAGCAAGAATATGCTTTGAAAGAAATCTCTTCTTCAGGGTGAAAGTAAATCAACAGCCACAGCTTAAATATATATATATATATCTGTAGTATTTTTTAATATCAGTTTGATGAGATCTAGGTTATAAACAGGTCTGGTGCCATGTAATTTGCAACATAATTTCACTGTCTGTTTATCTACCCATCCGTCCACCCATTCATATGTATATAACATAGGCAGGAAATCTGGTGTCTGTTGCTAGTTCATCAATCAGTGTCTGCTCTCAACAACATCTGAATACAAATGTGATTAAATTTGATACCATGCCCATTTTTCATTTATCAGATTTCAGAATGTGATGCCTTGGCAGCTGTCCTATGGTAATGTGTTTTGCATTTAACCCCCTGAGTCCCAATTCTTCTCAACATATGAAGCCCCTTGTGGAGATATTGGAAATTCACTCATCAGGACAACTACTCTATATATCACAGAGAAATTTTTCCTCAGCATATCAGGGAGAGAAGAATGGGGAAAAGCTGAAAACAGAATTGGAATATGGAAGGAAAATTCAGGATCGCTGTTTTTGAGATGGAAGAGACCTTAGAGATCATATAGCCCCATGCTTCTCAGAATGCCATCCCTATGAATCACCTGGGGTCTTGTTAAAGTGCAGATTCTGGCTCAGGAGACCTGGATGTGGCCTGAGGTTCTGCATTTCTTATAATCTCCCAGGAAAAGCCAGCACCACACATTGTACAGCAGTCTAGTTGGGCTACTATTTCCTAAATTTGTTAATCATATGACTGACTCGTGTACTTAAGTATCCTCCTCAGAATCACAAAACGGATTTTCCTAGGAGAGGGTCTTACAGCTGTATTTTGAACAGTCAACTCACATGACTGCATAGATCCGGGAAATATTGAAAACTGAAGCCCAAAAGGAAAAGTAAATTGCTGAACTCGAGACTTGGAACACAGATTGCCAAGCAAGTGTTTCTGCCACTAAACTTATCACAATAGGAATAAAATAAGCAGAATTAAGTTTAAAGAATAATCGAGAGTGTTCAAAATAAATTACAGAAAATTCATTCTAGTGGAAATGGATTATTCAGAGTTGGTGCTGAAGAACCTTCCAGGAAAACCAAAACAGGTCCCAGAAAAGAGAGAAAGTATCCAGCTGATCTGTGAGAAAAACAAACCAAAACAAAACAAAGACTAGCAATAAGATACCTTTGCTAACAAATCAACTAATGTTGAGAAAGCCCATTTTCCCTTTCTTTTCCTTCATATTTGCCTTTTGAGAACATATTTGTAAAAACATCAGGTACTCAATTTTGAAGTCATGCTCTATGTAGAGGGAGATGCCTCATGGCTCTCCAACCTTCCCAGCTTCCCCAGACCCACATGGCTTTCCACAATCTACCATCAAAGACCCATCATGGCTTCCCAAGACCCATTATGGCTTCCCAAGACAAATCATGGCTTCCCAAGTTCCACATGGCATCCCAAGAATCTTCACAAGCACACAGAAGCATATCTTCACTCCACCACCGGTGTCTTGATAGCCACAGGTCTGTCAAAATATCAGTGTTCCTACTTGGAGCATTCAACAATGAAGACGGATATAAAAACCTGTTATTCTTCTTGTCATAGGTGGACCATTAGTTGGATTCCTTTTCCTCAGAAAATAAAATAATGATCAAACGATGGAATGCAGATCACTGAGGCTTGTGGGCAAACTGTAACCTCCTAACCATTCATGCTTTCCTTTAGGGTGAGATAGTGAGTAAATCAAATAAGCATTCTGTATGCCTCTATTTCCTTTTGGGGGTGATAAAAAACACATCTACCTCTCACCTTACAGTGCATAAAAATCTTTTTTTTTTTAAAGATTTTATTTATTTATTTGAGAGAGAGAGAATGAGAGAGAACACATGAGAGGGGATAGGGTCAGAGGGCAAAGCAGACTCCCCGCCGAGCAGGGAGCCCGATGCGGGACTCGATCCAGGGACTCCAGGATCATGACCCGAGCCAAAGGCAGTCGCCCAACCAACTGAGCCACCCAGGCGCCCCCAGTGCATAAAAATCTTAAAGTTACAATACTTAAAACATATAAAACTATGGAAACAACATACTCAGCTTGCAAAGCACTTGCTAGGAAATAATAATCAGTTAAATATCAATGTTTTTAAGGTTAGCTAAGTGTGTTTCATGCACCCTTGGTGGGTTAGAGAAGACATAATGCATCCAAGAAGCTTGGACATTCAAGGAAAACCTGAGCCAAAGGCTTTTGTTCAGTGCTGGTAAGGTTGCTCCTGGCCTGTGGTTTCATCTAAAGCCAGCAGAGGTGAGCTGCTCTACTCTTTCTTCATAAAATTTGGCACATGTATCAAGAGCTTCAAGGGGCACCAAGGTAACTCAGTCGGTTGAGTGTCTGACTTGGTTTTGGCTCAGGTCATGGTCTTAGGGCTGTGAGATCCAGCCCTGCATGGGGCTACACAGGCAGCATGGAGTCTGCTTGGATTCTCTCCTTCTGCCCCACCCCCACTCATGCTCTTTTTTTTTTTTTTTTTTTTAAGATTTTCTTTATTTGACAGAGAGAGACACAGCGAGAGAGGGAACACAAGCAGGGGGAGTGGGAGAGGGAGAAGCAGGCTCCCCGCAGAGCAGGGAGCCCGAAGCGGGGCTCGATCCCAGGACCCTGGATCATGACTTGAGCTGAAGGCAGACACTTAACGACTGAGCCACCCAGGCGCCCCCCCACTCATGCTCTTAAGCGTGCTCTCTCTCTCTCTCTCTCAAATAAATAAATAAAATCTTTTTTTTTTTAAAGAGCTTCAAAAGTACTCAGTGATCAGGAAACTTCTGGCAATTTAGCTTGAGGGAATAATTAACTTTCTGCACAGAAGATACTCAGAATGCTATCCTATTTATAAGAGAATACATTTGCAAACACATAAATATCTATAAATAGAGAAATAGATAAGTATATCATGATGCATGTATGGGTATGTAGTCATTTTAAAATGTGGTTTGTATAAATAAGGAGTTTTTCCCATCATTGAGTAGGAAAAGGGGAATATAAGGCTGCATAAACATCACCTCAGTATACCTAAATACCTATACACGCATAGGAAAAGAAGACTTGAATATACAAAATGTCTCCTCATCAACCCAACTAAGAAAATAATACCCATGTTTTAGGGCAGTTGTAGGAAGTATAGGTTGGCTCTATCGAGTACCTAACACAGTGCTCACTAAATTATCCATATTATTTAATATAATCAATAATACTTACATTAACCACCATAATTAACAATTGACAATGGATGCTGGCTTTTTGGGGTTTTTTCTCCTATGTTTTTCTGGGTTTTTTTCCTTGAGTCTTACATAGTGATCAAATATTGGTTTTAGAAACAGAAATGTAATTAATTTCACTTTTAAAAATCATTCTGGATGGAATGTGTCTGTTCCCCCATAGTCCCCTCCCACCTTTAGCTGGATTCTAAGGGTATTGTGTCTCCAGGTTTATGTAACTGCTGCTCTCTGGCATTTACAGGGTTAACAGCCAGCGCCCCGCTCTCCCACCAGACCAGTTGTGATTATCTCACTGGCAAGTATATCCCTATCAACCCCTAGACACAAAGCCCAGAATTAAAGGAGGGGGGGAGTGGCATGTGCTTGTGGCTTTTCCCTGCTTTTCAACATCAAAATGAGACAAGAAAGCAAAATCTCCCTTTGCAAAAATAAATGCTAAGTACTAGGCTTTTTTCCCCCTGAAGTAGCTGGCCTTATTAGGTAGGGATTCATTAATGTTTTTTGTTGTCTCAAGTAGGATACAATTTATTGGGTGCACAAAAGCAGATAAAGCCACAGATGAGTTTCCTGGTCACTCCTGCAGATGGGAAGATGCAGGATAACATGCAGGAGGCATCCTTCTGTAGTGCTCACTGGACCCGTTCAAAGAGTCTTCAATCCCTGTGTAACAATTATCGGTTTGCCGTTAAGCTGGGCGTACAGCACAAAATTGCTGGTGGAGGACTGTATGGCAAGCTGATTTCTCTCCCTCCCCCCTCTCTATATTCCCTCTCTCTCCCCTTCCCCTCTCCTCCTCTCTCCCACAAATCACTGACCTGGTTAGGGTTTCCAGGAGCCCTGATCCACCATGCACCAGGCTGTGCATACAAGTCTCATCGGATCTGTTTATGTTTTCAGTCTTGTGGAAGACATGTAGGATCTGGGAGAGCTACCTCACCTTCAAGCTTCTATAGAATGAAGGATTTAAATTCCTATTCAAAACAGAGGCTGTTATAATTGGGAAAAGATTCTCCTCCTTGAGGCACTTTGAGTCAATTAATTGGGTTTTTTGAAGTGTTAATAGGGAAAAAAAATTTTTTTTTTACCTTTATGGGGCTTTTTCATGGAGCTATTCAAGAAAAATTGCTGGGCTATTAACCAAACCAATTCTGGGGACACAGAGCCCCCAAGAGCTGAGTGGGTTTGGGACTGGCTGAAATACAAAACATGGATTATTCATTAATCGTATCAGGAAAAAGCACCCATTTGATTAAGAGACTACTTCTGCACTGGGCCACAAGCCTGTATGTGAGTGAGTATGTATGAGAGAGAATGAGGGGGAGGGGAGAGAAGAGTGAGATAGAGATAGACTGAGAGACAGAGACAGAGAGAAAGGGACACAGAGAGAGACAGAGAAAGGGAGGGAGGAGATGAACATGGTATTATGATACTGTCATTTGAAAATGAGAGGCATATTAAAAATGATTTTGTAAATCTGGACAACATCAAAACAACATCCTTGAAAACGCCAACATTTATGCAATGGAAACAAAACATAGTAAGAACATATTCAGAGAAACTGACTCATCCACTTTATGGATTTTTTTTTTTAATAAAATTATTGAGAGGGACGCCTGGGTGGCACATTCCGTTAAGCATCTGCCTTCTACCTGAGCACATGCTCAGGTCATGATCCCAGGGTCTGGGATCGAGTCCCACATCCAGCTCCTTGCTCATCGGGGAGCCTGCTTCTCCCTTTGTCTGCAGCTCCCCCTGTTTGTGCTCTCTCTCTCCTTCTCTTCTGACAAATAAATTAATAAAATCTTTAAAATAAATAAATAAATAAAATTATTGAGAAATCAAAGGCCAGAGAAGATAGCTCAGGAACTAAAGTCTAGGTGATATAACTCTGGCTTCAGGCTTTTCCAGATCCCCAACATGTTTAAAGGTAAAGTGGGAAAGGATGGTGAATTAATGTCAGTAGATGCATGCTGATTAATTTTAGCATCAACTATGATACAGCTGATAAAATTTTCAAATTCTCTTCATGCTCTAATTCTTTAGGTACCCATGAATACCTAACACCATTTTCCATTTCCGTGATAAACACACACACACACACACACTCCACACCCTAACAATTACAGAGGGAGCCAACTACACATTTCACTACTCATTTTTTCCTCCTATAGCTCAGGCTTCTGTTCCTGGTACTTTGAAAGCAAATAACCAGAGCTGAATGAACCAGTGCCAAAGTTGTGCAGGCTTCACAGGGTACTCTCTTACTGGAACAGATGGCTATATAAATAAAGAACTTGGTTCAACTACAAGGAAATCCTCCATTCATCTCCCAGAGATTGGAAAAGGGTGATTGGATTAATTAAATATTCTGGTAAGCAGTGAGGCTCCATTTATCCATGATGGATTTCCATTTGTAAAAAAAATGTTCATCGTGAGTAAATACACTGTGTGTGGACTCAAAGAAATGCAACCTTGTCCTTCATAGTGTGGCTCAGAGCAGACCTGAAGCTCATCTGCCCAGCGACAGCTTTGCCAGTAGGCCTAACTGATGGACAGCTCCATTTGGTGAATGATGGAGTTTTGTTGTATTGATGTAAGGAAAGCTCCAGAAAGAGTTCAAGCTGAGTGGGTTTTAGAGGAAGTTCTGGAAAGGAAGAAACACTTAGATGCATTTCTGGGAAGAGACAAGATTGCTAAGAGGAAGGCATGGAAGAGGTAAAAACTGAATTCTAACATCTACAAAAACCTTACAGCTAGCATCATACTTAATGATGAAAAACTTGAAGATCGGGAACCAGGGAAGTGTACCCACTAACCATTCCTTTTCAACATCATACTGGAAGTTCTGTAATACATTAAGACAAGAAAAGAAAACAAAAGGCATACAGATTGGGAAGGAAGAAGTTAAAATGTCTTTATTCATAGATAATGTGATCATCTATGCAGAGAATAAACAAAAAAAAAATCCTGTAACTAATGTGATAAGAAGATTATAGGATACAAGTTTAATATACAAAATTTAATCATTTTCCTAAATACCAGCAGTGAACAAGTGGAATTTGAAATTTTAAATGCAATACCATTTATATTAGCAACCCTAAATTTAAATATTTAGATATGCATCTAAGTAAATAAATACAAGATCTATATAAGGAAAACTATAAATCTGGTGAAAGAAATCAGAAAACTAAAAAAGTGGAGAGATATTCCATATTCATGGATAGGAAGATTCAATATTCATAAGATGTCAGTTCTTCCGAAATTGATCTATAGATTCAAAGCAATCCCATTAACAATCCCAGAAAGTTGGTTTATGGATCTCAACAAACTGATTCCAAAGTTTATATGAAGAGGCAAAAGATCCAGAATAGCCAATAGAGGATTGTAGGAGAACAAAGTCAGAGGACAGACGCTACCCAACTTCAAGACTTACTATAAAGTTATGGTAATCAAAACAGTATGTTTAGATGAAGGAATAGAAATGTAGATCAATGGAACAGAATAAAGAACCTGGAAATAGAGCCATATAAATATGAACAACTGATCTTTGACAAAGGAGTAAAAGCAATACAATAGAACAGTTAGTCTACTCAACAAATGATGCTGTGATGACTGAATATCCACAGTGGAAATCTCACTCATTGATGGTGGGAATGCAAAATGGTACAACCACTTTGAAAGACAGTTTGGTGATCTCCTTTTTTTTTTTTTTTTTAAGATTTTACTTATTTATTTGACAGAGAGAGACACAGCAATAGAGGGAACACAAGCAAGGGGAATGGGAGAGGGAGAAGCAGGCTTCCCGCTGAGCAAGGAGCCTGGCGCAGGGCTTGATCCCAGGACCCTGGGATCATGACCTGAGCTGAAGGCAGATGTTTAATGACTGAGCCACCCAGGTGCCCTGAGTTTGGTGATTTCTTACAAAACTAGACATACTCTTACTGTATCATCCAATTATCATTCTCCTTGGTATTTACCCAAATTAGTTGAAAACTTAAATTCACAAAAAAACTTGTATATGGATGTTTATAGCAGCTAGACTCATAATTGCAAAAACTTGGAAGGAGCCAAAATGTCCTTCAGTAGATGGAAGAATAAATAAACAAGTACATTCAGACAATGGAATATTATTCTGTCCTAAAAAGAAAAGAGCTATCAAGCTGTGAAAAGGCTGCATGTTGTATGATTCCAACTACACAACATACTGAAAAAGGCGAAAATATGGAAACAATAAAATGTTCAGTAGTTGTTAGGGCTTAGGAGTGAAGGAGCAGAAGGATGAACAGGTGGAGCCCAGAGGATCTTTAGGGCAGTGAAGATGTTCTGTATGATACTACAAAGGTGTATATATACCATTATCCATTTGTCCAAACTTGAAGAATATACAACACCAAGAGTGAACTCTAATGTAAACTGTGGGCTTTGGGTGATTGTGACTTGTCAGGGGAGGTTCGTCAGTCATAACCAATATACCCTTTGGCCTGGGATATTGATAATGGGGAGCTGTACATGTTTGGGAGAAGGGGGTATATAGGAAATCTCTGTACTTTCTGCTCAATTTCATTGTGAAGCTAACTTTCTCTAAAATATACAGTCTATTTTTAAAAAGCTGATTTCTCATCTGATCCAATAGTCTGCTGGGAATAGAGAGAGAAGAATTGTCAAGGTTATGGGAGGTGCAAGTGGATGTGTCTGACCAGCCCTGGAGGTGTTTCCACGACAGAGTGAGGGACATGAAGACATAGGTTCCAGGTTCCAAGGGAGGGTGAGGACATCCCAGCCCATTTCCTCAGGAACCCAGCCTGAGGGTACTTCCCAAGGACACTGTGAGGATGCTGGGGGGAGGGGGTCAGTGCCATAGAAGGTCACCAGCATGACTGAGGGTCTGACCACCTGGGTCTCAATTCTTGCAGGACCTGAGTAAGTGATCTGTCTCTCCAAACCTTAGTTTTCTCATGTATAAAATGGGGCAACACTACAAGTTTTCCCTGGACTGTTCAATCAGGAGAACAGTCAGGCAGAGTGCTTGGCACAGGGTCTGAAAAGACTGAGCACTTGAAAATGGCAACCTTTGTTACTACTGTCAGTTTGCAAGGTCAGCAGAAGGGGTTGGGTAGCCCCCTTCTATCCCTTCTATCCCCAGGTAGGCCGTTTGCTTAGGCATCGAGGGTCTTCCACGCAGATGTGTGGGCAGCGCCCGCCTGTGCCATGACCAAGCCCCCCGCAACCCATCACAACCGAGGCCTGACCTCTCCTGCCAGTTTGTCCCGTCCCAGGCCTGCTCTCCTCTCCTGGGACCCCACCTCCCATCGTCCGGCTTCGCGCACGCAACTCCTGACAAGTTCCCCCTCCTCTTTCCTGGCCGCTGGGGAGGGGCAGGGGCGGGAACTGATGTGCAGATGCGCCCCCCCCCCCGCACCCCCTCCCGCACCCCTGCACTGCACCGGGATCAGCACACTTTGGTCTTCGATTTTGGCCTCTACCTTGTGCCGGCTACCACACCCTTCAACACACACCCGCTGGTTTAATCTTCTCCACAACTTCGGAGATTTATAGCGTTGTGATGGCGGAGAGGTAAGAACTGGACATTTGGGAGAGTAGAAGCCTCATCAGGACCACAGACTCTATAACGAGCCGAGACAGAGGCTGAACAAATAAATGTATCTGCCCCCAAACCCATGTTCCGCCTGCGGTGTTCCCTCCGGTGCCGCCTCCCCTGGCGGCCGCTGCAGGCCCCTGGCTCCCGCGGGCAGCTCGGTGACACTCTCCTGCAGGGGACACACAGCAGATGCCCCCTCTGCACGCTGGCCTGAGCCAGCTCTCTCAGGTGGCCTGGGTCGAGTTCAAATAAAGGAAAAAAGGCAAAGATGAGAAACGGCTACCATGAGATATGTCCCTTTGGTTTCTAATGACATGCCTATTAGCAATTCATCCTGGTAGTAATTGATCATAAAACCTAATTGTTGGCTGGCCCCATGTCCCTCATACTGGCAACGCCGGGAAAGTGACCAACCTCGCGCGGCTGCCAGCCCCATAAGCCCGCTCTGTGTGCCAGAGTCAAAGCATCCCACAGAAGGTGGGGACGCACACGCTCACGAGGAGGGCGTCGACCTGCGCCCTGGTGACCCAGGCCAGCATCTGCGCTGCGAAGCAGCCGCTCAAGGCCTGCAGAGTGCTGGGCTCATGCGCGGCATCGTGACCTCCCAGAACGGCCCAATCCATCGCTTACCTCTCTGCGGGATTTGAAATGCAGCAGTGCAGGCCGTGGGACGTATTGCAGAAACTCTGTGGCCTCTGGAGACAAGTCCCAAGTCTGCACATTTGCCCCTGGTCAAGTCACTGAAACGTCCTGGTCTCAGTTTACTGGTCTGTAAACTAGTCAGGATTCTTAATTAGGTGATGACTCATCAGACTCGCTGTCCATTGCATTCACACCTTGTCCCTGAATGGTCACCCCCATTCTGTCCTCAGCATCTCACGGACACTGCATTGCTACTGAGGCAAAGGAAGAAAGACATTGGGGAGAACAAGAGCCATGACCACCACGCACACAGAACGGGCTCAGGGGAGTTGGGAGAGACTGAGAATATGTGGCTCTGCTCCCCTTCGCTTTCATCTAGCCTCAGGAAAGTGTGTGTGTGTGTGTGTGGACACACGTGCGCACACGCACTACACATGCGTGTGTACAGGAGAAGAGAAGGAAGGGCACGTAGCCCATCACGCGCAGTGAAAACACCCATCACAGGCAGCACTTGAGGATGGATGTCCCAAGAGGAGAGACCATGCACGAACCAACACTGATTAATCATCCTTTCCACACGGGCCACCCCTAGGAGAACAGAATCGTGCAGCCCTGGAAGATCATCTAGTCTGCCTTGTTTTTTGACAAAAGAGAAACCCAAGACCCAGAGAGGAAGAGTGGTTTGTGCCTGGAATCTGTGCAGCTGTTCTGTACGTACCCCTGCTCCCCTCCAAGCGCCCCATCTCATGCGTGTCCTTCCCGCACACGTGTAGCACGTGCCCCGGCGTGGCGAGGACCACAGACGGAGTGGCCCCTGGTGCCACAATGTCGCGCACCACCCTTCCACCCTCCACGAAAAAGCTGCTGCGCACACACGCCAACTCCCAGCTCTGCTCGGAGGGACAGAAGCCAAGCTTGACAAGCGACAGTGTTTACTCACAATAATAGAGTAGGCACCGAAAGGGGACTGGGGAGCAGCCCAGGTGAGCAGAGGTGGCCATGGGAAGTCTCTGGGGGAAGGAAGGGCTTGAGTGTACTTAGGGACCATCGTCCAGGCCAGGCTACCAGATTAAGAAGGAAGATCGCCGGCCAACCCAACTACTTGCCCCTCAGAGGCAGCCCTATCTCCACCCCTGCAACCAGTCTGTCACTTTAATAGAAATGTATCCGCGTATTTCTATAAAATTACCAGCAAAAGAAATTGTATTAAAATGGGGGGGAGGCTTGTTCATGGAGGAAGGTGCTAGATAAGACATTTCTGGACGCAGGGACGGGGTACAGAATCAGTCCAGTTTCGGGAACAAAGGCGTCTTTGCCACGACCAGGTCTCGTGCAGTGCTCTGGCAGAGTTACTCAAAGCCCAGTTAGAACATAAAGAACAGTCTGTTCGGTGTGAAGTGATAGGGCCTCAACCAGCGGGGTGCGCAAAAAGTCACATTTCCATCCCTGGGAGACCATTAGGAGAAATTCAATTAAAACCCATGACTTTTATCAAATCTCTATGGCCAGTTTGAAAAGGACTAATTCTCAGGAAGCGCTGACTCCAGCATTATGTGGCTTTCGCTGAGCTGTTATGAAAAGAATATAACACTAAAGAGAAAAACTTTCACGAGCTTTTATTAAAACAAAAAATAACAACATCAAGCTGCTTCGGAAGCTTGGAGGTGCTGCAGGTGTGGATGATTCCTCCCCTGGTCTCGCACCTCCCACTCCTGTTCCTTTTCTTCCTCCTCATTATTCTCTCTTCTTTATCCTGAGCCAAGAAGTTCACAAAATTCCAGCTTTATCTATAGGTGTGTACGGAGTGGGCTTTCATGCCCTTCCTCAGTATGACGTTAGCAAAGACGCTGAGCCTTGGTATTTATTGATCCTGGAATTTGCATAAAGCATAAAGACATGATATCGCAGTAGGAAAAGCAGATTGGGAGTTGGGATGGTTCTAACTTAAAGGATAAAGGAGTTAGAGAGAACTCTTGGCACAATTGATCTCTTCTGGCACCTACACGATGCCAAAAGATATTCCCGAACAGGAAACGTTAGAATTGGAAAGAAACTTAGAAATCATCTACTCAAGGGATGATGGATTCCATGTCAATACCAACTCTAGGTTATGGGCATTGATAGCCCCTTCTCTCTGAGCTTTGTGTTGAGTAGGACTCCAAGGGCCAAGCTGAGCTCATCAGGACAGCCTGTTATTTATGATCAGAGAGCAATGCCTAGCACAGGAGAAGAGGTGGTACCTGTATGTGCTATTAGCAGTCTTCATCTGGTCCAACATTCTCATTATACAGAAGAGAAACTCGGGCCCCAAAAGGTAAACCATCTGTCCACAGTGACATGGAGACACAGCTTTATATCCCATTTCAAATATTGGCCCATATAAAGATACGCACTTGGATTCAGAAATGCAGCTGCATAAGTGCACATCTGGAGTGAATAGGTTCACTGGGAGTGTCTTTAAAAACAACCAGGAGGGAGGGTTACAGCTAGCTGTATGGTCCATATGAGCTTGTGGAAGGAATTGTGGGTCAGAAGGTAAGCTCGTGGCTCATGAGCCACACTAAGGGATTTGGGGTGTTCTGAAGGAGGGAAGGGGCCCATGTCCTCCCCATTGCTCTCCGTTGACTGTTGGGCACAGTAGAGCTTTTGACTGGCTGACAAGCAGAGAAGAAAGTCCTGAGTACCGAGCTGTGTTTGAAGAGTGAACAGAGGAGCTGTTGATATTCAGAGCAGAGAAGAAGAGCATAATGCACAGGACTGACTAGATGTTTTCAGATATGGGAAGGGTATTTGACAGCTTTCAAACGCAGGTGGCTGGCAGATGAAATCTCCTCAGGACCAAGTTACAGATGCAAGGTGAGGGGGACCCTGAGGTAGGCATATGAGCCAAGTGACTCAGGGGTCCTGAGTGCACCGAGAAGGGGAGACAATAACCTATGAATCTCTTTCAACTCCTACCATCAAAATCAGAATGTGTGGCTCTCTGAAGACTGCTTGTTTAAACAGATCTCATGGAAGCAATTAAAGAAGGTAATTAGGTTTCTAAAGTTTTTAAAAGCTAAGGACAACCACCAAACAGCACTAATTAAAATGAGGGGAGCACATGCACGTTTTTCAACCCAGAAAAGCAATTCTACTTTAAATACCTCACTACCTCTGATCTGGTAAAATGACACTCCTGATACCCCATGACTCCACAGGTTACTATGCTCTGCCTTCCCTGCACAAGAGAGATTTTCATACTGACTAGACAGGAGTTATGAGCTGTGTGTCAACTCCTTACCTTTGGAGTGGTCTCTGCATTTTCGTGGAGCACACTCTAAAATTCATGAGACTGGAAATGCTCTCTGCATGGCCTCATGTAGGCAATGACAGATGCCCTTATTTGTAAGCATTAGCAGAGTGAAATGCAGTTGCAGAAAGTGTAATTGGATCATCTTTGTATTTTATGTCGGTGTGTCTAAGTGCTGTTAAAGGGTGCACCGCGTACTTGGCACCCCCTGACAGTAACATGGGTGCTGTGGTAGGCATGACAAATAACAACAGAGTCAACTTTTTACTGTTGCATTCGGACTGTGTGTGTGTGTGTGTGTGTGTGTGTTTGAGAGAGCGAGAGAGAGCATGCACACCCACTTTACTAAGGCACTAGTCATTAAGCAGGAGAGCTTTAAGATCTGCCGAGAAGCATAATGGCTCTCAAAGCTTTCTGACATTAAAATGTTCTATAATCACCTTCCATTAGTAAAACCAGAAAAAGCCTAGCTTTGTTGTAAAGCACAAAATTCACTTACCTTCCTCTCTCCCCAACACCCTGGCTCCCCACAGTGTCCTTGTGCCTAAAATATTGCAGATCGTTGATCGCCCAAAGAAAGACATCAGCATGTGTATGTGTGTGTGTGTGAATATATATATATATATATATGAAAAAAGGTCCAGATTTCCCAGCTGACAATGACTGGAAAACAGCTAAGTTTTCCATAAATAAGTTATATAATTAAGACTCAAGAAAAAGAAAATCAGTCCCATCTACCCACCTCATTTTATATATATATAAGGGGAAAACAACTGGCCCATTTTTCCTCATCCATGCCAAAATGCATCAAGAATTCTAATTCACTGCTGACCACCAGATGGGAAAAGGAATGTAAACAGGCGAACACATGACAGACAGCGTGTAGGTCTGGAGACATTTAGCATGGACAGAAAAGGCTGAGGCAGGAAGCAAGAAATGTCTTCATGGATCTAAAGGATTGTCCCATCTGGTAGAGAGCAAACTGGTTTTCTGAGCTGGAAGAACAGAGAGACAGCTGATAGGTAAATTTTCCAGGAAAGCATATCTCTGCTTAATGCATTATGCTCTAGCTCAAAGTTCTTGAAAGTCTTTCCATTAAACAACATTGGTCTTACCTTGCTAGTTGTAGAATACACTTTCTGAAAGAAAAAAAAATCAGTGAACAAATATGTTTGGGAAGATTGCAAAACATGTCCCTATGTTTTAGAAATCACAACACCCGTTACGAACTTTAGGAAGATAAGAAACCATGCAGGATAGCAAACATTGGGCTTTAACCCAGTATTTTCCAAATGACCCTGAAATCCTCCTTACACTGTCCTAGCAATATTTCTTTGACCTGGTGTTACAAAAAAACACACTTTTGGAAACTTGGAATAATAGAAAAGGTCCAAGTGCTTTATCCTGGTATTCAAAATTCAGAAAGATCTGGACCCTGCCATCTAAACTTTATTTCTTACAATGCTCTATTATTCCCAATGTCAATAGCTTTGTTGTTAATGAAACTTCTGCCTGGAATCCTAGAACATCACTGTATCCTAATACCTCCACGTGCATAAATTTTATTCCATTCTTTTTCAACAAACACTTATTGCACATTTACTTCTTGGCTCATAGAGGTAAGATAATTTCCCCAAGTTCACACAATGAGCAAGACATAGATAGAACAAGTTTCAAAGCAGATTTGTCTAACTCCAACAGCCAAGAGCTTTTTTTAGTACATCTCTCCCCCCCCACAAGGAAAGGGGACCAATAATCCAAATCACCACCAATTGCTTTTTATGGTAGGGCCACGTAGAGAATACTCAGTATGGGCTTTGCTAAAGATCATAGCTTCTGGAAGCTTCCAGACTGCAGTGCAGAGTGGAGGGCAGGCCTGGTAGCATGGAATGGAAGCTGAGATCCCCTTGCAGAGATCCTAAAAGTAGTGTATTTGTAGAAGACCAGAGTCAGTCCTACTGACCTTGAAGAAGCCAGCCTCTATACTGCTAACAGCCTATGAAGTGGGTCACATGGCAGGGAGCTGTAAGCAGTCTCTAGAACCCCAGCCCCTGCATTCTAGAATTGCAGCCTCTGAATAGAATAGCAGGACTCTGAACCAGAGAACCCAGGTAGCCATGCCCAGCCTCCTGACCAACAGAACCCATAAGATATAAATGTGTCTTGTTTTAACAGCTGTTTGTAATAATTTGTTATGCAGCCATTGAAGACAAATCCATTAGGCCTGAAGACCACCAAAAAATTCAGGGGGAGACTTCCTGGAGACTGGGTCTTAACAGAAATCTATTCTTTATATCTGTCTCCTAGGTCCCTGCGTGCCTCTGAAACTAATGACTCCTGAGATTTCATTCTGTAAATATTTATTGATCACACACCATGGTTCTGGTACCGTCTTAGGGTTTATTTTTTTTCTTTTATTGAAGTACAATTAGCATACAATATCCTATTAGCTCCAGGTGTACATCATAGCCATTCAATATTTTTATACATTATGAAGTGATCCCCACAGTAAGTCTAGTTACCATCTGCCACCATACAAAGCTAATACAATATTATTGACTATATTTCCTATTCTATACATTACATCCTCATTTCTCATTTATTTTATAACTGGAAGTTTGTACCTCTTAATCCCTTCACCCATTTTAACCACCCCAACCCCTCCCCTCTCTGGTAACCAACAGTTTGTTTTCTGTATCTATGAGTCTGTTACTGTTTAATTTTTTTGTTCATTTGTTTTGTTTTCTAGATTCCACATATGAATGAAATCATTTATCTTTCTCTGTCTGACTTATTTCACTTAGCATCCTCTAGGTCCATCCATGTTGTTGCAAATGGCAAGATCTCATTCTTTTTTACTGCTGAGTAATGTCCACTGAGTATATATACCATATCTTCTTTGGGCTGTAATGAACTAAAGAAACCATCATCTGTGTCTTTGTGCAGCTTACATTTAGTAAAATGTGTAGGGACCTCGGGGGTCACCTAGGAGGTCTGTCTACCACCCCGAATTGGCTTCATTTAGCTCTAAAGGAACACTTGAGCCAAGACTCTTCTAAAATGTATGCCTCGGGGCAAGCAACATAGGTTCTCCATGCTTTCTCATTTCTAAAGTGGTGATTATTTTATCTACCTTTCAGGATCTTTGATAAGATTAAACCAGACACATCTCCAAAGACAAGGGAAACAAAAGTGAAAATGAACTTTTGGGATAAAAAGTGTCTGCACAGCAAAGGAAACAGTCAACAAAACAAAGAGGCAACCCACGAAATGGGAGATTTTTGCAAATGACACTACAGACAAAGGGCTGATATCCAAGATCTATAAAGAACTTCTCAAACTCAACACCTAAAAAACTATCAATCAAAAAATGGGCAGAAGACATGAACAGACACTTCTCCAAAGAAGACATACAAATGGCTAACAGACACATGAAAAAATGTTCATCATCATTAGCCATCAGGGAAATTCAAATCAAAACCACATTGAGAGACCACCTTACACCAGTTAGAATGGTAAAAATTAACAAGACAGGAAACAAGTGTTGGCGAGGATGTGGAGAAAGAGGAAGGCTCTTGCACTATTGGTGGGAATGCAAGTTGGTACAGCCACTTTGGAAAACAGTGTGGAGGTAACTCAAAAAATTAAAAATAGAGCTACCCTATGACCCAGCAATTGCACTCCTGGGTATTTACCCCAAAGACACAGATGTAGTGAAAAAAAGGGCCATATGCACCCCAATGTTCATAGCAGCAATGTCCGCAAAACCATACTGTGGAAGAAGCCAAGATGCCCTTCAACAGATGAATGGATTAAAAAAATATGGTCCATATGTACAATGGAATATTACTCAGCCATCAAAAAGGATGAATACCCAACTTTTGCATCAACATGGAGGGGACTGGAGGAGATTATGCTAAGTAAAATTAGTCAAGCAGAGAAAGTCAATTATCATATGGTTTCACTTATTTGTGGAACATAAGGAATAGCATGGAGGACATTAGGAGAAGGAAGGGAAAAAATGAAGGGGGGTGGGAATCGGAGTGGGAGATGAACCATGAGAGACTATGGACTCTGAGAAACAAACTGAGCGTTTTACAGGGGAGAGGGAGGGGGATGGGTTAGCCCGGTGATGGGTATTAAGGAGGGCACATATTGCATGGAGCACTGGGTGTTATACACAAACAATGAATCATGGAAAACTACATCAAAAACTAATGATGTACTGTATGGTGACTAACATAACATAATAAAAAAAGGGGGGGGCGATTAAACCAGAAACATAAACAAGGTGCTTCCAGCAGGGTTATCCTCAGTGCAGTTTCTGTTCTTCTTACCTGAAGAATTTACAACCATTCTGTGTGTATATTAAACAGTAGATTTAACCATCCCTTTTGTGTTAGTTAAAAGATTCATAGCTGTCTTAGGAAGTTTTCTCTAGAAGCAGAGCCTGATGGCAGAATTTGTGTGGAAGCAATATGTTAGGAAGTGTTACTCGGGAAACCCTTTAGGGCTTGGAGAAAGGGAAAAGGGAAATGAGGGGAAGCCAAGAGGAAAATATCAAGGAAAACACTGCAGGGGGAACCTTCATCAATTCCACAAAGAAATGTTGGAAATAATGCAGGATCCATCTCAAAATTGTCCTGAGTGAAGAACAAGTGAGCTGAGGAATTTGTCTGCTTTCCCTGTTTTGGTCATTGGTCATGGGTTGCCACCACAGGAGGTAAATTTTCGGACACTTCACAGTGGGAGTCCATGAGCACAGGCAAACTTGCTTCAACAACCCAGAGACAGGAACCAGGAGAAGGAGGTGCTGACCATCAAGAGTGAGGCACAGAGCAAGCCAGCGGGCATGAAGGTACAAAGGGGTTAAAAGAATCAGGAGCCTGATGTGCCCTATGCAGTAGCTGAGGGAGTCCTGCCACTGAGCATGCAGAGCTGAAAAAGCACACAGAGGGGGATGTGATTTCCTTCTAAGTAAATCTGTAGTGACCACATGACAAGTTCTACAGTCCAGGTGAAGCAGAGAGAAGACATCAGCAGAGGGATAAGGAAAACACTACCCCTTCTGATAGCAACTTGATGTCATGGAAGATCTTTCTCAAATATTATCTGAGTCTCCACAATGACCTTTTGTGGTAGGTATTACCTGCACCCTTACTTTACAGGCCAGGAAAACAGGCCAAGCTAAACTATGAAGCTTGCTGGACATCATAGCACATAAAAGAAGACAAGCCAGGACTTAAGGCTTTCTCTCTTGGGTCCATTGATTTTTTTAATAAGTACTCTAACAAATATTGAGCAAAAGTCAGATGAATTTTGATTATTAGGGGCCATTGCAGCATGAGGAGAATCCTTGTCACAAAGTATATCAGGGAACTAAAAGAAGGCCTGGGGATTCATTCTGGGCTCTTCAAGCAAAGTGGGCTCTCTCACTGCTACATTATCCTAACCATGAAATTTTCATGAACTCATTGGCATGCATCTCACTGAGGTTTGCTTACAGGTTGGAAGAAGGTTGTAATCCTAGGAGCCATGGGACACAATCTGTTGTAAATCACTACCCAGAATATTAAGAGATATGTACTGTGCAGAGTAATGTGCTTAGAAAGGATGGTAAGCCCACTGTTTGGGGGGTTTTTTTGTTTTTTTCTCAGCCAAAGTAGCATCTCAACAAACTATTTTGATACTATTACAATCAACCTCCAACATTTCTGCTAAATGATTACTGTAAGCTCTGTGCTATGCCAATACAATCTCAGTCATTTATGAATCCTTTATTTAGAAGGCTAACATGCTGTTATTAAGTTTCTGCAAGAGTCCTCCGGAGTTGACTGCAGTCATAAGAAGAACTCTGTAAGACGCCGACCGATGTTTCTACTGAGTAAGAACAGTGTAAATCACTTAGAATATAATCCTTTATATTAGTTCAAACCCAGACAATATGACTCCAGAGCTTATGCCCTTAACCATTAAGCTAATGACTGGACAAAACATAAAGATTAAATAAAATAAAGTCTGTAAAGTGCTTAGCAGAATGCCTGGTACATTCATTTGCTTTACAAATAAAAGCTGTCATAGCTTTAAACATTCAAGATTCTAGAAGTGTAAAGAAGAAACCTTGACATATCATGAGTATTTAATTATCACTGTCCTCATGAGGCATATACTGTTTTCCAGAAGATCTTCTCCCCTTCAAATTCTGACGTGTTATGGAAGATGAAATAGTGAGAAAAGTTAAGAAAGCTTACATTAAAGAGCATTAGGGAATATGTTCAATTCAAAAGGGTTGGATTAATCTGGAAGCTCTGTAATCACGTGAGGAAGGACCAGGAAATTCAGAGAAGTTTACTTCATGAGTTCCTAAATCAAAGATAAATACTAGATAAGGTGATGATGATTTTAATCCATTTTTTTTAAACTACATAACCCAAGATCTTTCTATCAGGGCAGGATGACAAAGATTAAGGGAAAACAAACATCAAAAGGAGTGTCAAGTGGAAGGCTGAGCACTTCCATTTGTTGTATCAGGAAAGGTAAAAAGGAGAAGAACAAGAACAAGAACAAGAACAAGAAGAAGAAGAAGAAGAAGAAGAAACAATTTTTTAAAGATTTTATTTCTTTAGTTAGTTATTTTAGAGAGAGAGAGCATGCAAGTGGGGGGAGGGGCGGGGGGAGAAGGAAGGAATCTCAAACAGACTCTGCGCTGAGCACGGAGCCTGATGCAGGGCTTGATCTCATGACCCTGAGATCCTGACCTAGGCAAAATCAGGAGTCCAATGCTTAACCGACTGAGCCACCCCAGTGCACCCCCACCCAAAGAAAACAATTGTAAGGCAATGATTTGAATAGTAAGATGGTTAGCTCTGGAACTGATTTACACATAACAAATAGTAAACATGTTAGAGTGGACTGCATTTAGGCAAGGCAAAAATGACCATTTGTCAATAATGTGTTGGATAATTATAAATATAATACCTACACTGCACTCTCAGAGTTACACCGGATGGCTCTCAGGGGGAAGACAAGGATGACCCAAATCTCTACTTGTCTGTAGGCTATGTTGCCCCAACTCGGCTAGCCTAAAGTCATCACAAGAAAGAATGAGCAGTTCTTGTTGCTGGTAAGTAAGTGATGAGCTAGAAGACCCTCTGTTTGACTTTCTCCATCAGGACCGTAAAAGACTTACATACCTTGTGGTTGCTATCTAAGACAGTTGACTAGGTCCATGCGAGCTCACTGAAGCTCTCTGAACTTGGCACCTCACTCACTCCCCTCTCTTTCTGCTTGTGACACCCTCTGGCCATCCTTCTGCTTAACTCTTACTTTTCTTCCAAACTCCATTCAGGGGTTGCCTCTGCCAGGTGCTCCTGCCTAACCTCCCATTATGATGCCAGACTTCTTAGTCCTCCTCGGGGCTCGCTCAGCACCTAGCTGCTGGTATTAGAGAGAGGCCATCACCCTGGATTGTTCTTACTGTCTGTCTGCCCCACCAGACTGACATGTCCTTTGATCTCTGTGACTGGCTTCTGGCTCACAGTGGATAGCAATACGTGCTCATCAGCTCAGTGAGTGTTAGCTACTTTACTTCCCCCAGCCTAGTCCCGACATGGGCTCACAGAAAATATCCTTCAGGGAATGTGGGAATCCTTTAGTGCCACCTAGCAATGTCTGCGGCAGCATCCAAGTGACGAGATCCAGAGGAAAGACAATGTTCATGGGGTTTACTCTGAGAATCTACAGAAACAAGCAGACACTTGAGGACAGAAAACCTTATATCTGCCGCCAAGCAAATCGGGAAGCTTGAAGCCCAGCTACAGAACTGCTTCAGCTTGTGCAAAAGCATTTCGGTGATTCTATTTATAATTCACTAAGCACCTGGTCCATGTCAAGCATTGCGCTGAAATCGGTTCCAGCTGATATTTTCATCCTAGACGAGGCAGCACCTTTGGCCCAGACCTCCTACGTCGGACAGTGCTGTCTCCCTTGGGCTGGCATGCATCACTGTTCACAGGCTCAGTCCCTGTTTCTAGGAGACACCAGAGCACAGCAATATCCTACTGAATTGTTCAACTTGAAAATTTTCAGAAAACAGTCTTAATGGCACATTGAGTCCCTTTCATTGTCTTGGTTCACTAGTTATAAGTGGATTTCAATATGCATTCAATCAAAATACCCAGCTGCATTCATTTAAAAATGCAGCCCACAAAAAGCATCTAAGGGGGCCCCTTACCTCCCTGCTAAGAAAATGTAGGAGAGATTTCACTAGAATTCAATTTTGCAGAACACCAAAAGCCCCTGGAATCAGCCATTTGTGATACAGAGTTTAACTCTTTTTGGTCACAAAAGCAGGAATCAACAAGTGTATACAAACAGATGAGAGATGAGGCAGAGGGGGGAAGGCCAGGTGAGGGGCCATGAGAACTCACCCATCTCAGGTTCCTGTGGGTCTGTGTTCACAACAAACTCTCAAAGTTGGCTCAGAAAATCAACACTGTAGAGTGTACTCACCCTTTCTCCAGAACAGGCAAGACTCACTAGACAGAGTTTACATCTGGAGATAGATTTACCAGTTAGATGTCCTTGGAAAATTACTAATTTTCTCAAGGCCTCTTCATTTTTACAGTATAGATAGCAAAAGTCTACCATGTAGGGTTTTTTATGGGTTAGATTATGTCCCCAAACATTCATATGTTGAAGTTCCCCAGAACCTCAGACCATGACCTGATTTGGAAACAGACTTATGGTAGATGTGATTAGTTAAGATGTGGTCATACTAGAGCAGGGTGGACCCCTAAATCAATATGACCAGTGTCCTTAAAACGTAGTAATTTGGACTCAGGCACACACAGGGAGAATACCATGTGTGTGTGAAGGCAGAGGTCAGGGTGACATGTCTACAAGCCAAGGACCCAAGGAAGGCCAAAGACTGCCAGCAAACCACTTGAAGCTGGGAGAGAGGCTACAACAGTTTCTCCCTCACACCCTCAGAAGGACCAACCTTCATCTCCTTCTTTGGCTTCCAGAACTATGAGACAGCACAATTCTGCTGTTTAAGCTCTGTGGTCTGTGCTATTTTGTTCACAGCAGCCCCCGTGAAGTAATGCAGGGCTGTTCTAAAGATGGCGTGGGGTGACGTCTGCAGAAGCATCCAGCACTGGACCTAGAACACAGTAGGTGTTGGGGTAGGTCAGATCCTGTCTTTATTCTGGCCAACACACGACCCATGTGTGGGTAGCAGGGAGGAGAAGCAGGGTGCAGCCACAATATGTGGGGTATTAATACATGCATTCAATGGACAAGTCACTCTGCAAATGTGAATCGAACACTTACTGGCTTACGTAGTTGGTTGCCTGAAAAAGTCCTTTTATTTCTTTTTTTTCTTCCTAAGATCTTCATAATTACAGAAAGAGTCTCTTGAAAGTTGTTTTTTGCTGGGCACATGTGGAGCGCATAGGCCTTGCCCTGCAGCGGAGTGTTATGAGGCCATGTGGCACTTGGGAAGGGCTTCTCCTAACAGAACCCCCTTTGTCTGCACAGCTGGTCTGCCAAGGAGAGGCTGCAAATCCATATGAGTGAAGGAGCCTTCTGGGAGGTGGGAGATGGAGACTCTGAGCCTTGCCATGTTGTAGTTCAATCTCATTAGGACCATTCTGATGGAGCAAGAGGTCTCCTGCAGGAAAGGGCATCAGGGACCACACTGTAATTCGCACGGTGAGCAGGGCTTGTCACACCTAGGAGAGGGGTTCCAATCACAAGCACATTGGGGAGGGGACACTGGATGATTCAAGAATGTGGATCACTGAGGAAGCTGATGAGTCATGACCCCATCAGTTATTTGGGTATTTCGGATGTAACCCCGTGGGGCAGCCAAATGGGCCGAAAACCAGGATCTGGCCAAGGACTGATGCCCTCTTCGGAAATTTTGCTTTCTTTGCCAAAGGAAGGGAATGATGACATAAAGCTTTACTTCCTCCCTGGTGTTGGCAGCTTGCTTCTCTGCCCTTTACCAGCCTCTTTGTGGCCACCATCAGGCACCTAGCAACTACCATATCCTCCACCTTCCATACCTTCCCCTTCCATGCATGGCACTTTCATCCCCAGGGAGGTGGAGGCTGGTGGGAGTTGCCTATTTTGCAAACTGGAAATACACCGCAAAGTCACTGCAAATGGGAATACCCTTTCATCCTGCAATTGTACCACAGAGATTTTAATTACTGCTATAATGAAAAAGAGTAAAAAATAAAATGGAGAGAAGCCGCACGTCTAACATTAAGAAATTGCATGAATAAATAATGGGCCGTGCACTATGTGTGTGGTTCAAGGTAACATGGCAGCAAACCACAGCCTAAGAGCCAAATTGGCCCACTCCCGCTGCCCGTATCCTTTGGCTTTGCAAGCTCCGAATGGGGCCAGACTTTTTAAATGTTTGGAAACAAAAGAAGCATGGTATTTGCTGTCATGGCGTGGTGTTCATGCACGCAGTCCTTGGAAACACAGCAGTGCCTCATCTTCCACGTCACACCTAAGGCTGCATTCCCGCCACAACAGGATGAACTGCTGCAACCTGGGTCTCCAGGCTGCACCGTGAGGCCGGTTACAAAGAGTGCCCACCGACTGCTGCTGTAGACAAATCACTGCATTCAGGAAATTACATTTTCGGGGTATATAGGGAAGGAAGCAGTATGTGTGGTGAGCGCCCTGTGTGGGTGGGTGGGGAAGGTGTTGGAAGGGAGCGGGACTGTTTAATCCCTCGCCTGCGGAATTACCAGTCATTTTACTCAACCATCGTCATGGCCATTCCTATGACTCCTCTCATGCTCACCTGTGCTGTCCGGACTTTCAGTAATGAACATATATTCTTTTCAATAAAATTAGAAGTTATTATTTTAAAATATTTTTTAAAATATTAATATTTAAATAAATTTAAATAAATAATTAAATAAATGTTAATTATTTATTATAATTAATATAATTAAATAATATAAATATTATTTAATAATTAAATAAATAATATTTAAATAAAATTATTTTTTAAGAAAACCTCCGCACACAGAGGTTAGAGAGCTCTGTCCTTTTTATGTGTTTGGAGGCCTTTCTCAGACAGCTGAGGAAGATTTTGACATTAAAAACAGAGGCAGGTGTGCAATCACCTCTGTAGTCCTTTAAATTGTCGGTCACGTGGTACCATGCAGGCAGGACCAATTTTCTTGGCAACATATGAAAGTGTCCCAAGTGTCCATAACAGGTGAGGCAGTGAGATATATGAGGGGCCAGTTTTAAAAAATTCAGTAATAAAGTTTTGTGAAAGTTTCATGACAAAAACAACAACAACAAAATGGGTCAGTCAACTGGGCAAGAGGTCCTAGGCTCCAAGTGGACCTGACACGCAGCCAAGCAAGAACACCTCCCAGAGGACTCTGGTTTCCTTTCAGCCAAAGAGACCGGGATGGCTGTCCAAACCCCTATATTAATCTGGGACCATGTTGTTCCACCAAATTAAAAATGTTAAAGTATCAGGAATTAATTTCTGTGCTAATTTGGGAAAATATGATTAAGAGCACATTTGAAAAAAATTAAATGTAACAAGAGACCCTTTTGGTAGCAGTACAGGCTAAAATCGCTCGAGAGATCAAACCAAACCCTTCAAGTCTGATTTCAAAAAGCTATATAGGGGCACCTGGGTGGCTTAGTGGGTTGAGCGTCAGTCTTGATTTCAGCTCAGGTCATGATCTCAGGGTCCTGAGATGGAGCTCCAGGTCAGGCCGTAACCTGACCCTGCTTAAGATTATCTCTCTCCTCCTCGCTCTCTGCCCCTCCCCCCTCAAAAAAAAAAAAAAAAGCTATGTAAAAGGCTATTTAATCTTATGTGCCACACTTCCCATCATTATAGAGAAGGAAAAGGACCACCACATCTCAAAGTGCTGTATAGATGCTTGCGTAAGGAAGGAGCCATAACTCACCCAACATGTTCAGCTTTGCTCTTCCCTAGATTACTCAGGAAGAGGAGCTCAAGGACAACCCTTGCAGTAGAAAGCCCAACTTAGGCTTGATGAGCCCAATGCAAGGGCATTATGGGAGCTCATTACAGGCTAGATCTGAAGCTAAACCTTCACATGCCTGTGAATCAGATGTCTCACTGAGAGCTCCTACCCAATTGCCTCAGTGAAGGAAATCTTTGTTGGAAACTCCAAATGCATGAATATCATACATATTTTTTCTTCTTTCTAGGCGGCCTCCTTTTCTGCCTCTGAAGTTTAAAATTGAATTAAATCTCAAGTGCAGAACCATTTTGAGGGAGCACAGACAAACACACATGAATTAAAATAAGATGCTCTGCATCCATGGGAAACTCCCCAGGCCAGACACTCAACATCCCAAAGCAGCCATCGCTCAGCTCTCAATAAGAGATCTAAGAGCAGAGCCAGCTCACAATTTCATGTCTAGATCCATCTCCCAATCCTCAGGCCCTTCATCCTGTGCCTCTTGCATCCTTCAAAAGAACACTCAACAGAGCATGGAGTGTTCTTCCTCGCCACCTGCTCTTGGACATCAAGTAGAACTCACAGAGACAGGAACACTTGGGTGAAACACTTGGGGGGATTAAAGCGTTGTGGGCCCACACATCACTTCATTGTGTTCTTTCACCAAAGTCTGGTGGTGCCTGGTTCTGATCGTGAGGCCTCGAGTGCCTGGTCTGTTGACAGCCTCCTCCACCGGCTCGCTGTTCATCCATGGCTCCAAGCAGACTTGAGGATTTCTCACACTCTTAGCACACTCAGCACATCCTTAATGGAAAATATGTCTGGATCACCTTTGTCCCTGAAAAAAAGAGAGTATGTGATGATCCTGGCAAGGATTTATGACCTATTTAATTATAATAGTTCCTGAAGTGACCTAGCCCTATTAACACACCCACAAAGTTCCTTTTAATGAAGTTGCAAATAAAACCAACATGGTATCTTCTGGGTGGGGTCCCTCTTGGATGTTGGCATGAAGATGGTCATGATGCTTCCTTACCTACATGCTTCTTAAAAGGGGCCCTGTGGACCAGATAGGGTGAGATGCACCACAGCCAGGGAAGAGGCTGTACTCAGGGCTCTGTCTGATATTCACCTGTATGAGGAAAAGGAGAGCCCCAGGCCATAGGTGTGGAGGGGTCAGATCTCAGAGGAGCCAGGGGAGCTGCCTCCAGCTGCCCTGGGGAGGAGGAAGAATTACTAGGGGAGAACCATACACTCGAAGGCCACCTTTCAGTGTTCAACTCATTTTTATCCCTAGCAGCCATACTGCTCACAGCCCAGCAGGCTTTGGGGAGACATGCTTTGCTCATTAGAAAGAATATCGCTTTATAGGGATTGAAGTCATGACTTTCAGTACATTGCACACCAGTTGAATGAACTAAGGAATGTGAAATAAGGTGAATGGTGCTGGCAAGACACAGGGGAATTAAAGAAATGAAGAGTGAATATCCAAGTGGCTTTCCATTCTGGCTGAAATAATTATAATCCCCTCCCTTCTTTGGGGAAGCAAAGCTCTGAGAAGTGCTGATTTTACCACCTACTGACTTGTGACCCTGAGCATGGTCCTTCCCACTCTTAAATTGAGTTTCTCCATTTGCATCCAGAGGTATACCTAGATCCTACTTAATAGTTTTGTTGTGAAGATGAAGAGAGAAAGAATACAGATGCCAAACATTTCATATTGTACCAGGTATAGAGGAAGAAGGGTAGTTCCCTTTACTATCATCAATTCCAACAACAATCTTGCAGGATTTTATTAAGTTTATTTTATAGATTAGAAAACAAGTTCAGAATGCTCATGCAATGTTTCCAAGGCAATACCGATGATAAATGAGGACACTGGATTCAAATCCAGTTCCTTCGGGAGCCAAAGCCCATGCTCCTTCTAGCTGAGCACTTCTGTGACTTTAACATGCTCGGGGTCACCTGGAGTCTTGTGAAGATGCAGATTCTGACTCAGTAACACTGACGTGGAGCCCAAGATTCCATATTTTTAATAAGCAACTAGGAGATGTTCATACAGCCAGCCCGTGGAGGATACTTTGAGAAGCAAGGTTCTAGAACACTCTGCTTCCTTATCAAACCCTGAGGGCTGAATGGTCAGAGCAAACCTGAGAGAGGGGAGGAGAAACATTGACACTGACTTAAAAGAAGAGGAGAAAGAGGGACACCTGGGCGGCTCAGTTGGTTAAGTGTCTGCCTTCAGCTCAGGTCATGATCTCAGGGTCCTGGGATCATGCCCCACGTTAAGCTCCCTGCTCAGCGGGGAGTCTGCTTCTCCCTCTCCCTCTGCTCCTCCCCCTTGCTTGTGCTCACACTCTCTCTCTTTCTCTCTCTCTAACAAATACATAAAATCTTAAAAAAAAAAAAGAAGAAGAGGAGGAAAAAGAATAAGGAGAAAGAGGACGAGAATGGCTGAAAGAAATGAGGCTCTGGAAAAGGGGAAATAACTCATCTATCATGCCTACACATCTGGGACCACGTGTGTTAATTTAGCAGCATACGTGCATCCAGCATTTTATATATGTGCTAGAAAACCATATAGAATTATGAAAGTCTGCCTTAGTCTATGTTGTAAAAAGGTTTTAAAAAGTAGTTTTTTTTTTCTTTTCTCCTCATCTCTGATATCCCAACTTCCAGAACAACCAGGTTTCTGAGTTATAAGGTCACTGGTCTAGAGCATGACGGAAGTTTAGGAGCTAGGTTATTCTCAGAGCTGCTATCTCAAGCACACACTTTGTAGTTGGATGAACATGCGTCCACTTCCAGGTTCTGCTGGTACTTTTAGATTCATCTTCTTTGAAATAGAAAATGTGTTTATGCCTCAAATTTTCCTGAAGATGAAAATGAGTGAATATGTATGAAGCACTTAGAGCAATCCTGGAATCAAATGAGCTCTCAACATTTGTGGGCTTTAACGTTACCACTGATGTGGACAGGGCAATGATGTAGGGTAGGGTAATGACAACCATTCCTCACGTTTATTCAAGGCTCACAGTGTGCCAAGGGCTGGACCAGGTGCTTCATGGTATTCTCCCCCACCTCTGGGATGTTTTCTATTATTCTTTCCCTGATGATATTTTACAGATGAAGAAACTGAGGCACAGAGTGGTACGTCATTTGCCCAAGTCCCAGGGCTAGTAGGTAGTGGGACTAGTATTTGAATCAGATGATCTGACTTCAAGAGCCTTACTCTTGTCCTACCCTCCAATTGCAATATTTGGTGCAGGTGGTGGTTGCCCCTGTTGTTAAGGATTAGAGGAAGTTCCCTGGGCTGGTAGAATCTCAACAAAGCAATTATTTTTAACTTGCTGATAGAGGTGATCAGGGCAGTTCATAGAGAGGTGTCATTTATCAGTACAGTCACCCTGATAATGCACAGAGGGACAGATCCATGCCCTGAGCCCAGCCCTTAATGACATCCCTTTGTGTGGTATACTGATTCTCGGCCCCATCCCCACTGCTGTCAAAACTGATTAAGCTAAACACGTTTTCAGTAATGCCGTTCAAAGACTTCTGTAATTGACTGTACGACGAGTTATACATAAGCAACTGAATTAGCAAATCTACCAAACCTCTCCAACAAAGAGCCCAAGAAGAAAATGAGCTAATTATGCATGTGCTGTCCAGACAAGGAAGAGGGTGTGAAGCAAGATGCCTCTTCATGACAGAGAAAAGCAGCACGTCCCTTGGAGGGCACAGAACTGAGAACATGGAAGGGATCAAGGGATCCTGCAGCCAACCCCTTCTGTTCTGTTGAGGGAGGAGATGAGTTGCCAACAGCCTTGCTTCCTGAAAATCTAAGAACTCATCCGTCTCTTGTCACCCTGAACCAGGCACGGTCTATGCATGCTGTGCGCTCACCCAACGTGGAAATGAACAGATGCCAATGGAAATGGCAGCTGTCATTTAAGGAGCAGTTACTAGGTGCTAGTCATAGGTTGGGATTTTTCGCATTCTTTCTCATTTCTAATGCTCAGGAATACCCTGCAAGTGCATTGTTCAGTTTTTCAGATGGGGACCAAGGTTCATTCACGAAATGACCAACATCACAAGCCAGTGAGAGCCCAAGTGAGCCCGGGCTGTAGCCACCTCCATGCTTATCTCCTATGAGGACCTCTGATGTGTCCTGCTACATGAGGAGACGGTGCTCCTAGACGACCTCCGAGGTCAGGGCAGGGGCAAGGCAGTGGGATGTATGCCCAAAGGGATGCACAGAAACTACACCACACAGAAGAACGCATGTCCCTTCTGAAGACAGAAGTTTGGACTTCAGTCAGATCAAACAAGTCCAATGCGGACCCTCATGGATTTTGCTGGAGAGCCATCGGAGACTCCTGTGTTATTAAACCCTGACAACTCGCCATGCCGGCATGTTGATATGTTGGCATCTGCAAAAATGTACTAAACACACTTCCCGCAGTTAGCTGAATTTTCCCTAGTTGTTCTCACGAGCATTTCAGTTCTACCCATGACAAAATGATTTCCATTTCACTTACGTGTTGAAAGAGTCTGTGATCCTCATCCTTCCAATTCTTTTACCAAGTCCCCAAAGACCCGCCTTTAAGAAAAGCACAAAATGTTTTTTCCATTTCTCTGTCTTACAGGGGTGAGATTTGCCCTCAATATAAAAGATTAACCACATGCTGGGGCGCCTGAGTGGCTCAGTCGGTTAAGCATCTGCCTTCGGCTCAGGTCATGATCTCAGGGTCCTGGGATCGAGCCCCGCAACAGGCTCCCTGCTCAGCGGGGAGCCTGCTTCTCCCTCCCCCTCTCCCTCTGCCGCTCTCCCTGCTTGTGCTCTCCCTCTCTCTCAGTCAAATAAATAAATAAAATCTTTTAAAAAGAGATTAATCACATGGGAATCATTATGCTACCATTTTTTAGTCTGCTAATGATATAGCGTATCATAGGAAGAGAACAGGGCTGGTGTACAACCCAAGAGCTTCTCAGAATCTGGGCATTAAAAGGATAATCAGGGGCACCTGGCTGGCTCAGTCAGTAGAGTATGCGACTCTTGATCTCAGGGTTGTGGGTTTGAGCCCCACATTGGGTGAAGAGATTACTTAAAAGAAAGAAAATCTTTCAAAAAAAGAAAAGGATAATCACTGGCTTAGCTATCATGTAAAGCTGTTGCATAGAATTAAAAAAAAAATGTGTAGTAGAATTTTAGAGAGGGCGCCTGGGTGGCTCAGTTGGTTGAGCGACTGCCTTCGGCTCAGGTCATGATCCTGGAGTCCCGGGATCAAGTCCCGCATCGGGCTCCCTGCTCGGCAGGGGGTCTGCTTCTCCCTCTGACCCTCCTCCCTCTCATGCTCTCTGTCTCTCATTCTCTCTCTCGCAAATTAAAAAAAAAAAAAAAAAAGAATTTTAGAGATACAGAGACCCTTAGAAGCAATCTAGTCTAATCATATTTTTACAAGTGAGGACAAATTGAGGCTTTAAAACAGAAAAATCAGTCTATAAATCCCTGGTCTATCATACTCCTGTGTAACTTTGGGCAAAATACTTACCCTATTTTTTTTTAAAGATTTTATTTATTTATTTGAGAGAGAGAGAATGAGAGAGAGCACATGAGAGGGGGGAGGGTCAGAGGGAGAAGCAGACTCCCTGCCGAGCAGGGAGCCCGATGCGGGACTCGATCCAGGGACTCCAGGATCATGACCTGAGCCGAAGGCAGTCGCGTAACCAACTGAGCCACCCAGGTGCCCAATACTTACCCTATTTGTGCCTCAATCTCCTCAGTTGGCTGAAGGAGATAAATGCCACCACTCCCAGGGCATTAGTGAGTACTCAGGCCTCCATTTCTCTTTTGCTGATCCCTATGTACCCAACACCTAGCTTAGCACCTGATAAATAGCGGTGATTAATACATACCTGTGGGAGCATCATGGATGTGAAAGCCTGGCTAATCCATATAGTGTATGCTCAAAAGTGTTAGTTTCCATTCTTGTAAATGACTCCTCTAAGGTCATAGAATAAGTCATCAAATTGAGACCAGAGTCTGAAGCTGATTCCTGTGTTGGTGCTCCTTGCCTAAGAGTGAAGAATGGGGGGAAATGGGCTTAGGAACAGGTCAAGGGGCCCCACAGCTGGAAGAGATTATTCTTTCCTCTGCCTGGGGTAAACTTGAACTGTGACTTTCTGTTATTCCGAGATGAGAGAAATACCCAAGTCAAACACTTCCCTGTCCCAACTTCCACCCATCACAGGAGGGAATCCTGTGGGCAGAGCCAACCACCTCTGACTAATTCATCCCAGGTGCCCACCACCAAGGTTAATAGCGTGCCTGTTCATAAGCAAAACCCAACTCATAAGCCAAGGTGAATAAGAAAGCGGGTGCTTATTGAGAAGCCCAAGAAAACATGTCTATTTTTGCACAAGGCCTTTCTCAATCTTGCAGTGGCAAATCATGCTGTACGTTTGATGCACATGCCCAGTCCCTGCAGAGATCTGTCATTGGCTTGACTTCCATGGCCTTGCTTGCTCTGGTTCGAGGCAGCCATACCAAACCATCTCCCATGTGCACCCCACTGTGGAACAAGCTCAGCTACTGCCCATGCTCGGGACCTGTAAGCTGTCAGCCCTCTTATTCCTTCAGTGGCTCCTTCCTCTGTGCTCCCACAGGACTGGCTTTGCTCCTAGACCCCGGCACCTAGCTCCATCTGCATTAAATTAGATTTCTCCGTATGTGCTTTAACATCCCCCCATGCTCTCCCCAAATCATAGCCACATGTGAGGTTCTGTGGCCCGCCCAGTGCCCTGGTCATGGGAGGAGCCGCATCAACATTTATGCTGGATATATGCCTCTACCCCAAATCCCTCACCATGTCCTTTTTTTCTAAAATCCCAAGTGCTAGCCTGGTCATAGAAAAATCTGTCCATGGGGGTGTGTGGCTGGCTCAGTCGGTAGTGCATGTGACTCTCGATCTCAGGTTGTAAGTTTGAGCCCCACGTTGACTGTAGAAATTACTTAAAAAATAAAACCTTTAAAAAAAAGTTTAGGAAAAAGTCTAACTATGAACAACCTTCTTTAAGTTTTCCCTTTCACCTTTCTATCTTCACATACATACTAACCTTCTGTGTATTCTTAAATCTCAATCCTCCTAGCCAGCTAATCTGAAGCTATGAGAAATCCAAAATAGTCGGTAGTGTAAGGTTGAATCCAAACGTTGTTCTCTCTGGATAGATTGACCAAAAAATAAATGTATCATCAAAACACAGACATTTTTGTGAGTGAAAGGGAGCACTGTAATATTAATAAGGTAATAGGCACAAACTGTACATTACCTTCCTAGAAAACCAGAATGCAGAGTCACACGAACTCTAGTATTGGGTTAATCTGGGGTACATTTTCCAGAAATTTATAAGTGGAAGACCCTGAGGCAAACTGTGCGAAATGAGAGTTTCAGTGAATATGCCTGACTCAAAGGCTGTACTCCAAGGTTGAGTGAGAGGTTTAGACAGTGCACAGTGTCCTCCAACTACACACTTGTTCCTGCATTCTGTGCTGGTAGTCTGGGAAGTGGGGCATAGAAGTAGAACAGCTCATGCGAAAGATCAAGGATGCCCACCCAAAGGAGATGGAGGGCACTTGCTGGAGCCAAAAGCAAGACCCTCAAAATGAGCAAGAGCCTAGACTCATCTGCATTCCTAATCGGAAATGATTGGGAGTGAGAGGGAACCCCCCCCCCCACTGTGCAAGTGGGGGATGGGCTCCTAAGAAGCCTTCTGGGAACTCCTTCACATTGAAGGGAACTCTGTTTTCTGCACGTGTGCAAATGGTGGCCATGGCAGGGAAATTCCATTCCATCACCCTTATGGAGCCTGATTTGCATTCTCAGTTTGGTGGTCCTGAGAAGACATCTGTTATCCACCCAATCTATGAGTCCATACCGATAGAAATAAACAAATAAATAGTATATAGGTGAGGGGCATTCTGCAGAATGCCACATCACAAATGTAGAAGAAATGACGAAAAGAGAGAAGCACCATGAGGCAATCATCATAGCAATAACTGATTCTGGAAAGAATCATTGGTGGATGCCAGTAGAGAAGATCTGATGAGAAACAATCTCACCACAATATAGTAATATAGTATATACTGGTGATATAAAAATAGTAATAGAGTAATGCCATATATGTTAGTAATGTAGTAATAGTAATAGATTATATATTAGTAATGGAGTAATAGTAATAGAATATATATTAGTAAGATAGTAATATATGATGTTAATATAATAATATAGTATATATTAGTAATATTGTAATAGTAATAGAGTAACATCATATACGTTAGTAATGTAATAATAGTAATAAAGTATGTATTAGTAAGATAGTAATATATGACGTTAATATAGTCTAGAACCTCACACCATATAGTAATATTTTACAGGAAAAACAAGAGGAACTTTGCAGTGAGAAACCTGACACACATCATCCTAGCCAAGGGATCAAAATCCAAGCCACCAGGACTGAGACCATAATCATGTCATGTTCCTGATTGACATCTCTACCCGCATGGACTTACCAACTGTCCCATTATTCAGCGTACGTAAACTGGCACTATCATTGCTGGGTTTAGTACTCGAATTGTGCCGAATGTGGCAGCGTCTTCCCCTTCCCTATTCTCTGAGCCCTGCCTCACTTTCCAACACAAGACAGTTTTGAAAGATGGTGGGCACATCCTCTCTCTTGTTGTCACACAGTATTGAAGTAGGGTTGAATTCAGGCTAACCGGGTTTGTTTCGACTTCATCCACGTGTGTGGATGAAAGCAGTGTGCCCAGGGTCTTAGAGTTTATCGAATTCAACCTTCTCTCATTTTCAGATTAGGAAGCTGGGGCTCAACGCAGAAACGACTTGTCCAACAAACCCATTTTATAGAAACCCCTCAGGATGAACCAGAAGAACAGGGCTTCACAGAGACTCCAGTGTAAATGAAAACAGCATGGAGTCCAAGCATGTTCTCTGGGGGAGTCTGCCGCGGTTTGGCTCCTGTGTCTGACCAGGATAGCCCAATAAACCATTTTTATTACAACATGCATAACAGATTTGCCAGCCATCCCCACATTTACAGATGGCCATTAATTTTTTTTCCTAACATAATGCATTCCACTCGCAAAAAAAAAAAAAAAATCCTTATTCGTCATAAATTGTGAGTGCAGAGAGGCAACATTACAAGCATTACAGTTAAACACTGAGAAATAAATGCTCCTCATTATTCCCTCATTTATTATTTCTTGCAGGATTTGAATATATCTTAAAGGATATCTTTGAAAAAGCCATTAGTTTCATTACAAGGCTTCAAAACCTCTCCGGGTCCTTTAACCTATGCGTAGCTGAAGAGGTGCTAAAAAGTAGTCCATACAATGGAAGCTGAGGGATTGCAATATCCAATTAACTGATTTCACTGAAGTTTTTTCATTACAGGAGAACTCTCCAGTCATCCAGGGAGAAAGATACTGAGGATCTTCCCCACAGCCAGAATTTTCATACTAAAAATGACTCTATTGTAGGGAATTCTTCTAAAAAAGCTATTCAATTGAGCAGAGTTTCTATGTAGTAGAAAATGATCAATATGTAGAAGAATGCTTTCCAAACTGACTTTTATCTTTTATATCAATAGACATTACTTAGGGAAAAAAAATCTCTAAGCAAATAAGTTATCTTTGCTAATCTTTTTTTTTTTTTTTTTTCTTTGCTAGTTCCTATGATTAAGCTAGTGTTCTTATGTTCTTCCATGGAGACATTTTTGGGAAATACTGACTTAGGGATCTGATGTTTAAGGAGAAGAGGTGATCTGTGCACTCCATTTTGCAGGGAGAGGAAAATAAGATAGGAAAAGAGCTTCCAGTATTTCGTAGCAGGCTTTGGTGAGCAGCAAACATCACTGGCAAAAATGAACAAGATATTAGAGTTTCTGTTCATCCATTAGACCAATTCAATATATACACTGAATGCCTACTAGGTACCAGAGATGCAAGAAAAGCAGAAAAGACACTGTCTCTGATTAGGAGAAAGATACAATTTAACAAGTAATAAAAGCCAATGATGCCATTACTGTGATCTAGGAAGGAAAGCGGAGAGTGGACCCAGTCCTGTGAAGAAAGGAGAGCAGAGGGGGTTTCCCTGAGCCTGAGTCATGGAAAAACCTCACTGGTGTCCTGCATGTTTTACTGTCATTCAACCAAAAAGAAGAAAAGAATTTTTGAAGTGTGTGTGCCCAAGATTCTTTATAAATAGTAGGTCTGGAATTCAATTCCTGGGGGTCTGGGCCCAGGGCATATTCTTTCTACTGTACCCTCAGAGGGAGTCAAGACACTTTCTACTCTTAATTCTCACAAAACCATTTATTAAGCATCTTTAATGCACAAGAGCAGAGGAACAGAAGGAAAAGGAAAAGATAGAGGACAAATTGGACATGGTTCCCTCCTTCAGAGATAGTTTATATTCCCATTAGGGAAGCTGGGACACGTAATTTCACTTAGAAGCAGAACGGCAGAGGTAGAAACTGATGTGGGACAGTCAAAGGATAGAGAGGTAACTTGTAGCTGAGAAATCAGAGAAGGTTCCATAAAGGTGGCAGCTTGCGAAAGAGACTCTTAAGACCTTGAGGAGAATCGAAGTAAGATGCTCGTGGTCCAGGTGGCTACAACAGAGGGTGCACGTAGGGAGCAGTGAGACAGACAGCTGGGAGGGTCAATGGCACCGGACCCTGGGGGTCCTCAGACCGCAGTGGGGCCATCAGGGCTAGGAATAACAGCACAGGCTGAAGGCCCAGCCTGCACGGTCTTCCTAGGATGCCAAAACACAGGCTTGGTGAAGAGCACCCCACTGGGCAAAGAACTGGAATAACATTACAGCAGGCAACTGGAATTCCTAATTGTAACCCAAGTATATTTTAAGGCACTTTTCACAGTGAACGCTTTGTCAGGAGTTGCTCAAAAGGGATTATATGAAGTAGATGAAGCAGAAAATCACCCATACTCTGAATCAGTAGGAGAACAGAACAGATTTTAATAGATTTGGCTAAAAGAGCAATACTAAGTGATAACAGATATATTCTAAATAGATATTAAATACTAAATTATTCCTATTAGAAATACAGATTTCATGATATTTGGTTCATGTTGGTTTTTTTTTAAGATTTTATTTATTTATTTGACAGACACAGCGAGAGAGGGAACACAAGCAGGGTGAGGGACAGAGGGAGAAGCAGGCTTCCCGCCCAGCAGGGAGCCCGATGCGGGGCTCGATCCCAGGACTCTGGGATCATGACCTGAGCTGAAGGCAGTCGCTTAACCGACTGAGCCACCCAGGCGCCCCTTGGTTCATGTTTTTTAATGTCAGCAAACATCTTTTAATATCTATAATATGCCAGGAGGTATCATATAGGATATTGTGGACACAGAAATGCATAACACAAAATCCTTCATTTAACCGGCTTACAGTTGAGTGGGGGACATTTATAACTTTACAAAGACCAATTTAAAATGGCAAAGCAGACAGGATAGGAAGGGGACATAAGACGAGTACACGCTCACTGGAATTTTTCCCTCTGCCTTCACACTCCTCTGGGCCCTGGGACAGCCTTTCCAATGCCTTGCTAACATATAATATATGTAACCCAGTAATCGGATCTTCTTTCTCCTCACTAAAAAGAAACACAAGAGCTTCAATGGCATCTGCAAACAGCTTTACAGAAGGAACATTTGGAAATGAAATTTAATCCTGTTAAACAAGGATAATGAGATAACAGTGATAAAACTCTGAATATAAAGAGCATTCATACATTTCTGGGAAGAAGAAACTAAGCCACAAAATGAGAGATAAAATTTTAATCCCTTCAATAACTTGGAGAGAGTGAGAGCTCACATATATGAAGGCTCCTATGAGTTAGGTGTGTATAAGACTGATCAGGGGAGTAGTGTCCCAAGGTCACAAACGTGGAAAGTTGCCAAGCCTGGGTTTCCACCCACGCTAGTCTAACCCAGAGTTCATGCTCTTCCTGCTATGTAGACTATTTATCATATGACAGCATGATATTCTCCTTATTGGTCTTCACATTACATCGTGTTTCATATCACTTTTACCCAAGTCTCTGGCACATAGTAGATGTTCAATACAGTTTTGTTAAATGGTTGAAAGACTGACAGCAGGATTAGGTACTGGACTATTCCACCTGCATTTGCTATAATCTGTTTGCAAGCTTCATCCCTCACATTCTCAGCAGGAAGACATATCTTTGAACTTTCCAGCACTCTGCTTAGCATTTTCTAACAGGAGAATCTCCCTAAATGATAATTATTGTTTATTTTTACTTTTTTTTTTCACTCCATTCCAAGCAGATAGCCAGCCTTTATATCCCTTTGCCTCAAATTGTCCTGGGGAAAAGGGAAAAAAGGGGAGATCTCTTGAGACAGAGATCTCTCAAGAGACAGAGGCAATTATTCCTAAATCCCAGAAGGGGTACAGCCATGGGATCCTATGTGTCAGAGGCCACCATATCTGGCTTCGCTTTCAGAACCCAAAGAAGTGATGAGGCTTCTATCCAGTGGTGGGATGGATAGTGCTACTAGGAAGATAGGCACAGCCAGTTTCTCAGGCCCCCAGCACATCACAGAGCCACAGGGTCATGGAGCCAAGCTACCCCATTGCAATAAAGATGTCAAGGGTGACCACAATGGACCACAGATTAAAGGTCCTTCCAACACTTGATGGATACCATGTTCTTGTGCAATCCAAAGAAAGTGGAAGAGCCCCAATCGTCCTTAAAATTCAACCTAGCAAGATTAGGGCTGAGTTTGAATGAATTTATTCAAAATAAATATTTTTAATTGATCACTCTAAATTTGAAAGATTTGGTCTCACCATACTTAAACTTACTGAAGAGAGTATACACAGTTTCTCAGAAACGGAGATGAGAGAGGACATCCATTGGGGACTAAAAGCATAGGGGAATAGGCAAGAGGTACAGTGTTGTCACAGAAGCATTGCCCATCCGTGAGTTCCACAGTGGTAGGGAGGGCTCTCGGGCAGCTCCCTCACCCCAACCAAGAAGATGACTAGACCTCCAAGGAAAATGGTGCTCAGTGCTGCCAGACAGGTCAGATCAGTACAGAGGCTCCAGGTCACGGCAAAGATTCAGGTACCATAGACCTTTCAGAGCTTCCAGGCTCAGGGGTTAGGGCCTCTTGGACAGGAGCATCTTAGTGATACCTGGTGGGTGTGGTCCAGAGGGGCCTTCCAGAATGACTTGCTTTGTGTAGACCCAAGACCTTTATAGTATTGGAAGATCGGTTATATTATCAGGCCCAGTGATGTCTCAGTTTCCTGTGCCCATCATCTTATCATCATGACGATCAGAGTCAGATTAAACCAGATTTAAAGAAAATGCCATCACACAGCATTTCTTGGACAGCCTATCTGATGAATCGAGACTTACTCGCACTGCCATTAATAAGAATTCAGACTTGTGATGTAGGTTCATGACTGCAATAACTGATTTCCTATGCCTGTGGCAAATAGTTATGAGGCGCTTTACAGTTTACAAAGGAATTCAAAGCCATTAGAGGAAGAGGTGGTGTTCTGAGTTCTCACAGGATAGAGTTCAAGTCTATGATTGATGCTCTGGCGAAGAGAGACTTGGACCACACTGTAAAATAAAAAATAATAATTATTATAGTAACAAGCCATTTTTTGTTATTTCTAAATTCTGAAGTAAATTGTCCCAGATGTGTCACAGTGTTTCTGAAATTTGAATAACGGAAATATTCCTTTTAAAAGGAAGGATTTACCTCAGACCTCTCAGAAAATATATTCCTGGACCCTAGGAGTCCTCAGGCTGCCTTTAAACTCATGGTCATATGAAACCAGCCCTGTTATAAGCAGTCGTCTCCCCATGAGAAATTACTACTGTAAGAAGGAACTTCTATCTTTTTTACTGGCAAAACTTTCATTAGGGTTATCACTAAAACGAAAAGGTATGCGTTTTAACTCCCAAGAAAGGCGCTGTCTTTTGAGTGTGCATCTATCGGTTCCAGGAGGTCAAAACTCCTTAATTTGAGGTCCCTATTCTCAAGTGTGGGTGCCCACTCACAGTGCCCACAGCAGCTACAAAGGGAAAGACTCTGAGAGCCAAAGCCGCTGGAGTTAGACAGATAACCCGCTTGGGCCCCAGGAAAGGCCACAGAAACATGATGACCCAGGTAACTCACCCTTGGTAGTTGTGACTTCCCTTCCCTAGTCCTCTACTACCCACACCTGCCAAGATGTCTGCTAACAACTAAGAAGAGAGAAAGGGAAGACAGGGCGGAAGGAAGTGTTTGGCATTACTAGGAAATTGGTGATACGTAAAAGCGTATGGGAGCAGGCAAATAACTTAGTTACAAAAATTGGGTTACAAAGAGGACCCAGAATCATAAGGGACAGGTCAAAAGACGTGTGGGGAGCAACCCTTCATGGAAGAATGGTGTTGGGCAAAACATTTTATTTCTAGAGTTCCCATCTCCTTATCTGTAAGATAAGCAGGTGGATGCGGTATTTGTGAAGATGCATTTGACTTACAATAACTAATATCTGTTTATTGTTCCACGGTTTAAAAAGAAGCACTTCTACATTTATTCTTATTTCATAATCATGACAACTGGTGATTATAATCTCCGTTTTATTAATAAAGAAAGCAGGCCTCGGAGAAGTTAAATCCCAAAGCTAAGAAGGGATGGACTGATGCTGTATCTGACGTCTCCAGTACCAAGGCCCACCCCTTTCTCCTGCAGAGCAGGGCCTAGGGCTCTAGGGCTGCATGGGAGCTGGGCCTTGTGAAGTGGGAACAGAGGGGAACAAAGCCCTGGATCTCTTGACCCTGTCCTGTAAATCCGCCTGGTTTCCTGATTCCTGTTGCCATTCTGGTCTCGACCATCCTGCCTGTTGCCCCAAGTGTCCTTAAGCCAATGGGTTTATTCCAAATATTGTGGAAAGCTCAGATGCCTTTTCATACCTCTATCTATTCATTCAGTACCCCCAGCACATCCTCCCCACTCTAATCTCTGTCTACTGTTACCCAGTTCCCCAGGTTGCTAGCCTTGACCGAGCCGGCTGCAGAAATGTGAGCACAGTGCCGCAGAATGGGGATCCTATTTCAGAGATAGCCAGCTCGTTTCTCCACCGCGAGATTTCATTAGGATAGGGAGGAGGCTGACTGCAAGTGATGCCACTCTCATGGAACCATCTCTCAATACCCCACAGCTGGTGATTATATAAACCTATTGAGGGGTAAGCTTCTGATCACATGAATATAGATTAGAGGAACAGGTACAGCAGAATCTGAGTCCTATCTAAACTGGCATGTAAAACTCCATTGAAGTTATCATTCCTGAGGATTTTTATTTTCAACATTTTTTACAGTGCATTAAACCAAGTCAGACTTGCAAAGCTGTAACAAACATTGTCTTCTAAGAATTTAGTTCCTGTGGCTTTGGACAAAAGAAAAAAAAAAAATTGATGAGCCCAGAGTGGATGCATATTTACTCCAACTAAAGCCACAGTGAGGTGACAGAATCTGGTTTTCACTTAAACTAAAGTCCTACAGAATAACAATAATAATGTATCCAAGCACTGTGTGCAGTGTTTAGTAATTCTCTGAGAATCTTCCCCCAGTATGCTGGCAAGAAATGTATATTCCTTTGAAGGAGCTGGAAATTCATTCAACTCTCTGTGCTATTAAATTCTTGTCTAGTGAGGAGTACAACTATTAGACACCTTGTATCTCTATCATTTCAGCACCCTGTAAACCACAGTCAAGAAAAATCTCACAGTACGATTCTAGAGCGACAGCAACAACCACAGGAATAGCAATGTCTCTAACTCTACTGCCAAAATCCCATGGCCTGGGAGAGTGAAGTTGGCCTTACAATATACACAATCACTGTCTCTTGACAGAAGTGGTCCAGTTCCTTTTCAACTCTGCATGTGAGGGTAGGGAAGACAGTTAGGAAAGGCATGAACAGTGAAGCCTCTGTTCCACAGCATATTGCTCCTGACATTACTTTTTCAGAGAAAAACCATTATTTTATGTATTCCACACATCACAAGTTTCATCATCCTATGATTATAAAACACGGCAGTAACCCTTTCTTCATCCTGAAGTTATCATGACCTGGAGTCCCCACTGTCCTGACCAATTGTTGGAAACTTTCCAGGGAAATGCAAATTTAAAATATCCCCATATCCACTAGAATGACTAAAATGAATTTTAAAAAAGAAAGAAGAAGCTGAAAATGCCACATATTGGCAAGGATGTAGAGCAACAGGGATTCTCCTACATTGCTGATAGGATTGCAAAATGGTAGAACCACTCTGGAAAATAGTTTGACGGTTTCATTCAAAACTTCATATATACTTACTATGTGATTTAACGACCCCAAGAAAAATAAAAAAAGTATCCACACGGGACTTGTATATGAATAATCATACCAGCTCTATTCACATCACAAAAATTAGGAATAACCCAAGCATTCACCAATGGTTGAACAGATAGATGAATTGCTGTATATTCATACAATAAAATACTACTTATCAATAAAAAGGAGTAAATTACTAATGTCCACAGCAACATGGTTAAATATTAAAAACATCACACTAAGCAAAAGAAAAAAGATACATAGCAGTTCATCTTGTATGACTTCAAATATGTGAAATTCTGAGAAAACCAAAACCTAATATATAATAACAAAAGCAGACCAATGATGGCCAGAGTAAAGGTAGAAAGGGTTTTGACCACAGAAGGAATAACATAACTTTTCGGGGTGATGGGCTATCTTAACTATGGTGGTAGTTGTGCCTTCTCCTAGAGCCTATGATGTCCCTTTTTTATTGGCTTCTAGGTTCTATCCAAACTGGACAAAGAATGACGCCCTGTTCTCGGGAATGACCCTCACACATCTCTGTGGCTTATAGTCCTATCTAACCATCCAACAGCCCAAAGGAGAGGAAATTCCTTCCCTCATCCCACATCCCCTCTCCCACCCTCATCCTCTCCTCTGTGCAAGAGTAGCTTCAAGATTAACATCCACCCTTGATAAGCCAGAATAGGAAATATCATCCATTATATTCAAGAGAAAATGAACCAACGTGCTGTTTGCTGTACAAACTGAATTAGAAATCTCAATAGTTTATATCCCAAGGACTAGGTTGTTCAGGATTTACATAGATTCCATAGTGTGGTCCCCAAGTCATGTTTCTTCAGCATATTGTAAAATGAAAGTAAGAAAACCACACCCCTCCAGGAAACAAATATTTTTAATAACAACCACACATTAAATGTGTGCTCAAGAGTACATGAACACACATGTACCCACAATATTCTCAAAGAAAGCAATAAATATTCTCCCACAAAAAAAAAAATTAGATCCAGATTTCAGGAAAATCTATTTCTCTAGCAGTAGTTGAGTCTTCTGCTAATACACTCAAATTTATATAACTAGCAAAACACAGGAAAAGAGGAAAACAGGTTCAAGAGGAGGGAGGTGGAAAAGACACAAAGCAATAGATCCTGGGTGAGAAAATGCATTAAAAGTTACAGCTGTGTAATGGTCCTTTGGCATCAGTATGATCATGGTTACAAATGCAGGTTACCTTGATGATCCAGGATAAAAAGCTATACAGATGGATATAGATATGTACATATATACATATTTATAGACATTTGATAGATGGATACAAATATATACATATATACATATTTATAGACAGTTGATAGACAGATATAATATCAATATAGAAATGCAAGTTGTTGTAAAGAATTCCTGACTCCCCACACACCATGTCTACTGGTCTTCAGGAGTAGATTCCGGTTTGAGGAGCACTGTTATAGGGACTTTTTTTAAACATGAGAAAAGAAAATCTCTGTCTCAGTTCCATTAAAATGGAACAATTGGCATTTCCAACTCTATGAGTAACATAAACTACACAGTGACCTCTTCATAACAAAGCTAACATAATCTGAGTTTAAAAGCTGGACATAATCCAGAATTTTAGAAACAACCAGAGACATGTAGTATCTCAGACAGAACATCAGACTTCTTTTTCTTTTGTAGCAAAGTAAACAAGCCTAGGAATAAAACTGACGTCTGCTGCTCACCTACTAAATGCCAGGCATTTTGTATACACATTACATATATTACCATATGCAATTTAATATATTCTGTAATTTAGCAACGAAGAGATAGCAACCAGCAACCAAAGGTGGTAATTTGAAATCATCCTACACTATTACAGGAGATACAGAGGGAACTTAAAAATCTTCCGTGAAAATTCAATAGAAGATTCTCTATATTCCCAGAAAGATTTATTTCTGATGTGGTATTCTTATTAATCTCCATTTTTCTCACTAGACTCTAAGCTCCATTAGGGCACTGGTGAAATCTGGATTTTGCTCACCACTTGGATCCCCAGTTACTAGCACATGGACTTTTGTGCAGTAAAGACTCAATAAATCATTGCTAGATAAATGAGCAAAGAAATTGTTGTTGATTTTTCCCATATTGATTATAGTCATAGGTGATTTTTTCAGTTTGAATAAAGATTACTTAAATTCTTCCCTGTGGAAACAGAAAGCAGAATATTAACAATAACACCTGAAAACTGAACTATGGAGTTACGAACAGGACCTAAAAATAGTTTCGTCTGATAACAACTTCATCAAACAAATGTTAGACTCTGTAAAGCCTCCCTCTTGAAGACACAGGGCAAAACAACTTGTTCACAGTTGTCAAATAACACTCTTAACCAAAACTAAGTGGAACAAAGCCCGACAGTGAGATATTGTTGAATCGAAGTCCTGGTTACATAATATCTTTCAAGAAAATGAATGTTTTCCAGATTAACCTGAATGCCAAAGATGGAGCTACAAACATAATTATGGTTGATATTTTTGTTCACCTGCTTAACAGATAGTTAGCAATAAGCAATTGTCTCATTCAGAATGATTCAGTTTTTGGAAGAGAAGAAGAGAAATGGCTCACAGTATTGACAGAAAACATGACTACCATTTCTTCTTCCATTTATGCTTTCCTGCCCTCTTTGGTGGTAAAGATCTAATTCAGACTTGAGTTCCAAGGAATATATGACTCATAGTCTTGAGAGAAGATAAAGATAGATCACTACTGAATCATTTGGTAGATCCAACAGTATAACTACTTGGAAAAGAGCTTAATGATAATAAAAATCACACTATAATAATAAATTTTTGAAAGATTTACTTATTTATTTTAGAGAGGGAGGAGGGGCAGAGGAAGAGAATCTTCAAGGAGACTCTCCCCACTGAACGTGGAGCCTGACACGGGATTCTATCTCACGACCCATGAGATTATGACCTGAGCCAAAACCAAGAGTCGGACACTTAACCCACTGAGACACACAGGTGGCCCTCTAATAATAAATTTTGATTAACATTACTGAATGATTTTATGGACCAAGCACTGTTCTAGTTGCTGGAGAAAAATCAGTGAACTCAACAAGGAAAAGCAAAAACAGTGTTCATGGAGCCTGCCTACCAGAAATAGAAAACTTCCTCCTGATCACACATGCTCACCGCAGCTCTACTTTGAGGCTTCAGATGAATACTAAGAAAAGAGGAGAGAAAAGTTGTCCTTGGTAATTTCCAAAATAGAAAGTAGGGAACTGAATTCCCCAGTTGCCTCTAGTTACCCTGCATCTCAAAGCCATTTAATCATCTATGGACACTTTTAAGCACATAGCTATTTCTTACACTTTGAACTAGAAATTGGACAAGAAATAAAAAATAGTCTTTTATTGAAAAAAGATTAGAGTCTACTGCTTATAATTGGGAAACCAAAGGCTAATTTTTAATGGTGTGAGTTCAGTTGTTAAATCAAATGGTTTATTCTTAGTTCTCACGTTCTGTTGACCTAAGAGCAACATTTGAAATAGTGGATCTCATTCTCTCCTTGACAGATTTTCCTCACTTGCCTCTCAGAACATTTCACTGTCTTTGTTTTCTTTGTATCCCCATGATCATTCCTTCTTAGTATCTTTGGATGAGTCCTTCTCTTATCCTGGAACTCTTTAAAATGGCAATGCCCCATGGTTTGGTCCTAAATATTCTTTTACTCTATTCCACCTAACTCTGTTGGGACTCTGCTACAATCCTGTGGCTTTAAATACCAACCATAGAGTCTTGACAAATAGCTGGTATCAGATTTATGCACCCACTATAAACAATAAAAAATATTTAAACAAGATGTATCAAACAACTATTTGTAAGCATTGGACAGCAACTAATAGTGGGCTATAGTTCTTGAGAGAGGGGAATTAAATGAGATGAGCCCCATATTCGCTCTTCTTTCTCCATGGAACATTTTCCAAAACAGCCCTGCAGGAAAATAGAGCTCAAACAAAGAACAGAAGTCTGACAATGGAAACAGAGATTAAAGCTTGGAAGTAATAACGTATCTAAGATTTAGGGGTAGGTTAAAAGAGAGAAAAAAGCCACAGAGCAATATCCCCAAAAAGGTCCACATAAAATACCCTTCTAGTCTTTGGATAACTTCTACACCTCATATATGCAGATGAAGGTTCCAGGAGGCCTAAATGGGAGTAGCTCTTGGGATATTGAGTACTGAAGAGGGATTTCAAGATCACATAGCTTTGGAGAGAAGTGAGGGTGTGACCCAGACAAACCTCAACCTTGGCAAACAACAGAAACATTTAATTGTGACCAGAAAATGCAATGTCCCAGCAACAATCACCATATGCCTGGATTAAGAACACATTCTAGGACAAAGGGACTCATTCAGATACACCTACTCCACGGTAGACCAAAATAAAAATCAGCTCAAAGTAGTTAGGCCAAAGTGGTCTGCCACAGGTAATTGCCTGTCAGAAAAAACTCAGTATTTTTTTTAGAAGAAAATAACATAATTCAGACCCTACAGCACTTCATGCATAATGTCTAATATAAAATTGAAAAATAACAGCCATATGAAGAGAAAGGGAAAAGTGGCTGATAATCAAAAGATTATATCATCAGTGGAACTGTACAAAGATATGTTCCCATTATGGAGTTAGCAATTAAACACTTTAGAAAAAAAAAAATGTTAAACAGAATAGAGGAATGGATGGACAAAAAATATCGAAGGATGTAATATTTTAATCAAGAGTATGAAACTCTGAAAAAGAATTAAATTAACATTCTAGATCTACAAAATGTGATTTCTGAAATTAAGAGCACATTAGATAAATTTAACAACAGATTGCATAGGGATGAATATGACATTAGTAAACTTGAAGACAGGTCAATAGAAAATGTTTACACTAAAGCACACAGGGAAAAATAAATAGGAAAACAAAAAATATCACAATATGTGAGACACAGTTGAAACGATTAACATATATATAAATAGAGTTCTAGAATGAAAAGAGAGAGAGAATGGGACAAAAACAATCAGTATTTGTAAAAATTATGACCAAGTATTTTCTAACTCCTTTGAAAGACATCAACATACATCTGGAGATATACTTACATATCAGTAGATTAGGTAGGTTATAGATCGATCAATAGGTAGATAGATAGACATCATCATAGCCAAACTGATGAGACCAAAGATCTGAACAAAAATTAAATCTTTAAAGCATCCACAAAAAGAAGATACAACCAATTAGAGCTAATTTTATAAAAGAAATTATGAAAGTCTGAAGACAATGGAATGAAATCTTTTAAGTGAGGAGAGGTGTGGGGAGGGTGTCAACCTAGAGTTCTACAATAAGCAAAATTAATTTCAAAATTGAAGGCCAAATAGCATGTTCTCAGTGTGGTGTTGTAAATCGTTTGTATCTTGACCATATCAACATCAGCATCCTGGTGTGATATTACACTCTTGTTTTGTTAGACATGCCCTTTAGGGAAACTGAAGAAATGGTCATGGGATCTCTATGTTATGTTTTAAAACTGCATGTGAATCGTGGATCACTACATCAAAAACTAATGATCTATTGTATGGTAACTAACATAACATAATAAAATAAAATTTTTAGAAAATAAATAAATAAAACTGCATGTGAATCTACATTTATCTCAAAGTAAAAACTTTAAAGTTTCAGACAAACAAAAGCTGAAACATTTGATGCCAGCAAACCTGAACAACAAGAAATATTAAAGGAAGTTTTAGGATTAAGAAAAATGATTACATCTAGGAGCATGACAATGTAAAAAAGAATGTACAAGTCGAGAGAGAGTAAACATATGGGTAACTGTAAAAGATTATCAGTTATTTTAAGCAACAATAATAACGATGTTTTGTGGAACTTACAGCATATGTAAAAGAAAAGCTTTTGAGAATAATAGCAATATAACACCAACATAAGGTAAACTGGATGCATTTTATAATTTAGACAACACTCACTGAAAGAATTATACTAACGAGTTATTATGATAAAGCTAATAGAAGACAAAAGTTGATTAATAATAATTTTTAAAACTTGAAAAACCCAAAAGAAATCTTAAGAAGAGGAACATAGAAAGAACAGAAATGAGACAAATAGAAAGTAAATAGCAAGGTGTTAGATTTAAATTCAACCATACCAGCAGTTGTGTTTAATATAAATGAATTAAATACTCCAAATAAAGGAAAATATTTAGAGAATTGGTTAAAAACCAAAACAAAATAATTCTGCTTGGAAAAAGCATGGCCTTCCCCCAGCCCACCAGTTCAACATGATGGAAATTCCACTCTGGGTGGGTATGGACAAGAGGATGGGACTCCCTCTTTCCCATGGCTCCCAATCAAAGGATACAGTATCTCCCTAGGAGGGGCAGGCCATCAGCATTTTTATATCCCTCGCCCCCACCCAGCTACATGTTGTTGTGACTAAATTGCATGTGAATGGAACAAGGAGGTTGGGGACTCTGTTTCTCCAAGCTGTCCCATTGAACAGGGCTTCTACCCTAGGTACAATAGGATGTGACCTCAATTGCCATTGCTTCGGTTCATTGTAAAGGTCCCACATCAGGAGAGGCAGGTCGGTAAGACCAGAGCCTACTGCCTCCACCCAGAGACCTGCTCATAAAGCTGGGGTCTCATTCCAAGGGAATCAGCCACTGTTCCAGTCTCCAACTCTGCAATAGTTGCTTAGAGATTTTGCTCAGGAGTAAGGCAGACCAACATAACAAGATAAGAAGTTCTCCCCAAAGAAATTGCCCTTATTTGGTGTGTGAAGAGATTCAAGCCTAAAGACGCTCTCAAAAACAATGAAGATATTGGTGGTAAGCAATTAAGACATTCATAAGAGCAAAGAGCTAAACCACAGGCCAGATAGTTTACCAGGAAGAACAAGGCAAGGGGACAGCCAGGGAGTGCTCTCCTGACGTCAGAACAAACTCCAAGCACCAGCCTCAAAAATAGCCCTGCAAGAGGGATCCAGGTTTAATCAGATTAGACTGCAGAAACACTTATGCCCAAGGACATTGTTAAAAACAATAACCAGTCAGCAGTTAGTGCACCAAAGAGCTGGGTGTGAGACCAAAAGTGGCAGACAGCTTAACAGAGAGAATCAGAAAGACACAGTTAAAGAGAGCCCTGCAGAAACCACTGTCATCAAATGACCATCCAAGGCAGAGCCCACAGTAAAGGGACATCAGACACTTCACACTATATGGGAAATAGACTTCACTGAAATCATCTACAGAGGTCACTAGACAAATACATAAGCAAACAACATCAAGCCAGGTAGGGTGCAGAGTGGGGGGGAATAGGAATCAGTAAAGAGCATTGTTAAAATATATCATCTAAGATGTCCCCCTTTTAATAATAATTTAAAAAATAAAACATACAAAGAGACAAGAGAATGTGATCCATACTGTTGCCTAAAAGGACATGCTATTGGATGGATCATTCAGTTGACATTGAAATTGTCTCTAATTATAGAAAGCCTGGAGCAGAGGGAAAACCAATAAGCCTCACACATTTATGGGACTCTTGCAAGGTTCCAGACATTTTGGTCTGCATGCTCTGACTTTGTATTTCTTATTTCATCTGATTTCTTTCTTTTTATGAATGCAAAGTGTGTGTGTATGTGTGTGTGCGCGCGCGTGTGTGTATGAAACAATTTATCATATTAGACTTGTCCAATACTCTTTACCCTCTTCCTTATCACTGGATATTTTTAACCATGTGCCCCAAATTCTGCATCCTGATTTTAATGTTATTTGATTTTTTAAAGGCCATTATTCATTGCCTTTATCCTGACTTTGTTCTTCCATCCATTTCATTCACTCTACCTCCAATACTTTATTAACCTATCGTGCATGCCATATTGTTCAAACAGAAAATTGAGATTTATTGCATGACAAGTATGAATTAGGTTAGGAAGATTATACAGTATTAGAAATGAAGATTATCCTATAAACTCTGAAACACAGATTCACCACAGGTATTAAAATAATCATAAATTTATCTTTGCTAGGGATTCTTTAGTCACCATATTCACTTTCATAATTACTTGATAATATGTCATGCCCATTTGCATTCGAGGGCACCAAGCCTCAGCATGTTAACTGACCTCCCCAAGCTATACATCTTGTTGTGATTAAGGTTACTATTCATTTTGTCTGTTTTAAAATCCCTTGTTCTTCCCAAACTGTCAATCTCATAAAACTTTGCTTAGAGTACCATTTCTGGCTTCTTCATGATTACTGATCCCTTTCCTTAAAGACATCAGAATCTGTAGGACAACAGTGCTGCCAGCCTCTGATAAGCCTCTATGCTCAGTTCTCAGTCATGGTCTCAGATGCCACATTCGTGTGATCCAGATCCTCATTTCCATTCCCTGATCTGCCTCTAATCTGCAATTCCAACAGATTGTAAATCCCAACTATTGTCTTGCTACTGGCATATCTAGCCCCTCCATGGAGCTTAATGAATTATGATAATGGCTAACATATGACAGAGCAACTTAAAAAAAAGGATTACATTTAAATATTTACCGTATAATGCCAACATCCTGAGTATATCAAATACCTCTTAGACATAAGAAAATGTGTTTGGCAGTATCAGTGAACACGATATTTTAAAAATCGAACAGCTGGGATGAATATGTTTAACATCAGCGTTACGATGAAGAGGGCTATTATATAACACCAATGAGAGGCTCTGAGAGGCCAAAAAAAGTAGTGGAACTTTTACAGAATTTTTTGTTAATGGAAATGACATTGGGAATTATCTGCTTTAATACTACCTTATTAAAAGGGAAATTATGCTCCAAAAAGGAGCAAGGAGCTGTCAAGTAATTAATGACAAAGTAGAATTGGAAAAAAATTTTTTTCTTTGTGATCCCTCAACCCCTCCCATCCCCCAGTCATTCCATCATCCACACAGTTTATCTGGAATATAAAAAGGACATGGTACTCCTCACTTGCTTAAAAACCTGTGATGGCAACTTGTTTTCCAGGGAATAAATTTAGACTCCTTAGTGTGATTACTGAAGTCCTACACAACCTACCTCAGTCCACCTTGCAATTGCCAGCTCGTCTTCTCCAACCACACTCTACAGGAGCCCCAGGTGAGCTGTGATTTCCTAAACACCGGGGCTCCTTCTTTTCCTCTGTCCAAAACTCTGTTGTGTGCTGTCTGACCTCCCATCTGGTTGCTAATTGTCTGAAGGCAAGAATCAAATTTTAAAGACATCATTAATCCCTCTTAAAATTAGCAGAGCTCCTGGAAAATAGTAGATGTTCAAATAGTTAGAAAGTATAAAAGTAGTTTTCAGATTAAGGAAAGAAACTGGGACAAATACAATTGATGTTCTGTCAACCTCACACATTTTCCAATTTCCCCACCCCAGTTTCCATTCAGAGTAGGTCCCAGTGTCACCAAATGCAAAGGGCTTGCCACTTGCGGTGCATCGGCCAATAGATCAGCCCAAGTCCTTTTGGTTTGAGCAAATAATTTTTATTACTTGCAGCAGCAAGTAAGGGAACTTGCTCTCAAAGCACTGTCTCCCTCTGGGGTCAGTAGAGGAAGCCTTTATTTAGTGTATCACAGAGCAGGGAGCTCACATATACATTAAAGAATATATATATAGTCTATCACTTAGGCATTTTGGTTCAATTGTGCATGCCTATCACATCAACATGCTAGTGCATGCATCGTATTTTAAAAAAATAGTGGAAAACCTCACCCATCAGAGGCGATCTTAGCATTCTAATGAGCTAAAGATAACTTTAGGACAACTCAGGAGTGCTCCTGCACAGCTCCTCAGCCCCAAACCAGCTCAAACTGGCTCACGTAAGGCGCTATCAGGTCAAACATCTAACAAGGAGCTATTAGATGAAACACCTAGCTGGGTGTCTTCTTGGTGGGAACTGCTGAATCTGCAAAACAAAACATGTTCCTTCCCTGTTTTTGTCCCATTCCCTTTGTGCCTTCTGCTAATAGCTTTCAGCCCTCTGATCTGAGTAACTTCGCCACCTTCATAGCTCATTGCATCATAGTGAACACCAGCTAGAAGGGTCTTAGCTTTACCTCTTTTAGCTTGATGACTGAACAGGTTGGAATATAGGGAGAACTGAGTAAAGCCTGACATGCAAACTGAGCCAGGTGGTACCAAGACAGAAAAGCCAGATACTACTCCCAGGATGGTACCACCAACTGTCTCTGACCCTGCTGAGAGGTTCCCAATTCTAGATTTTTCTTCTAGGGTAATAGCAGGTCCAATGCATTAGCTTGGAAAATGAATAATACTTAGTTTGCTATTGCCAATAAGGAGTAAAATTGGACAACTGTGCATTCTATTTTATAGTTTACAATTTCTCATATGTGATCTTATTTAATTTTTATAACAAATGTGGAAATGGGAGTATAGCAAGTTTAACATATTCCAAAAATCGGGTAGCTCCTAAGAAAGGGGAATAAATTGTACACAGGGGAGGGTATGTCCTATGATGAGTGCTGTGAATTGTATGAGACTGACGAATCACAGACCTGTACCCCTGAAACAAATAATACATTATATGTTAATAAAAAATTTAAAAAAAAGAAAGGGGAATAATTGTAAAACTTTTCAGAGAGTTCCATTTTGAGCACAACAGTGGAGGAGGCCATCAGGCCCACTCTCCAGTGAAACTGGTGAGAATTCCTTATTAACAATAACAACAATGTCTCTGGAAATGGTTCTAAAAGCATACATCAAATGAATAAATATTTATTAAAAAAATGTACTGAAACTCAGAAAGAACAGCAGGAGTCTGTGGTACTCGAACCAAGACCCTGCTCCTTCCTTCCACCTTCATAGCTCAGTGGCATTAAAAACTTCCCTCTGGACTGTTGCAATCAAGAACACAGGCCTTCTCTCACCCCCATCAAAGGGCTGTCTTAAGAGGGGCAGGACACCAGCATTTCTCATTCTCTCTCCACCACCTACTGCTGATACTACCTTCCAAGTAAGTGAAGCTAAGAGGTAGGGACTCTGTTTTTCGGCCCCCAAGGTGGGGCTTATGCTCCTCAGGTGTGGTGCTACTGAGAACCCTGGGGGTCTGATCACCCATACCCAGGCTCACAGGGTGGAGATTACATGCTGGCGGAAGCAAACCAAGAAGACTGACACCAAGTGCTCAGCATCCAAATTGGGTCACTGAGAGAAAACCTTGCCACAGTTCCCACCCACAGCTCCAAAGCCCAAGCTCAGAGACCTCATCTTGTGGGAGGAGGGAAGCAGCCATAAAACAAAGAACTCTGAATCTTTTCCCAAAAGAACTGAGAGGGTGTGGAAAAGTTCAAGCTTAAGGGTGCTCTCAAAAACAATGGGGGTGGTAATGAAAGACAATTAAGGAGAAACCAATAGATTCATCACATAGAAGCTAAACACCATAAGCTGGCTAGTCTCTTGGAAAGAACAGGATAAGAGACAGCTCAGAGGATTACTCCCTGGGTCAAAACAAATGTCAAACACTGACCTTGGGAACTATCCCTTAAAAGCAGTCCACATCTGACTGAATTGTTTTGTGGACCACATGCCTCAGAGCATTGTCGAAAACATTCAGCCAGCGATTAGTGAAGCTTAGTAGCTTCCCTTGGTCAGGAAAAGAGATAGTCAAAGAGAGCCCTGCCCACACCACAGTCCACCCAGCATGACTGTGGGTATTACCCAAACCCATAATCCTGAGGAGCACTATCAGAGGCTTCACACTACAGGAGGGAAATAAATTTCCTTAAAATAACACAGCCAGCCACTAAAAGATTAAGCAAGATAAAAAGGCAAATAACAATAACAAGCTCTGGAAGAGAGGACCAGAGCCCAGAGTTGGTATAAGATAGTATCTCAAATGTCCAGTTTCCAACACAATTCATAAGATATGCAAAGGAAAAGAAAAATATTACCTGTGCACCAGAAAATTATAAAGTACGTAAAACAAACCACCTGTGAGAGTGGCTAGATATCTGATTTAACAAAGACTTTGAAGTAGCCATCAAAAATATGTTCAGTAAACTACAATAACACTAAATGAAAGATGTAATGGTAGGTATAAAGACAATGCTTGAATTCTTTTTTTTTTTAAGATTTTATTTATGTATTTGACAGAGAAAGACACAGCGAGAGGGGGAACACAAGCAGGGGGAGTGGGAGAGGGAGAAGCAGGCTTCCCGCAGAGCAGAGAGCCCAATGCTGGGCTCGAACCCAGGACCCTGGGATCATGACCTGAGCCCAAGGCAGACACTTAATGACTGAGCCACCCAGGCGCCCCTAGTTCTCGAATTCTTGAAATAACTCAATTAGGGAGGTTAGTTCCCTACTAGACAGATGAAGACATGGACACTCAAATTCAAGAACTTCCCTGGGGTCCCAATATAAGGGGTGGATCTTTACAAAGAGGGCTTGAAGGGAATCTGTATTATGAACATTTCTGTATAACTATATTTCTGGATAACTAATCTGGAGGAAAGCTTATTCTAAGGATTTGTCTGACTCCAAGAGAAGAAGGCCTAAAATCAAAGAACACATGCAGAAGAACCACATATTTTCACAGACATTCTCTAGAAGTCCAGACAGATGCTTGAACCATTTCTTGTCCTCTGTCTCATAACCAGACTTTCATATCTTGGCAGTTACATATAGTGAGACTCGCAGAGAAACCACCTGATATTTATTTTAGAATCACAGTGCATTGGCTTAACTAAATGTGTTTTAAAAGCCCCCAAATAATGAAATTGTTTGTCAATCCAAACTGTTGGCAGACATATTGTGTCTAATGTCTTCTTGGATCTGATTGCTTTCTGGACCTGGCGTTACAAACACAACTGATTTCAGGGCAGAGCTGGTAATCTAAATATGGTGCCATAGCAAAGTGCAACAGGGGTGGGTGGGACCTGCGGCTAACCACACAGCCTTGCCATGTGCCGGTCAAACCCACACTGCAAGTGGTCACTTTGCAATCCTAGTCTAAGAGAATGGCCTACAACCCCCCCTTGCCTATTATGGGACTCCTCTTCTCCTCTCAGCCCTGAGGAGGAGAAAAGAAAAGTGGGTGTTGCCTCACCCTTCTTCCATTTAACAAAGGATTTAGGCCAGCAAGCATTTATTTACCTCTCCGAGACACGAGGCCATCCGGAGAGGATTGCAAAGCTGAATTCAGTAACAACAACAACAACAATGGAAACAGGACAATGAAACTGTCCCTATCCTGGAACAGCTTGGTTCTGCCGTCAGACGGACTCGCAGGGGCCTGGACAGCGCATGATGAGTTCTGTCATGCCGGCAAACAGCAGTGAGCGAATTCACGCAGAACATAAACACAATTTGAACCAAGAGCACTCCGAGTTAGTATCTGCAGTGACTTGACTTCAGGCTCTGAGAGCAGGAGAGGGCTCCTGGAACTCAGAGACATGGGACGCTGCGGAGGTCAGAGTTGAAATTTCTGCTGCATGGAGAGTCACAAACATGCTTCCCAAGTGTCTTCTCAACTCCTGGTTTATTTCAGTGCTAAGTCCTCTTCATCACAGTGGCCAGCTCAGTCATCTCTCATAACATGGAGGTTGCTCACCACAAGCACTGGATTTTAGACCCCGGGAGTGGGGTGCACTGTGATGTTCTGGGCCAAGCCCCCTGGGGTCTGGGCGGCCAGGGTCCATCCACACTTGTAAGTGGTGTGGTGAAGGTCAGAGCTCCATTTCCTATCTCAGAGTTCTTTTCCTTTTCCAGCTTTCCTTATCTGAATTACTCCCTGTGTTAATATATATGCTGCATTTTGCTATGTAAAAGTTTTAATTAAAAAAAATCCTTTCTCATAAGTAAACTGTGAGCTCACTGGGTAGTTACGCTTTGGCTGTGCCTCTTTGCCCAAGCACCTGCGTAGTGGGTGCTCCCGAGTCAGTGTGGGAACTGGAGGCGATTTTGAATCCTCAGTGATCTGACAGCAGTAATTCAAGGAGAAGTGACCTCCAAATCAATATGTGCACATGAAATATTAAGATTATTTCAATGTCCTGGGCGCCTGGGTGGCTCAGTTGGTTAAGCGACTGCCTTCGGCTCAGGTCATGATCCTGGAGTCCCTGGATCGAGTCCCGCATCGGTCTCCCTGCTTGGCAGGGAGTCTGCTTCTCCCTCTGACCCTCCTGACCCTCCCCCTCTCATGTGCTCTCTCTCAGTCTCTCTCTCTCAAATAAATAAATAAAATCTTAAAAAAAAAAAAAAGATTATTTCAATGCCCTTATCTGTAAATTAAAATGAAATAATGACCCAGAGGATATTAGGAGGCTTAAGTATGGTGATATATGTAAATATACTCTGTAAATTATAGCTCATTGATGAGCATAAGTAGGTACGATAAGGTTATGATATTTTAAAATGAATGACAGTTTTGAGCATCTCTTGGGTTCTTTATTATCTAATGTGGAGATGGGTACTCTGGGGCCACACAGCCGATAATACTATGAAAATCTTGAAAAACAAAAGGAAGACCTCTTCTCTGAATTACTAGTCTTTTAACAGGAACTTAGTAGGAGAAAACTATAAAGATCAGAGTCTTAGGGTCCTTCTGTGATGTCCATTGCTCTATGCCACCTGGGCTGTGTGCTTTCACAAACTTACCTGCGTTTGAGAAATTTGAGTGGACACATTGAACATTTTGCTTTATTGGGGCCAAACAAACTGTCTGACCTTGGATTTTATAAGACTCAAAACAGTAAAATTCTATTATGGTAAATTTTTTTTTATTATTATTATGTTGTGTTAATCACCATACATTACATCATTAGTTTTTGATGTAGTGTTCCATGATTCATTGTTTGTATTATGGTACATTTTTACCTTTAAAGTATCATATATATTGGCAATCATAAGACTGGACAAATTTGGTTGTAAAAGAAATACTTCTTTCTTTTTTCCCCTCTAAATTAAAAAAAAATCATTAATGGCTTAAGATTAGAGACAGGATAATATGTATTAGCTTTATTCTTCTATCTGTAAAAAAAATTATGAAACAATTTTACATCCCAGGTAAAGTGAAAGAAACTCCAGATTAGTTAAGATGGTCCAATAATGGAAGGAGCGCTTAGGCTCATCAGAGGTAACATGTCATACCTTCAACACCAGCCAAACCTCGGGTGCAAGAGGAAACCAAGGAGCTGGCCCGCACATACAGGTGTTAGAGCCAGAAATCTGCCCCCTGCCAGGGTGTGGGCCCAAGGCGAAGCCTGACCCCAAGCGTGGATACTAATGGGCAATACATTGAACTTTATTTTCAAATTTGTGGAAGGAGGTAATCACTTGATCGCCCACTCAAGTGGGAGAAAAGCCTTCTCTTCTTTAACATAAGTAGTATAAGAAAGAAATAGCTATTGATTTCAAAACAGTGATGCCCAGGTGTGGTATAGTTACTGTAGGATGGGAACCTGGAATCGCCATGTTAAAGATTGTCTCAGTTGTTTCTATTGGTAGCCAAGGTGGAGAACAAAGGCCTAAGGCTTCTTAAAATTTCTGACCTGTTACTCTGCCAATTCTGATCCATAGGTCTGGGTGGGTCTGCGTTTCTAACAAGCTCCCAGTTGAGGCCAGAGCTGTTGGCCTGAGGTCCACCCTGCGAAAAGCAAGGACCCAAGCTTTGCTCTCCTGGATTTAGACTTGTCTTGTTTACAGTTAGCTAGTGTGATCCATGTCCCACTCACCCCATTCTTCCCTAGGACAGGCACACTTCAGGATAACATGTCTCCAGTGTCATCCTTTTATTTAATGATTATGAAAGCGTGAATTATCCTTAAAGTAATTATGCTAATGCATTTAAATGGTATTCTTCTATGGGTAGGGAACTCTAATTTGGTATTTCCCATGCTTTGTTGATCATCAGAATCACCTGGGAGCCTTAAAAATCTGATGGGAGTCCTCCCCAGCAAAGGTGGGTGGTAGGAGGGAAGAAGCAACTTTTTAATTACACCTGCAGGAGGTTCCGACATCTACACTGTACAGGTTTATAAACATTTGCAGAAGGTAACTGATGAAACAAAACCATTTCCTTCACTCTCAGTCTATGTGAAAGTACAACAAACTGCAACTTAGACGTCAGAACCTGTGGGAGTGTTGTTTTGTCATAAAGTGTAGGAGAAATCCAGCCAAAATACATAAGCTATAAACATATCTGTGGCAGCAGCAAAGTCCCATAGTTAAAAAAAAAAGCCAAAATAATGGTTGAGGGGGTATAGCTCAGGGTACAGCATTTGACTGCAAAATAATGGTTGATTTTTGGCCTGAAAAGGGGCAGTGAGAGTTGGAATGGCAGAGAAAATCATGCCACCCAATAGTCCTCCATCTAGGAGAGTCCAAGCATCTCTGCCTCACTGAAGAGCCTCTTTTGGCCTCCAGACCTCAGATCAAGGTGGCCGCCATCTTGCCTAGGGAGGAACTAAATCTCCCCAGAGAATTAACAAATCAGCCACTCCACCAGACAGGCACAGTTTATAAACAGTAACTTTGTGCAATTCTCAATTATGATGAGGTTCAGGAAAATGAAATCAGCTGGCAAATTTATTTCTTGCTCTTACATTAATGTTCTTAATATGCTCACTATTCCTTATTTCTCTCCCTTTCTGCAGCACAGGCTAGGGAATCAGCACTGTTTTAGGTTCAGTCCTATTCCTCATGAAATGTGTGAACTGATTCAGCCAGACATTTGATTCCTTTAAAGTCTCAGGGCCTTTATGGTTGGTTCTACTGTGAAAATCAGATGGGTTGTGGGAATTAGAAAACAGAAATGGGAGAGTCTTATGATTTCCAGCTTCCTGGGGCCCCTGGAGCATTCAGGCTCTTTTCTTAACCCTCGTACTTCCATGTTTCGGCCGCTGGTTCCGCCTTTATACATGGCTTACCTTCTTCCACCTGCACACAGAGTACAATTCACACTAATTTTGAGGATGGTTTTTTTTTCACTTGACTCTTGCTATTCTCAGTTATTTCCTGGGCCCCCCGCCCACTGTTTCCACTCTGCCCAAATTGGTTTTTCTTCCTCCTGCTTCTGATAAACACTGCCTACATTTTGGCCACTTCACCATGCCTTATTTGTACATCTATCTTGTCTCATCCACGTAGTTATGAGCAACTTGACTTCAAGAATGAGATTTTAGTCACCCTCACAGCCCCTGGTACCTGGTAGACTCTCTGTGCAGGCATATCAGTTTGAATCAATCTTCAAATCTGTCCAGAGAGCCTGTTAGCTAGGATGTGGAGTAAGCAGGGAGAGGGCCTGCTTTATATCCTCCCTGCTACACACAGGGCATGAGTGTCTCAGTCAAATGTTGAAAATCATCCTAATCTCATTTGTCGAAAAATGTGTGAAACTCAAAATAAAAAAAAAAATTTAAAAATGACAACAATACTTTTTGAAACCTCAAGTTTTATTTAGTTTAGAATTTGCTCCTCTCCATTGTAAACGGAGCTCAAATGTGAATGCAAACTCTTTACGAAAACGAACGATTGAATTCAACGATGTTTTGGGAGGCTTAATGCACCCTTACCTTCACTTTTATTTTAGCCCCTTAAGGATAACATTTCATGCCTAAGGAGAAAGCATCTTGCAGTATTCTTCTGACGCACAATGTGCTAATTCTCTGGGCTAATTTTTCAAAGAACAAACTTGAAGCTTCCAGAGGATGTGCTAATATGTTGAAAGAATCTCAGAGAGGAGTTTTGAAGATTTGTTTATGTTTAAAATGCAGACTTCAGAAAAACACTTTCATTTATGGCTGTGTTTAATAAGCAGTGCTGTCCTGGCGTTCTTACTTTTTTCCTTTGTTTTTTGTTTTGTTAACAGTCCATTTAAGGTTTGGTACTGTTTTTGTGGAGCGTTTCAAATGTGCGTATAGCATGACCTATTCTACGGAAGAAAGAAGTCTGAATTCACAGCCAGAAAGCTCAGATGGTTGTGGCCCAAACCACGTCCTTGGGAATCTGAATTAAAATAATAGTGCAGGATCCACGCAATCTGGGTACCGGTCTTTCATTGTGGAAGAGTGGGCTCTTTAAATTTGAAAATTAGGAACACAATAAAAAGATTAGATAAGAGAAGCTGAACTCACCTTACAGAATTACAAGCTCCGAGGAGGGGCAGGCGGTATATTCCAAATAGGTGGTTTGGGGCACAAAAGCAGGTAAGTTCTCTCAGCTTCGCATGAAATGACTCGGCCTGTAATCTACAAACATAGAGCCCACTTTTCTTCTTCTTCTGAGTTCCCTCCTTCTTGGGAAAAGCGAGGGTTCTAATTCAATCCAGAAATTTAGGCATAGGTACTAATACCTCAAAGAGAAAATTAAAAGCCAAAAAGCCAGCTGAGAACCCTGAAATCTGATCCTCCTGCCCGAGGCTTAGAGATCATTCTCCACCCTGGGGCTGCGCATCTTGGGCATGCTGAGCATGCAGGCAGTCCCCGCAGGACCTGCTACCGAAGCCCAGGGCCATGCCTCCTTGGAAGCAGGTGGGCAGGAAGCTGTGCCCAGGGCACGATGGGAGATGAGGTCCACTGCCCGTTGTTCTAGTTGTGCATTCTTAGGGAGGAGAATGTCCCTCCCACCAAAGTCAGTCTGAGCCCCCACTGGGCTGCTCTCTGAACTTACCCTAGACACCCAATCTCCCAGGCTTCGCCACTTCTGGATCGCAGAATGAAGGACTGGCTGTGGGCTCTGTCACTGGCCCTGTGCCAGGTCTGGAACCAGTCCCCCACCCCAGCTGGTGACCCTGGGTGCATTTGTCCCTGGCGTCCTTCATTGATTGTTGAGTTTATTTGAAGACATTTTCGTGAAATATTCTAATAATTCCTGAACTTAGAGGAAAGGGTTAGGGTCTTAAGCTTCTTCATCTCAGGATATTCTTTGCCCCCCCTGCAATTTTTAAACATTATTCCCAGAAGATCTCTGGCATTTTATTCAAAAAAAAAAAAAGAGAGAGAGAGAGAGAATATTGGTAGATATGTGAAACTATTCTACCTTCCTATAGATTCAGAATCCTGGAACTTGGGGGAGGGGAAGAACTGACCTGCCTGCCTTAAGGGGTTGTGGGGTGGGGCACGAAAAAGGGTTGTTCCGCTTAAAAAAATTCTGCTTCACAATGGATGTATTTTGTGTCTGTTGGTATAAAAGAAAACGCACACACATAGTAGAAAGCAATTAGAAGGAAGTTTATTTCACCTTAAAATAAAAAAAAAAATGACGACAAACAAAATCTCCTTCAGGTTTAAGCTCACCAGGCACCTTTAGTTAATTATGCATGAATATGTTTCAGTATAACATATATATACAGCAACACCCTGTAGGTTACATACATTGATGTTTCTGACAAAACACTAGCCTACAGGATGCCAGTCTCTGGTTACTCATTATCCTCTGGTAAGCTCCTTTTTCTCCTGCTCAGCTTAACCACCGTGTCTGCGTCCACAGATACCTCTTCTTCGTTTGGGACTTGGGAGGTCTTCTAGCCTATAAGAAGGGTTAAACTTCATGCCTCCCAGTTGGAGCTTGAAAGTTACTTCCTAATTGAGGAATGGACTAAAAATTAGATTTCTAGGTTGGCAAGAAACCTCAAACTTTGTACTTATGACTGCTGACTGTTCTCCCTGAATATGCAATTCATGGCATTTCTGATTCACCATTTTGTGCCCAGTGACTTGGTCTCCACAAGGACCAAATACCATGTTATGCTAAACTAAAGCTGAAGCCACACCGAAATGTAAACATATAGTGACCTTTAGCAGAAAATAGTAAAAAAGGAAAAAAAAAAGAAAAAAAGAAATATTGTGGTTTAAAAATAAAGTACATATATGTGTGTGTATGTATTTTTATTTTTATTTTTCTAACTAAGAGTATTTGTGAGAAAGTGGCCTCATTTAACCATGAAAAGTTTGGACAGACTGTCTCTTAAGTTCCTTGCTGCATGGTGGTTCTTTGAAAAGAAAATCTCCAAATCTGGTTTTAGTCTTGTAGTAGGTTTTTTTGTTTTCATTGACCATAGGCATGTCTCTTTTGCTAATCATTAGTTTCATTTTTCTTCTTTAAATGTAACCTTTGTCATGCCCAGTTTTTCGTAGATATGAACCGACTGGACTTTGGTGCAGCTTCCGGAGTGGGTGCCCGAGTGGGTGAGAGGGAAGTCCTGTGTGAGAGCTGCTGGTGGAGACCGGGTGGCTTTCTGTCCGCCTCCAGCTCATGCCCCCCACTCCATGGCACCCCAGCCTCCAACTTCAAAGACAGGAGCTCAAAATAACCAGTGAACAGGACAAACCCCACATCCCGTCGAAGCAAACCAGCCTGCACTGGGGCTCAGCAGTTCTGGGCTCTCACAATCTGCTAACTATCTGGGTTTTTCTGCAGCTGTCATGTGAATTATTTCTACCAATTTTAATTGACAGAGGTTTGTTTTATGGCTTAGCATTTGGTCCATACTGGACAGGTCTCCTTGTACATTCGAGGAGAGTGTGTATTCCGCTGGTGTTCTGTGGAGCAATTTACAGACTTCTATTGGATTGAACTGAAATATAGGGTTGATGAAGATTTTTATTACCTCGTGTACCTTCTCTCATGTTGTGCTATCCATTATTGAAAGTGAGATGCTGGGGGAAGAGGAAAGATGGCGGAGGAGTAGGGGACCCTATTCCAACCGGTCCCCAGAATTGAGCTGGATATCTACCAGACCACTCTGAGCACCCACGAAACCAGCCTGAGATGTAAGAAGATCTGGATCTCTACAAACAGAATATCGCAGGCAGTTGGTTTTGAGGTTGGTTTTGACTAACATAACATAATAAAATTTAAAAAAATAAATTAAAAAAAAATTAAAAAATTAAAAAAAAAGAATAGAGCTACCCTATGACCAAGCAATTGCACTACTCAGTATTTACCCCAAAGACACAGATGTAGTGAAAAGAAGGGCCACATGCACCCCAATGTTCACAGCAGCAATGTCCACAATAGCCAAACTGTGGAAAGAGCTGAGATGCCCTTCAACAGATGAATGGATAAAGAAGATGTGGTCCATATATACAATGGAATATTACTCAGCCATCAGGAAGGATGCATACCCAACTTTTACATCAACATGGATGGGACTGGAGGAAATTATGCTAAGTGAAATAAGTCAAGCAGAGAAAGTCAATTATCATATGGTTTCACTTATTTGTGGAACATAAGGAATAGCACAGAGGACATTAGGAGAAGGAAGGGAAAAATGGTGGGGGGGGAATTGGAGGGAGAGATGAACCATGAGAGACTATGGACTCTGAGAAACAAATAGGGTTTTGGAGGGGAGGGGGGAGGGGGGATGGGTTAGCCCGGTGACGGGTATTAAGGAGGGCACATACTGCATGGAGCACTGGGTGTTATACGAAAACAATGGATCGTGGATCACCACATCAAAAACCAATGATGTATTGTATGGTGACTAACATAATAAAATTAAAAAAAAGAAAGTGAGATGCTGATGTTTCCAACCGTTCTCGTTGAATTGCCTGTTTATCCCTTCATTTCTGTCCATTTGTTCTCCATGTATTTTGGTACTCTCTTGTTAGGTGGTATGATTATAACTGTCATATAGTCCTAATATACTCGCCCTTCTATCATTACACAGTGTTCACCTTTATTCCTAAAAACAATTTTTTGGTTTGTTTTAAAAATGCTCTCTGATACTAATATAGCTGTTCTAGCTTTTTTGTGGTTGCTGTTTGCCTGATCTTTCTTGATCCTTTTGCTTTCAACCTGTTGGTATCTTTGAATTGAAAGTGTATCTTTCATAGACAGTGTATGTATGGATCTTGTTTTTTAAAAATTTTTATCTGTATATTTCTGCTTCTGCGTGGACTATCTAATCTATTCATATTTAATGTTATTGACATAACTGTATTTATATCTGAAAGATTACTTTCTGTTTTCAACATCTCATGACTTTTTTGTTTCTCTTTTTCCTTTACTGCTTTCTTTTGCGTCAAGTGCATTTTTAAAAATATAGCAGTTTAATTTCTGTAATTTTTTTTTCACTGTATGTTTGAGTTGTTTCCCTAGTAGTTGTTCAAGTTCTTACCACGGACATCTTCACTTATCAGACACACCTTCAGATGTATATGACCTTAATTCTAAGAACTCTAGAAACACCATACCCATATGCTTTTATTCTACTTCCCCTCTCAGAGTGACATTATTTATTTATTTATTTTTTAAAGATTTTATTTATTTTTTTGACAGAGAGAGACAGCGAGAGAGGGAACACAAGCAGGGGGAGTGGGAGAGGGAGAAGCAGGCTTCCCGCGGAGCAGGGAGCCCAATGTGGGGCTCGATCCCAGGACCCTGGGATCATGACCTGAGCCAAAGGCTGATGCTTAATGACTCAGCTACTCAGCTACCCAGCTCCCCATTTTTTTTCTAATTTTTGCTTAACATATCCTTTTTTTTTTTTAATTTTATTATGTTATGTTAGTCACCATACAATACATCATTAGTTTTTGATGTGGTGATCCATGATCCATTCTTTTCATATAACACCCAGTGCTCCATGCAGTACTTGCCCTCCTTAATACCCATCACTGGGCTAACCAATCCCCCTCCCACCTCCCCTCTAAAACCCTGTTTGTTTCTCAGAGTCCATAGTCTCTCATGGTTCGTCTCCACCTCCAATTTCCCCCCCTTCATTTTTCCCTTCTTTCTCCTAATGTCCTCCATGCTATTCCTTATGTTCCACAAATAAGTGAAACCATATAATTGACTTTCTCTGCTTGACTTATTTCACTTAGGGTTAACCCCCCCCTTTTTTTTGACATTATTTGTTATAAATATATTGCATGTATAGGTGTTACAACCTCAACATTACATTACTATAAATTTTATTTTATACAATCTTTTTTTTCTTTAATAAACTGAGAGAAGAAAAGAGAGTAGGTGTATACTTACAATTTTTGTTTTATTAACCTCATGATTTGTTTCTGGATCCATTCCTTTCTTCTGTGGATCCCGTTACCATCTGGGATCATTTCTTTAACCCAATAGAATTCTGTTCCCATCCATCTCTTTTGTGTCATTACTGGAAAATACATTTCTGTGTTTTAGGCCAAATAGTACATTATATACATATGTTTTATATAATTGCATTTTAAATCAGTAAGAGAAGAAAGCAGAAGCAATATGCATTTATACTTTCTGAAAATAATCACATGATTGCCTTTATAAGTTCTCTTTGTTTTATAAGGTGGATTCAAATTATTGTCTGGGGTCCTTTTTTTTCTGCCCGACGAACTCCCACTAGCATATCTTTTAAGGAAGTTTTGCGAGGAACACATCTCCTGTTTTTGTTGATCTCAGAATGTCTTTATTTCACCTCCATTTTTAAAAGATAGTTTTACTGGATACGGGATTCTGGGTTGACATATTTGTTGTTGAGCACTTAGAATATGTTGCCCCACTGCATTCTAGCCTCTGCTGTATCTGATAAATTGGCTGTTTATCTTATCTGGGTTCACTTGTAAGTGCTTTGGTCATTTTGAAAATTTCTCCTTGTTTTAGGCTTTCAGAATTTTTACTATGAGTTGCCTTTACATTTATTCTAATTGGAGCTTGTGTAGCTTGCTGTGTGTGTTAGTGAATGTTTTCAGTAAATTTGGAAAGTTTTCAGTCATTATTTCTTTGAATATTTTTCTACTCCTTCACTCCTCCGTGTCTGGGAAATACATTGCGTGTTTGGTGCATTTGATGACGTCCCACATTTCTCTGAGGCTGCTTGTTTTCCTTCATTCCTTTTTCTTTCTGTTGTTTGGACTGTATGATCTCACATGATCTTTTTTCAGTTTTTCTAATGCTTTCTTCTGCCAGCTCAAATCTACTGTTGAGCCTGCTAAGATTTTTTTTTTAATTCAGTTACTGTATTTTTCTTTTTCTTTTTCTTTTTCTTTTTAAAGATTTTATTTATTTATTTGAGAGAGAGAGAATGAGAGACAGAGAGCATGAGAGGGAGGAGGTCAGAGGGAGAAGCAGACTCCCTGCCGAGCAGGGAGCCCGATGCGGGACTTGATCCCGGGACTCCAGGATCATGACCTGAGCTGAAGGCAGTCGCTTAACCAACTGAGCCACCCAGGTGCCCTATTACTGTATTTTTCAATTCCAGAATTCCCATATGGTTATTTTATTTTATTTTATTATTTTATTGTGTTATGTTAGTCACCATACAATACATCTTCAGTTTTTGATGTAGTGATCCATGATTCATTGTTTTTGTATAACACCCAGTGCTCCATGCAGTATGTGCCCTCCTTAATACCCATCACCAGGCTAACCCATCCTCCCACCCGTCTCTTCTCTAAAACCCAATCAATGTGATAGAACATGTTAATAAGGGGAGAGAGAAGAACCAATTGATGCAGAAAAAGCATTTGACAAAATACAGCATCCTTTCCTGATTAAAACTCCTCAGAGTATAGGGATAGAGGGAACATTCCTCAAGTTCATAAAATCCATCCATGAAAAACCCACAGCGAATACCATCTTCAATGGGGAAAAGATGAGAGCCTTTCCCTTAAGATCAGGAACACGTCAAGGATGCCCACTCTCACCACTATTGTTCAACATAGTACTAGAAGTCCTAGCAGCAGCAATCAAACAACAAAAAGAATAAAACGGTATTCAAATTGGCAAAGAAGAAGCCATATGGTTCTTTTAAAAAAAATAATTTGCTATTCTGTATGATGTAAGAACTAATGGTATTTTTTTAAAGGTTTTATTTATTTGAGAGAAAGAGTAAGCATGAGTAGGTGGAGGGGCAGATGGAGAGAGTCATCAAGAAGATTCCCACTGAGTGTGAAGCCCTCCATGGGGCTCCAACCCACAACCCTGAGATCATGACTTGAGCGGAAGTAAGAGATTTAACCAAATGAGCCACCACCCAGATGCCCCAAGAACTAATGGTTATTGAGAGCTCATTATGTGTCAGGCCCCACTGTGAGTGTTACATTTGTACTGGTTCATTTATATTCACATTAACCCAAAGAAGGACTTACTATTAGCACCATCTGAGTTTAGGGTTGTGGAGACTCAGGTGAAAGGAACATAGGCAAGCTGCCCCAGGCCCTGCCTAGTGAGTGGGAGAGCCAGGGCTCTGCACAACGTGGTTTGAGCCCAAGATGCATGCCCTCAGCCCACTGCCCTCCGCCCACTGCCCCCACCTACCGAGTGCTCAACAGCGCTGTGCCCCCTTCTCTACAACCTCATCCTGACATTTTCATCTGCTATTTCATCAAAAATTGGGTAGTAGATTCTACAATTCTAGAACAATATAAAAGTATCATATGTGATTTTTCACTAAGCCAAGGTATCCAAAAATATTGTAGAATTCATCCTTAATTATATTTCAAATGTTGGGCCTAACTACAATTACTTCTGTACCTTCCTACCAAAGATCAGATTTTTACTAATTACATCATCAATGGGTCAAGATATGTGTGTCAAGAGAATTCATCTACCTTATTAGTAGACTGCCTCATATACTCAGTACTTTCAAATACAGAAATACTCTGATAATATAAATTTACAAATAATAGATGTCTCCTTAAACATCCAAACTTATTCTTACAATTCAAGCACTTAGTGCAGAAAATTTTGTAACATGTATATGCTCCTTCTGTAAATTAGAATATCTTTGCTAACAGCTTAGCCTTTTCACAACAGATGAAGGTTATTCTGTATGTTGAACAATAACACAGCATTGTTCTAAAACCCACTAAGATGTGCACAACCACTTTCCCCTTAAATGGACATGCATCTTTGCAACATTTCGTCATTTGATTAGGAGAGTTTTTATATTCTCTCTTAAATATCACATTATAGACCATCTAACCTAGTTTTCTTAATGCACTTGCTTCTATAAAACCCCCACCTCCCCTCCATCTCTTCTTATGATAGCTAAACTGAGAAAGTAATGAACAACTTAATTAGAAGCTAGTGTTTAATGTAAGAGTAAATAGGTAAAGAGCATCAGCCTGATGGATTCCTTTATGGGTAAATTTTATAAGCACTAGAGCATGGATTCAGATAGCTCGTGTCCTCGCAAGGTAATTCAGCTTGTTTCAAGGTTCTTCCCAGTGTTCCAGACAGTTAAGACAGCCAGGTGAGTGACTGCCAGATGAAAGAGGATTTGCTATATTTATCTTTGACTACTAATGTCCTCAAAAGTGGATAATCATTTTGCAGCAGCGCCATTTACTTGTCTATACAAGCTAAATGCTCCGTTGTAATTATCCTTCAAAACAAGTGCCTACATCTGATGACTGGTCTAGACAAGTGACATTGATGTGGCATAATTCTCATTCCTCTGATGCACCTGTCAGTGACAATCATCTTTCTGAGAATGATGGATAATGTGAACAGTGGACTCCAAAAGGTCTCCCGAGCTTTCTGTGGTTCTGATCCCTTAACTAAAAGTTCTTAGTAATAGGAAGTTCTTTACTTGGAAAGGGAGTTGTCTCAGTGTTGGAAACACACTCCAAATGGCTGGGCTCTAACAGGTGATTTTAGTGACTTATAATGAAAAGTCACCAGAGTCTAAGTGTCTCTGGACGTCACTACTATGACAAGATGTCAACCAGTGAACTGAGGAGCTTGTTCCAACAGTAGGAAGGGATTCAATAAAAACCTCTTATCAAATTAAAAGGATTACAGAGGATCCAGTGAGTTCCCAGAAGCATGCTAGACACATTAATCATGGGGACCACCAAGGCCTGCCCCATGCACCAAGGAGCTCTTGGAGTATAGTCACCATTGTTCTTTAGGTGCTGAATCCCTGGGGTAGTTTTAAAGGTTAGACTGCATTTTCACTGCCACATCATTGAAAGTGAACTTGAAGCTATCAAGGTTTCTCCAAAGAATATTCCCTTGTAACACTTTTTAGAGAATACATGAGAATTTGCTTTGTGGAATTGTTGTTAGAAAATCTGATTTTTTTTATCACTTGTCAAACCCGCACCTATCATATGCTACCTGGTTACCTTCTCTGTCCTCCAGGAGGGAGGGTGGGCAGCAGTTCGGACATTTTTCCTGGCAATGATATTTTAATGCTCAGACTATTTGTCATCTAGAATTTCATCCTTCATCATTCCACCCATTTTTCTTTTCAGCTTTTCAAAGAGGTAAGACAAGAATCTTAAAAGAGGTCAAAGATGGAAGAGATTCTGAATCAGTGGTTTGGTCTCAGGCAGATGGAAGTCCTTGAAAAGGGTGGGTCAAGTAGCACGTAGACTTCATAATAGGATGCCTAAAACAGAGGCTGGAAATCCTACCAGCCATGCTGTGGATACGTGTAGCATATTGTTCAATGATCAAGATTTCAGGAAAAAAATCAGCATTGGGTTGAAAAGCTTACTTACGTGGCATACTTTCCAAAAGGCAGATGGCTATAAAGGTATTTCTATAACTAAGAGAAGCACAGAACAAGACAGTGGTCAAGGTGTGTCTCAGCATTGAGTTACACACTGGCTCAGTGTATTGGTGTGCTGATGCACACCAATTAATTTTATTTGATACAGAGTTTATTTACTCATTTCTCCATTTATTCAGCATTCATGTAGCATCTAACGGGGACCAAGCATGTGGTAGACATTGAAGAATAATAAGTAAGCCTTTTCTCCACTCTCAAGAAATTCACAATCCAAATGGTGACAGATGCAGAGACTAACTTTTCTTCTTTTTTTTAGTTTTATTTTATTATGTTAGTCACCATACAATACAATACATCACCATACAATACATCAGTTTTTGATGTAGTGATCCACACTTCATTGTTTTCATATAACACCCAGTGTTCCATGCAGTATGTGCCTTCCTTAATACCCATCACCAGGCTAACCCATCCCCCCACCCCCTCCCCTTTAACACCCTCAGTTTGTTTCTCAGAGTCCATAGTCTCTCATGGTTCGTCTTTCCCTCCAATTTCCCCCCCTTCATTTTTCCCTTCCTTCTCCTAATGTCCTCCATGCTATTCCTTATGTTTCACAAATAAGTGAAACCATATGATAATTGACTTTCTCTGCTTGACTTATTTCACTTAGCATAATTTCCTCCAGTCCCATCCATGTTGATGCAAAAGTTGGGTATTCATCTTTTCTGATGGCTGAGTAATATTCCATTGTATATGTGGACCACATCTTCTTTATCCCTTCGTCTGTTGAAGGGCATCTCGGCTCTTTCCACAGTTTGGCTATTGCAGATATTGCTGCTATGAACATTGGGGTGCATATGGCCCTTCTTTTCACTACATCTGTGTCTTTGGGGTAAATATCCAGTAGTGCAATTGCTGGGTCATAGGGTAGTTCTAGTTTTAATTTTTTGAGTTACCTCCACACTGTTTTCCAAAGTGGCTGTACCAACTTGCATTCCCACCAACAGTGAAAGAGGATTCTTCTTTCTCCACAACCTCGCCAAAATTTGTTGTTTCTTGCCTTGTCAATTTTTGCCATTCTAACTGGTGTAAGATGGTATCTCAGTGTGGTTTTGATTTGAATTTCCCTGATGACTAATGATGAAAAACATTTTTTCATGTGTCTGTTAGCCATTTGTATGTCTTCTTTGGAGAAGTGTCCGTTCATGTCTTCTGCCCATTTTTTGACTTGATTATTTGTTTTCTACATAGAACTCAGAAAAAGGTACCTCAAGGTCTAAAACTATAGAAGAGGAAGTCACTAACTGTGCCTTGTGAGGATCCAAAGAAGGCTCTGCATGCTGGGTTGTCAAATAAGACCCAGTGTTTATCAGGCTCAAAGGATGCCATGTATTTCCTGGATGTGTAAACAAAAGAAACAGGATGTGTATCCAGAAAAGTAAGCAGCGACTGGATCGGGCGTGAGTTTACCAAATTACAAAGTGTGAAACTTCACCTCACCTGATGTTTCAGAGCACGAGGAGGAAGCATTCAGGATTTGACTGTCAACGTTAGCGTGGCGGTGGAGAAAACCTGGGTGGGGAAGGGCAGGCCTCGGAAGCAAGCAGTCCCAATCGCCATCAGTGATGATGAAGATGTGATGGAGACATTGCCGTGGAATGAAGAAGGAGTCAGAGAAGTCAAGGTGAAAAGTAACATACTTGATGACTCAGGCGACACTGGGGAGTGGGGAGGGAGGCGTCTAGGAAGTCTGATGGGCGTCTTCAGCATAAATGAGAACACTGACATCAGAATGGAGGGGAATAGAGGGAGTGCAAACTGGCTGGGTGTTCACAGTGTCTGGTGTCATACTAACTCCTTTCCATGGGTTCTCTTATCTCATCCATACAGTAACACACCATCCATATAATATGAAAGGAGACACTGTTAATATTTGCGTTTTACAGATGAGAACAGCAAGGCTTAGGGAAGTTAGGCAACTCTCCCCATCAACAACTCTTAGATGGAAAAGGCAGAAAGAGCAAAAGGATCCCCGTCTTTCTCGGTCCTGTAGGTGCAACAAGTGGGCCTACTTCATTCCTTCCCTCTGCCTCTCTCTTTGCTGGAATGAAAACCTCTTAAGGAAAACATTTGTATCCAATGCGGCCCACTTTCCCTCTAGTACCTATTAAGTGCCCAGCACACAGCAAGTGTGAAAAGACTGTCGCTTGGAACATGCTTGAACCTTGGACATAGAGCTGGTGACACCACTGCCCTAGACTCTAACGGCATTGCTTATTGGTACCTTAAAATCCGCATTTGCTCGGGATTGCTGTGACATAGAGAAAAGCACAACCGAACACTAACAGTAACTGCCAGGGATGTTCCAACGGGCCTCAAAAGGGCACAGGTTGGCTCTGAAGCCATTATCTCTAGTGTCCAAACCTACCCTACACCTTGATGCTGGGTCCAGCCTATGAAACATCCTGGTTGCTTTGGCACCTGCTCCCTGGAGGCTCTGCAAACAAGGTCAGGAAAGGAAGCTGGGAAGAAGGGGAGGGACTCAGTCCACATCCCCTCAGCAATGGCTCTCCATCCAGGCAGTGAGAGCTGGTTTCACTTCTCTCGCTTCCCAGCACCTCGGGAACCAGGCTGAATGTACTGCTGTGCTGGCCGGAGGCTCTTCGGGGGGTTCCCCAGCGCTCCCTCAGCACCCCTGGGCTGCCACAGGGGTCCCTTGTGTCTTTCAGTCTTCCCATATCTGGTCAACCAGCTCATTCTATTAAAGTTCTGTCCATGGAAATAAAGAACATCAGTTCCATCTTCCTGACTAGCCGATGACTGACAGAGAGTGTCAGGTGTTTACTTCCCCCTTTTAGCTGAGGAGAACTCTCAGATCCTCCAGCAGAAAACTCTCTCAGGCTGGGAGGCAGGCTCTTGGTCCTGACGACGTAGCTCCCCAGGCACCTGGTAAGGCGCACGTGAGCGAAGCCCGGGAAAGGTCATGCACAGCAGGTCTGTAGATGCCGAGAGGACAGCACCACCATTCAGGCCATAAGGCATCAGCTCTGTAGATGCTCAGACTTCACTGACTTCGTGCACCCAGCTTCAGAGAGGAAGAATAAAAGAACAATTGAATTCTCTAACTTCTTTTTTTTTTCTTAAAATGGCAAATTTCCACAGTCCATTACTTTATGGACTAGCTGTTCAACTCACTCCTAAATGATCTAACAGAAACTGTGCCTTAAAATTATTTCTGAGTCAAGCATTCTTGCTCTACAGGGACTGTATAAGCACCGATATTTTCATTGATTTTTTTTAAATATAATCACTTGTTATGATCTTCAATATCTTGCCCTAAAAGACAGTAAACCTCCCTGGTCCAAAACTTCAGAGAGTATCCGCACGGTGCTTAATGATTATCTGTTTTGTTCAGCTAATCGGTCATTTGTACGTGTTTGGCACCAGCTGATAAATGGCAAGCCAGAATAAACTACTGTTTAAATGCCAGCAGAATCCTCTAAAGGGTTGTTAGCTTTAAAAAAAAAAAAAAGAAAGAAAGAAAGAAAAGAAAATTACCTTTGGTCCTGCTCCATGGAATTGGGCATTCGAGTTGTGTCAGCGTATCTGTAGGCCTCATCCCGAGGGTTCTGAACGAAGAGCAGGTGCAAGGGAGGGAAGGAGCCAGGCTACATCCGGGACCGCGTGCATGTCAGAGAACACTCCATCTGTCCTCTCGTTCTCTACGAGTGGGAACCGACTCAGAGAGTTGAACTGATTTGCCCAACGTTATAGAGCTCAGTGGAAGCAGGGCTGAGCCAAGAATTCAGGTCCACAGACATCCAAAACAAGGACGCCTTCTACTCACTTCAGAACATCACCAGTACTAACTAGGATTTTGTGCTTGGACCAAGAGGCAGCAAGCTTTTTCTATAAAGGGCCACGTAGTATGTGTTTTAGGCTTTGCAGTCATCCGGTCCTGGTCATGGCTTCTCGGCTGTGCCCCTGGGCCAGGAGAGTAGCCATCGTGAGCTAATGAGCCTGGTTGTGCTCCAGCGAAATCCTACTTACACAGACGGGCATGGGCCAGATTTGGTTCATTGATGGTTGTCCGCTGACCCCCTGAGTCAGCTCGCCAGAGCAAAGAGGCCTAAATCCCTCGACTTAAGTGGGCTGGAGTTCACTTCTCCCACACTTAGAGTCTCGGCGGATACTGAGAGGCCAATGTGTCGGTGATGTCAGGACCCAGGGAAATTTATGCTTTTTCCCCCCGCAAGCCTTACCATAAAGCCTCCAACCCTGTTCCCCAGATATCTGCCCCCACCCCATCTATCAGCTTTGAATTCCAGCCGGTGAGGATGGCCAGGAGGACGTGGGGACATAGCCATGTCCTCTAAGAGCCAACTCGGAGGTTGCTCACACCACTGTGACTCTCCTTTCATTCGTCACTCCTCGGTCACACGGGCTCCTCCAGCGATTGGAGAAGCTGGGGAGGTGACTAAGATTCTAGCAGCCAGGTACCCTTGCAGGTTCCATTCCCAAAGGAAGGCAGATGGTGGACATTGCAGATAAATAGCACTGCGCCTGCAGCAGATATGAAACCGATAAGGAATTTCTTAGGGTGTGTAAGAAATAAAGCTGCTTTGTTCAGTCATCGAGAGACCCATTTGCTAATATTTCCTTCAGAAACAGCTGCGTCAAGACTACTCTACCCTCCTTACAGGGAAATGTTACTCTCTAGTAGAATGAGCAGAATAGGTCTCGTTTGACTCCACTGTTCAATAGTCTTGTGGGGTTTCGCTCTCTGTGTCCCCATCCGTAAAATAGAGCTTAAGTAGATTGAAAGAGAAGGGTTATGTGAAGGTCGAGATCCACAGCAGGACATCAATAGATCAAAAATATTAGTTCTTCTTCTTCATTATAAAACAGGGAATTAAATATTCATGTTTGTTAAATAAATTTTTCAACACAGGCAAGCTAAATATGATTTAACTCTCAGGCTATGCCTCTTTCTTTCCCCCCTCCCCTTAGCTTTACTGAGGTATAATTGACAAATAACATTGTATATATGTAAAGGGTACAACAAGATCCTTTGATATATGCATATATTATGAAAATATTATCGCCATCAAGTTAATTAACACATCTATCACCTCAAATAGCTACCTTATTTTTTGCAGGATAAAAATGCTTAAAATATTTTTTCCTAGCATAATTCAAGTATATAACACGGTATTGTTAACTATTTTAAGTCCTCAGGCCTTATGCGTACAACTGAAAGTTTGTTCCCTTTGACTAGTATCTGCTCATTTCCCACACACACCCCCAACCCCTGTCAGCCACCTTTCTACTCTGTTTCTATGAGTTCATTTTTTAAATTCCACAAATCTGTGATACCCATATAATATTTGTCTTTGTCTGTCTGGCTCATTTCATTTAGTATAATGTCCTCCAGTTTCATCCATGTTGTCTCAAATTGCAGGAGTTCTTTCTTTTTCTTGGCTGAATAACATTCCATTGCATCTGAACGGATAAAGACAATGTGGCATGTATTTTATGGGGACCATGCTAGTATGCTTGTGTGAAAGACTGAGGGTGGATATGCCAAACATGTCCTCAAACCAAATACCAAAAGCTATTTAAGAGAGCCTTGTCATAATGATCTGCCAACACAGATAGGACATGAATCGATGTTTATTGTAGGGACCATGGCACTCAGCTTACTTGGTTCAATAGCCACATTTTGAAAGTATTGGATGCTTGATTCAAATGGTGAAGGCCCTTTCCCCTTGTCCTCAGGCATCAACCCCTCTGTCTCTTGAAATGCTTCAGAATGCAAAGAAATTGCAAGCAGGGTATTTGTGACATTTTCTTTAGCAAATGGTTGTTTCCAGAGCAGGCAGCCCAGTGAAAGCTTGTTCTAAGATAATGATTTTCATATGTACACAAATTGGTAGCAGCTCCCTTTCCTCCCACATTCGCCACAATGTCATTCTAGACCCCGGATTGGGCATCTTGGTGAAACCAGCAGGGAGTTTTCAAAGAAGCCCGCAGGATAGGGGCGCACCCAGAGCACAGGTTCATTTCTCTCATAAATAAGGACCAAGGCAGGTTGATGTCTGGCTTTCATCCATCCACACACTGTACTAAAAAAGGAAAATATATATAGGGCACTGAGTGGTAAAAACACTCGATGTTCAGAGCCCAGCGTGGTTTGGTGCACTCAGGCATCCCCGGATGGCGAATCCCCGCCCTCCAGGGTGTATTGAGACTTGGTTCTCAATGATTCCATGAACACTTCCCTTGAGTCTCCATCTTCCCTGCTTTGAACCTGCCCAACAAACGGCCGTCTTGTTCTTTGAGCTCACTTTGCTTATTGCACAAGCCTGACAAGGTAAGCCAAGCACTTAACTGTTGGGTTGCTCTTTTCTGGGAAGCCACCTCAGATTGGCCACGTGCACAGCCCCCATCGCAAAGGCTGTGGATGCACAATGTTCATCACGTGACCCTCCAGCAGAGCCATGGCCATGAGAAGAGCCTAGGTACCCAGAGGCCGTCAGTCCAGAGAACCAGCAACAGCCTATAGTCCAATAATGCTGAAGTGATCCAAGCATCCATCGAATCCACCCTCATGGAGTTTGAATGAGAGGCTTGCCAACAGTTGGCAGTTCATGAACAGGACAGAAGATGCCATTGAGAAAGCTTTAAACAGGAGCCCTGAGAAGTGGGTCAGTATGCTAAGCACCAGATCAGGGAAATGTTCGTCCCCACTGCGGCTGCAGACAACCAGAGCAGTGGGCCCTGAATCTCTGTCAAGTTTATGTACCAGGTATATGGCCGATTTAGTCTTCCCTATTCCCCATATCTTTACAGCAAAATAAGGTTTCTTACATTGCCTAAGAAACTCTGAGTTTGTCTATTTCTTGCCACATTCTGTTCGTGACCTTGGATCTCTAAATCTCAGTTCTCACCGCCCTTGCTGTGCCACATTCACTGAGTTTCCTAGAGTGAGAAACAACCAACCTTCCTCTCCTGCCAAGCTCTTCTCCTCTGGAGTGCTCACAGCCTCTTCAACAGGACCTGGTACCTGCTCCACCACCAGGAACCGCTTAACCTAGGCTGCTCCTGCATCACAAACCGTACTGAGGTTTGAAGATCTTCTCAGTACTGATTACTTACTTCCAAATATCTGTAACATCCAGGGTCCCTACCTGGTTCAGTGTGGAGCCACTTACCCACTGACACATGGGGAATAGAAGGCCCTCAAGATTACCAGGCACATTCACCTTCTGTGATGTTTAGAATTTCCTTGGCAATTGATGATCCCCAGCTGCGAACTTGGTATAGTTAGAGTCAGGAGAACCTGGTTCTAGAAACTGTGTTTCCCCCCAGCAAACCTCAGAATCTTGCATGTACATTGGGAATATAGTTTTGCTTCCGTAGACCACTTGCGGAGTAACAGTAATAGCCAGACTAGGACTCACATCATTTGTTACATGTGGTGGTTATAACTGCAATATTTTCAAAACCTTCCCTAAAGCTGATGATGGTTTTTTTGAGCCCATGCTGTAAGGTGTTAACATGATTTTCATAGGTGGATATATATGTCAGAGAACTGTGGGAACATTATATTAAAACTACCTGTTTTTTAAACTTCACTGTCTGCATTTGAGGAGTGACAACATAATTTACATTAGTGGGAGGAATGCTCTTTCATTTGGAAAAATACTTTAATGGTCTTTGGTTATATAAAGATCTTAAGTAACTGAGCCAATTGTAGAAGGAAATTAAAGGAAAAGGAAAGAGAGAGAGACCCCCCTGAGCAATTATTTTACAGAGCACTCTCTCCTGAGGGGCAGAAACAGGGAAACACATCACTGCAGGGATTTTATTTCGGTCTTAAACGATTTTTCCTTTCTTCCCTTAATAGATCTAAACGAGGAATACAAGGGACCTGGAACTAGGCAAAGAGCAAAGCTGGGGGTGGGAGCTCTATTCTGAAGAGTAAGGAATCCAAACAATAGGCCAGTTGGCCAAGGAGGATGTCAGCCACTGGGGACCTCCAATGAAAGAACATGGTCAACAGGTTTTAAGGGCTTTCTAAAAATTCTATTATACCAACTACTGAGTACAGCCTTTTTCACCATTGTAGCTTCTCAGCTTTGTGCAGGATGAGAGGGTAAGTCTGCATCCATGCTTGAGATGGGGCAGGGAGAAGGGGCATCTTTCCTTCCTGCCAGGTATTCCTGAGCCCCTGGAGAAGCCAACAGCTCTGTTTCTGTTGTGCCGGCAGGTGATTTGGGTTAGGAAACGGGAGCAAATCCTGCAGCTTATGTACAGAACAAAACGTGACAAGATGGGTCTGAGGAAGGTGAGACTCAGAGACTCTCAAAACTTCAGTTAGTTTTCAGAAAATCAAGGAAAGGGAGCCCAATAAAAGCAGGGAATCTCTGCAGCCATGCATAGCCCAAAGGTTTCACTGAATGTGAGTACATCAGAGAGATTTTGGACATGCCTCAAACCTGGAGCTACTTTGTATATCCGCAGAGGCTGAAGTCCTATCCTACAGATGAGGCAACAGGATGTAATGAGGAACAAAAGTTGGCTTTGAGCCTACGTGGTGTTGGGTAAGTTGCTTAAATTCTGGGACTCAGTATCGTCAACTACAGGCTCTTGGAAGGTTGCAATGAAGGCGAGAGAATGTCTGTAAAGTGCTCAGACGTAGTAAGTAAATGGTAGCCATTGTTGGGCGTACTCACAGACATGCATGTCCCATGCCAACTTGACCCACAGCAAAAATCGAGTTTATTCTGAGACACCCTTATGCTTGAACCTCAGGCTTCTCAGGGGTAAAGACTGCCACACCTGCATGTGTGGAGGGCCTTAGACACTATGAGCATTCAATATTGAACAGCAAAGCTCTTTCCACACTACCTAGCAATTTATTTCTGGGTTAATATGAGGTGATGCTTTCAACCTATAAATCCCATTAAGTTTGAATCCCGGTTACTTGGAGATAATGCATAAGAAATGAGGTTGTCATGGCAATTTAGATCTGAGACTCACACCCGATCATAGACCCTAGCTCTGAGGCTCAAGAGACAGTATATTTTCCATGCTTCATTTTTCATACTGGAATCCTCTTCTGCTTCCAGCATCCAAAGACTCAATTGCTGGAGTCTCTGTAGGGTAGAGACTGTCTTTTTAGATTGGTCAAATAGTGCTCTTAGGTGGTAATTAGAAACCTAATATATATTTTCTTATATTGGGAAATTTCACATAGAAAACTTCTATGTATCTAAAGCTTTTAGTAATGACTGTTTTTTAATCTAATAAATAGTTTGAGGTAAACATAGAGATAATTTTCAAGTGTATTTCCCTTGATAACTATGTGATATCAGCTCTGCACTGTTCTAAATAAAACCCTTTCATTATCTACCGTAAGGCTGTATTATCAACATTCGGCAAATAAAACATACCTTACCCTTGAGAACTCTCTCACAGAATTTAGCTCAGAGACATTTTTCAGATTTCTCTTTGTGACATGATTACTTAAATTATTGTAAGGTGCGCATATGTCCCAAACTATTTGAATTGTGACCTCTATACGGTAGGAAGATCACTTTATCACGAGACCTTCCAGAGAGGTTAGAGGTTCTAAATTGTTTACCCTGTTGCCTCAGAATATGATAGCAAAAGAATTATGTGCTTTTATATGCTATTCCGGCTATTTGAAGAACCCTTTTTGACCATTTTGCTTCTTTTCCTACATTTATTGTTTTCAAAGAGCACAGGTTTTTAGGAGCAGAGCTCCCAGCTTTTAGAAGACTGGCAGAGACCTCGGATTCATCTACTGACATGGGACAGAGCCACCTAATTCTGTTTGGCCTTGACACTTTCTTGATCTTTCTGCTTTCAAACACCATTTAGCACTTTATCTAAGACAATGCTTCTTCATGAATACCATATTATTAATATTTCCAAGGGTACAAAATGACCTTCAACCCTATTGTGATGTTCTAACGTATACTATCTGGAAATCCACTTAAAATGAAAATCATTAGGCTCTATCCGTCTTTTTATAAAGATCAAACCCAGCTGAGAAAGAAAAACATGAAAAATGTTATTACACAGTTATAAGCAAAATTTAGAAAGTATTCTCAAGAAGAACAATTAACTTCATATTCAAAATAATATGTGAAGGTATTTCTGTTCTCTCTGAAGACAGTAGGTTTCGAGAATGTTCTGAGTATTTCCAAATTCACAGAGCTAATAAATGGCATGCTCAGGATTGAATATTCTTTGGTTGTATTAATTTATTCATTAAACTTTACTGAGAAGCTAAGATATGCCAGAAATGCCAGTCTCTTTGCTAAGGGACAAGATTCACTGCCCTACTCTGTTAAAATCATAATGTCATAGGCAGACAGATATATCAGCCAATGAAGTGCCATACTACGTGATAAATGCTACAAAGGAAGAGCATTCCTTCTTTCCAGGAGGCCAGGGAAATCTTCAAGGACAGCATACCTTCTGTCTGATCTGGGTCTGAAAGGCTGGCATGGCCTCGGGACTAGTGGGAGAAGCACATTTAAAAAGAGGGAACAGCCAAAGCCATGGAAGCCGGAAACAGCCTTCTGTGCCTGGGGACCACAGGGGGTTGGGACCATGGGAACGTGAAATGCCAGGGTCTGAGAGGCAGGAGTTGAAGCTGGGAGAGGAGGGGGTGGAGAATGTGCCAAGGCTTTTGGTGTTTCTGCCTTATCTTTATCCGTGGTTTCTTTCTTTGGAGGACTTCCTGAGGTTCTGCTCACACTTGGTAAACGTAAGATGGTTTTGTCTCATTTTTCTTTTTAAATCAACTCTTCTGAGACCCAACAGACTTTACACATCTACTCACTGCAAATTAAAAAGTCTCGTATTCTCTGGGGCGCCTGGGTGGCTCAGGCGGTTGAGCGTCTGACTCTTGGTTTCGGCTCAGGTCATGATCTCATGGGTCATGAGATGGAGCCCCAGATCAGCGCTCAGTGGGGAATCTGCTCGAGGGTTCTCTGCCTCTGCTCCTCCCTCCCACCCTGCTCCCCAAAATAAACAAATAAATCTTTTTTTTAAGTCTCATATTTTCAACAAATATATAAACCCTGACTTCTTCAAAGGGATTTTTTTTTCAAGTCACTTCCCAAGACATTTGGGGAGTAGCAGTTTGAGTGCATCATACGAATTTGGGACTCGGTAGCCAGGAGTATCTTCCTCTGACAAACCTTCATCCTCTAAGGGGGGAGTTTCATTTCCGGTGTGGCCAAAGCCCAATTTCCCAAAGGAAAATGAAGGAAGAAAGCGGCTGAGCTCAAAATTACGAGTTGTGTCCTGAAATGATGTGGCCCTCGAAAGCATCGAGCTCAGTGTCCTCCTGGGGTGTCTAAAAATGGCACTTTTGCAATCCACAACAGAAGTACCAATAGTGTGACTAATCACTGGGATGAGGGCTTGAAGAGTAATTAATTTCACACGCTTTAAACAGTACTAACACCTCCCCACTCGGCCTTCACAATCAACATACCAGCTCCTTGGCCTCCCTACTAAAGCCAGTTTTTATCAAAAATACAGGCAACACAACTCTCAAGAGAGGAGAAAGAAGAGAGGGACAAGAAAGAGAATTATCTTCAATGATCCGATTTTCTGCCTGAACACCCCCCATGAAAGCATATATATCCTTTCTCTCATTTACGGTAGGATGAAGTCCAACTGGCTTATTTCCCCCAAAATCTTTTTCTCTCCCTGCACTCATGTTAGAGTGGTCCTCTAAAGTATAGGAAAGCACACCCCTCTTGAAAATTCAGCAGTTGTCCCATCCTCCTCTCAAATAAACTACAGACTCTCTGCCTAGCAAGCCCTTTCAGTCTCCCAAGCATCTAGAATATCTGGATATTAATATCGCAGAACACGTGCCCCATTTCAATACTTTCCATGACTCTCCTTTTGTCTGAATTACTAGTTCCTTCCTCACTGCCTCTACATTATAGAGTTGGTGTCTCAGTGTAATAGGTTTTTCCAAACAGCCTTGTACTTCACGTAAATTGTTTTCACGTCTGGCTTTCCCTGTAACAGTAGAAGCTCCTTGTGTTCAAGGAGCATAGCATGTCTTATCTTTGAGTTCTAGCTTGAACAGTGCATAACAACAATGAAATTTGATTGAATTACATTAAACATGTAATGTTGAACTATTTGAACTCAGATTCAGACCTATCTGTATTGGTACCCAATACAATTGTTGTTGTTGAAGAAATAAATACAGTATAAAAAGTTAATGTATAAAAGTAATAGAAGTGGAAAAATGCTAAGCATTCCATAATTGAAAGGAACTAACTGGCGATATTTGAATTTATTTTCTTCCATTTTTGTGCATATTATTTTTGATATATTGATCAATTCCTAAGTATTTTTCCTCCTCCTTTATATATTAGTTCAATAAAAGCGTTCTGTCATATTAAGTGTTTTTATGTGAATATTTTTATTAAATAATTTCTATGCCACCATATTTCATTCTAAAAGCATGGGAGACCGTTGGACTGAACTACAGAATTGGCAATTTCTACAGACCTGATCTCTCCCCTCACTTTTCAAATGAGAGAACTTAATTTTATATGCTTTTTAAAAGTCATTTCTTCTTTAATATTTGCATATTTACTTCTTTCTCGTATACATTGACTACTGTCATCATTATTTTTTAAAGACTAGTTTTAGAGCAGTTTTGGGTTTACAACAATATTGAGAGGAAAGTATAGATATTTCCTGTGGACCCCCTACCCCGACACGTGCACGGCCTCCCCTGCTGTCAACATCACTCACCGGAACGGTGCGTTGTTGACCAAGGATAGATCTCCACTATCAATTCATCATCACCCAAAGTCTGTTGTCTCCCTGAGGGTTCACTCTTGGTGTTGTACATTTTATAGGTCTTGACAAACATATAATGACATGTATCCACCATCATAATATCAAAGAGTATGTTCACTTCCCTGAAACTCCTCTGTACTAGGTCTATATAGCTCTCCAAATGCCCTTCAACCACCCCTGACCCTTTTGTATCCCTATTTTTTTGCCTCTCCCAGGATGTTATATAGTTGAAATCATACAGTATATACATAGCCCCTTCAGACTGGCTTCTTTCACATAGTAACATGCATTTAAGGATCCTCCATACCTTTTCATGGCTTGATAGCTCATTTCTTTTTATTGCTAAAGAATATTCCATTGTCTGGATGGACCACAATTGATTTCTCTGTTCACCTACTGAAGGACATCTTGGTTCCTTCCAAGTTTGGGCAATTGTGAATAAAGCTGCTATAAACATCCGTGTGCAGGTTTTTTGTGGATGTAAGTTTTCAGCTCCTTTGGGTAAATACCAGGGAGCATGATTGCTGGATCACAAGACAAGAGTATGTCTACTTTTGTAAGAAACCACCAAAACTGTCTTCCAGAGTGGCTGTGCCATTCTGCATTCCCACCGGGGACGTATGAGGGCTCCTGTCGCTCCACACCCTCGCCAGCATCTGGTGGTGTCAGTGTTCCAGGTCTTGCCCGTGCTGACAGGAGGGTAGAGGTATCTCACTCTTCAAGTGCCCCTTTGTCTCTGGAATGAAAACATCACAAATGCTTCTCAGTTTCTCTTCCCCCTTTAGGTGGGGTGTGATGGCTAGCGGGGGCTGGAGTTGGGAGTTTCCCTTCCTGGGTCAGTTAGGCTCTGAGAATACCCCAGCAGGTTAGGCTGCAGCTCACTCGTTTCCCCTGGAGGCTGGCCTTGTTAGGAAGACCTGAGTGGTCTGGCATATTTCAGAAGAGTACCTCCTCCCTTTTTTCTGCTGGAAGGTGGAGAGATTTTCATCCAGTATTGAGTGTGGGAATCTGGTCAAGCTCCTAGACGTAAGTCTCACATGTGGTGCCCCCCATACTCACACAACTAGGGCCCCCCAGAGTTTTTAATGCTCGGATTTGTTCAGGCTGTTTGTCAATCACAGTTCAGGTTTTCCTACTCTGCACTGGCGAGCACCATGCTTCTGCTCCTGAGCATCTGCTCCAGTAGACCACGATTCCCCCCATTTGCCTGCTTGTCCCTCCAGCGCTGGAGGTAACACCCTGCCCTATGTGCTCCCGTCTCCTTACGGATCCAAGAGTTGTTGATTTTTCAATCTGTTCGACCTTTTACTTGTTTTGGGGACAAAGGAGCAACAGCTTCCAAGCTCCCTACATGTGGAACCGGAAACTGGAAGTTTCTAAACATCATTTTTAATAAATGTTTTAAACGCATGCACGATAATGAACTGTTCTTCTTACTGGTGGTGTATGTGGGGCATTAAATTTTTTTTTCATCTTTCCACATTAGTATTGTAAATTTTAAAAGGCTGAACCACCTTATGATCCATTTCAGCTGATGATCACATACCAAAAGCTCTCAATTCACTGACCAAAGTCTCAAAAAATAACATTGTTATGGAGGGTTCCCTTTAAGAGTATAGCAGCAGATTTATATAGGACATTGCACAGCATGACTTCTTAAATAACTTCTCTAGAATGTTCTCTGTTTATTCAAAATCCACACTCGCAGAGCTCCTGGAACTCCATCTGCTTCTCCGTGGTTGTCTCCGTGCCCACACTGCTCTTCCCAACACTCTGCACCATCTTGCCTCCCTCATCTTTCCCTTCCAAAGAAATGAACTCCTAAAACTATTTTCTCAAGATGGTCTGCTCCACTGGAATGCTAGTGAACCTTCCATTCTAGTAAATAAATATATTGCTATTAATATCTTTGTGCCTAAAATTTTATCTATATTTTAGATTGACCCATAAAGTGAATTTCCAAAAGTAAGCTTGCTTGGTCAAAAGTTAAGAATACATTTAAAACTTTAAATAGCTGCTGTTATTAGTTTCATTGTGTTCGCATATGTTGAGATGTTAAAGCCCTAACCCCCAATGTAAAATGAGATCCTTAGGGTGGGTCTTATTCTAATCTGACTGGTGTCCTTATAAGAAGAGATTAGGAGACACACACACACACACATACATGGAGGGAAGCCCATGTGAGGACACAGCGGGAAGGGGCAGCCATCTGCAAGCCAAGGAGAGAGACGTTAGGGGGAACCGCTCTCGCCCATCTCTAGATCTTGGACTTCTGGTCTCCAGAGCTGTGAGGAAACACATTTTTATTGTTTAAGGCACCTAGTCTGTGGTATTTTATTACGGCAGCCTTAGCAAAGTAATACAGCTACTTCCATCATTTCAAAAGCTTTAGAACAATCTGTGCCTCCACCAGCAGAATTGGGGAATGGCACTCAGCTCTAAGGAAAAGAACCGGTGTTATAATCATTCCAAAGCAAGTGAGCTGAGGTGCAGCGGCTGTCACCAGGGCAGCTGGACAAGGCATGGCACAGGGTGGCTGCATGAGCCCCATGGGGCGGAAGCCACTGCGAGTGGGTGGGCTCAGCCTCAGTGGCCATGGAAAGAACATCCTACCAGGAGGGTTGGAGGCATGCTCCACAAAGAGCCTTACCAGAAAGGGTAGAGTGGGTGCCCGGAGCAGAGTGAGTCACCTTAGCTTTCCAAGCTGAATAAGTCATGGCTGCAGTCGCCTCCATCACCATGCTCTTGGCCAGGCCTCTGGAAACTCTTTTGAAAATGATCTCCACAAGGTCACCCTGCACAGTGGAAGGAAGATGCACTCAGGCTCGTGTGAGCTGCCGGAGGGACAGCTTCTGAAGGTGTCACGTGGCCCCGGAAAGCCACCCTGGTTTTATTTTTAGTGCTTACATACTTAACTCTCTTTGAAATGTTATAGCAGGGTTGACCAGCTGCAGGTCAGCTCCTGCCCAGGAAACCACGGGAACCCATTCCCTCTCCTCTGAAGGCTTCCTGGTGTGTCTCCCTGCCTCCGCCCTTGCTCCCTGACTACTTCATCCTCCAGAGACCGGTGGAGTGTCTGTTCCATGCACAGGCTTGTCATGGCATCCTTGCTCCTGAGCTCCATCTTTTACAATAGCGTTTTTAAAATTTGCTGCCACCATAATAAAAAAATATTTTTAGCATGTATACCCAACACGTGCATATATATTTTTAATAAATTAAACATGTACTACTATATATGTATAATATATACTATAAAGGCCATAGAGGAAAAGAAAAAGGGAATTAAAGGAAAAGAAATGAAAAGGCTAAATCCAAATCCTTTCACCTTGCATGAAAGATGGCCACAAACAACTCTGTTTTCAGAGTTTGCATTCCTTTCTGTGTCCCCTGAGATGAGATTCACACCAGCCTCTTGTCATTGTTCACAAGGCCATGCTTCTTTGCCACCTCTTTACCTCCGTAGACATTCTTCCCTTGTCTCGATGGTCTACTGGTCCAAACTTCTCATCTCTGAATATCCAGGTTAATGATGACCAATGAAGACCATGTCCCCAGGCAGCAAGAGGAAACAGTGTGCTCTGCCAGAGCTCAAGCAAATAGTACTACATTATTCTTTAAAATTACTTAAAGACATGCCTCACTCACAAGATAAATACACAGATTAAGGACTTACGTATGGAAAAGTAAAATGATGAGAATTCTTAGAAGCACTGAAAATAGTTACACATAAATCTAAGAGTTTTGATCTGGTCATAAAAGTAACTGCAGTTGTCTAGAACTTATTCTTGTAGAACATATGGAAACAGTGGTTAATAGTATTCACATGAGTTCAAAACACAAGACTGTATTAAATACAACTTACAAGTGGAAGGAGGAAGCCAGAGGGCACCCAGTTCCCTATCTCATCATTAGGGAATTCAAGAGAAAACTTTATTTTGAACTTCACTAATAACAGGAATATAGCTTTAAAATCTTTTTGAGAAAGTCAAATATAATGGCCAGTAGCGTATCAAATGACATCAGCATCCTCTCAATTATAAAATAAGGTAAAGCAATCAAAATGTAGTTTATTAAGCAAAAATAAAATAGAAGAAATAATAGGACGGCATAAAAATCGGCATAAAATAAAATGACAGGAGTAAAAGCAGGTAATAGTATAAAGTTATTAAAATGTTCTTAAATTTTTTAATGATGTTGGGGAAGTATTTATTGGAAATATTAAGTTTAAAAAACACAAGTATTTCTAAAATAAAACAAACAGAATACATATATACTTACACACACACACATGCATATATGAGTATGAATAATGTAAGTATGTGTCCACATGCATGTGTGTGCATATATAGAACTATATCTAGAACTATATATTATATACATATATATGCATATACACATATATATTTATATACACACATATATTTTTTAAATCCAAAATCTTACTATCATATCAGTACAAATAAAATCATGGTTTTTTTTAAAGATATTATTTATTTATTTGAGAGAGAGAGAGCAGGCTAGCAGGGGGACAGGCAGGAGAGGGAGAGAGAGAATCCCAAGCAGACTCTCCACTGAGTCCAGAGCCCCATACAAGGCTCAATCTCATGCCCCTGAGATCATGACCTGAGCAGAAGTCAAGAGCCGGACGCTTAACTGACTGAGCCACCCAGGCACCCCCAAATCGTGTTTTAATAATTAGCCAAAGTTCATGTTGTTGCCCCTCCAGGCATTCATAAGATGTCTGCTTTCTACAGTCTTCTCTAAGGGTGTTTATATTTTATGGGGTCCTATAGAAGTGTGTAAAACAAAACAAAACAAAAACTAAAATCCTAGTCTGTTGCCCGTAATTATTTTAAAGATTTTTTATTATTATTATTCATTTGAGACACAGAGATACAGAGAGAGAGAGAGAGTATGAGCAGGGGGAGAGACAGAGGGAGAGGGAGAAGCAAGCTCCCAGCTGAGCAAGGAGCCCGATATGGGGCTCGATCCCAGGACCCCGGGATCATGACCTGAGCTGAAGGCAGACGCTTAACCATCTGAGCCACCCAGGCGTCCCAGTTGCCTGTAATTATTGATGGGAAAATCAAAACTTCAGAATCAAGAGACTTTTGTGACACATATTTTAAAAGGTAAAGATGAAGCTTACAAAAAGAAATTGTAATAGCTTACTCCTTGAGCAAATATGACCCTTCCACGGCATATTTCCCTTAGTTCTTCGGAACAAATATTATGAGTTCCCTTGTTTTCAAATGTATGTTGAATCTATTGTTATACTTATATCATCACTTTTTCCTTTCAAAGTGACTTTTTGAGGTTTGTTTAGCTCTTTCCCTGAGGATCACGAAGCAATTACTGGTAAGGGTGGATGGAGCACTCTTGTGTAGCCCTCACACGTAAAGGGGATTGGTGGGTTCAGAAAGGAGCCCTAGTTTCCACCACCTTCTGGCTGGTGGCATTTTCTACATATTTCCTTCCTCACATTTTTGAGAATATAGCCATAGTTATAATCTAACGTTTAGAGGCCACAGTCTTTCCATGCACTGCCCCACATCTGGCTGCCATGTTACTTCCCTCACCTCGAATTCCCCTGAGTTGGTGTCTGGGGCTCCCCAAGCTCCTGGAAGGAGACATGCTCTCTCCACGGCTGCCTTGAGTGGTGCCCGTGGCCCACATCCCACGAGAAGGGTGGAATCTCCTGGTGCTCCAGAACGGCTGTCCCTCAAGATTAAGATGGACTCTAGGGAATGCTGCTCCCATGTGGAAATGGGGGAAGGCCCTCTGTGAAGCTTCCACCTCTCACACACGTGCCATGCGCTCCCCCCACAATTTAGCAACCTCATTGTGTCCCACAGAGACATGCTCCTCCAAGTACCTCTCCTGAGCAGTTTATTCCAAGGGGAAGGCAGCCTGACAAAGCCAAAAAGGTCCTCTGAGATGAGACGCAAGCCATGGATTCTCAAGATGGCTCCAGTGCTCACCTCCCTGTGGTTGGGGCAAATGATTTCACCACTGCTAGGGCTTTATTTTCACAATCTGAAAAGACGGGATCGTAGGCTGTGTCCTGCATCTTAAGAATGAACACAGGCGTGCTCTGCCTGGGACATGCAGGGCCAGCAAAGGGAACTGATGTGGAGACCGCTCCCACAGTTGCCCTCGACATCTCTGTGTGAAACATTTGCGGGATATTCCCCCGTCTCCCGGACATGGCCTCTTGGGTGTATTTAGTGCATCTGTGATCACTACCTCATGCATTAGATATTTGGGACATGTGTTCTGTATCCACAGGTTCTCTATAGGGTCACCTGCATTAGTCATTTCTACCCTGAACAATTTCTCAACTGAAGATCACAGATATTCTTTCCCTCAACTCTTTGATTCTGTTCCTGATAGAGTTCTATGCACAGTGTGGCTTTCAATTCAGTGCTTTCTAATTACGGGGAAAGATTTCTTTCCCAACTCAAATCATAAATGACACCAGAGCAGAGACACCAGCAAAACCCTGATTAATGGAATTACGCATCACTTTCCATCGCAGCATTTGGAGGCTAGTGGCAATGTGCATAATGACACACCGCATGCTTCAAGTCTGATCAGGATGTCCTGGAAAGAGTACGTATTGCCTCCGGGAGGAATTCACCAGCCGGAAGGGCCGACATCCTGTCGGCGAGCTGGCTTCCCCATTCCCTGGGAAACGATCCTGTGGGTACAGAGTTGAAAGATGTATTTTCCCCTTCTGGCTGGCTCCTTAACTGTTGTTACACATCTGTCATCTGGCTTATTACTCGCACAGTAACACAAACTCAATCAAACTTCCCGGCTTTGGTCATGGGTGTGATCTTGTTAACGACTTTCCCTAAACACGCAGCACAAGAGGGAAACGCAGTCAAATGCAAGTGGAGAAGCGAAGGGCATACGGGGCGTCAGGGATGCCACGGGCTACGTGGGCATTGGTTCACACCCCTTCGGGGGCCTGGGGCAAGGCTGTGTCTCAGTTTCCCCCCCTGCACAAAAAGAAATGACCTCGCAGGGTTACCCTGAGTATTACTGAGGGCGGATGGCAAGACATGCCCAGAGTGTGGCACAAGTCTCCACGTTTGCTCCTGGATTCTCGGGAAATGGATCATTCTATTTCACAGGATTGTATGAAAGTCAAGGGCAATATTTCCTGCAAGAAATGTTACTTCACTTTGTAACCTCCATCATCGTAAAACAAGATGTGTCCAGGCAGAAGAGTTGTTTTTTAAAAAAAGTTACTTCAGTTTAGTAAAAGATTTAGAGTGTCTCCCATTCAGGTACTATGACAGGTTCTAGAAATTCCAAAGTATCTGGAATTCAGCCTGGCCCATAAAGAGCTCATGGTGCACCCCAGCATGCAAATGTATCATTAAATAATTCACTTATAAAAGGGCAACTGTTACATTAATAAATAGATGAGGTGCTATGGAAACTCAGACAAGGGACTATCCACCCAACCTGGCTTCAGGGAAGGCTTCCTGGAAGAGAAAACAACTAATTTGAGTCTCAAAGGAGGAAACAGACTCTGAAGACTAACACAGGGGGAGGTGGTGGGGAATCCAGATAAAGGGAACAACATGCAAGATACAGGGCCGTGAAACTCTGTGTGTGTGTGCATGTGTGTGCTAGAAACCACGTTTTAATATTCACTCAAGTATAAAGCTTGACATAAGCTACTGCAGGGAATAGGACCAAGCCAGAGACTTGATCCTGAGGGCAAGAGGGAGCCACTGTATACCTTGAAGCCAACGTGCATTTTAGAAAGATTACCCTGGATGCAGTTTGGGGAATTCATTTAAGGGGCAAGAAGAAAGGCAAGAAAACCGTTAACGGTCCTTCAGATGGTCCGAGAAGATCTGTGGTCTGATCCAAGAGAGAAGAGAATGTTGGATGATAGTTGATTGGCAGCTGGGCTGCAGAGCCCTGAACGCTGTGGTGCAGGACAGAGAGTAGGGCAGGCTTGGGGCGAGCCCAGGGGGTGCTGGTATGGGGTTACCCTGGGACTGAAGCATCCATGGGACTTCTAGGCTTTGCAGTTAGGAGCAGACCAGGCTTCAACAGTTTGCAGTCGCTTTGTGTCTGGTCAGCACATTGCCAGCCACGTGGGACAAGCTGGACAAGTGCAGATAATGAATAACCAGCAGCACATTTTCCAAAGCTCAAAGGGCCATATCAGCTCATTTGCAAAATGGGGAAGCTTATGATGATATCTGTTGTAGAGTAAGATTAACGCCACCTCTGCAGGTGCTTGGTATCCCCCTTCCTTAGTAGCTTTTGGATGCCAAGTGACATCTCCCACGCAAATTTCCAACAGCCACTCCAAGGAAATAAGGGTTAGTAAATACTTAGGAAGTATAGACTTACAACTAGTCCCTTTTAGACCTAGGATGAACGGGGGGAAACCTGTCATAGATTCAGTGTCCGGGAAAAGGGGACTGAAGCTTGTGTTCAGGGCATCCTTGTGTAAATAGTGAAGAAGGGTCTGGAGCAGTGCCTCACAGAAGGTATGGGGCATGGGGCTCAGAAACGAAGAAAGGACACACGCAGGAAAAAGTACTCAGCCTTCCAGGAGCTTACACTGAGTGCTTGAGCACATACATCTACTGTGTCTTTCTGCCTCTGTTTCTCTGTAAATCCCATCTCCTCTCTTTCCTGGTGTCTAGGGTTCTTCAAACCTCCAGGCAATCCCAAATCGATGACCATTCTTTCCAACTCACCAACACTAACATGTTCCTTTTTAAATACCACACTTGTCAGTTCAAAAGGTGTGGAGTGAGGGGCGCCTGTGTGGCTCAGATGCCTTCAGCTCAGGTCATGATCTCCAGGTCCTGGGATCAAGCCCCAAGTCAGGCTCCCAGCTTCAGAGGGGAGTCTGCTTCTCCCTCTCCCTCTGTCTCTCCCCTTGCTTGTGCACTTTCTCTCTCTCCCTCTCTCTCTCTCTCTTTCAAATGAATAAATAAAATCTTAATAAAAAAAAGGTGTGGAGTGGAAGGGAGTCTGGCCATGGGAACTTTCCACCATCTTGACCTAATCTCCTCCTTAATTTGATGGCCCCTGGGTTCTGATGTGTTGGTGTGTCTATGACGTCCCAGAGACAATGTATTAACACGGAGAAGGATATTAATGGTGGTGATTGCCCACATGTGCGGGTAGTTTGACACGAGTGAACTGCGCTGCCCTCCCAAAATTTCGCTCCCTACTGACTGCAGCATTAAGGCTTTCAGAAGGTATCATATGAGCCATCCAGGAGAGAAATAAAACAGATCACTGTAAAGAAGACTCATCTGCAGGTTGGAACACCTGTGCTCTTCTTTTTTTCTTTTGTGCTTGTTTTTTATTTTAGGTCTTTTATTTTGGTTCCTTTCCCAGCGTAAAGATTTTGGAAGTGAGTTGAAGTGTATATGAAGTGTGTATATCTTTGAGTCTGTTGTTAGCCATTGATCTATCTCATAATATTCAACTACGCCAAAGATGTTCTTCCTCTGAGGGTAAGGATGGGAGTGGTTAATGAAACTACTGGTAACATTTGTCCTAATTAGGATCTCAGGCAATATCATTTATATTTCCTCAAAATAAATCTAATGAAGAGGCCCCTCCACCCGCAGGAGGCGGCGAGCAGGCTTTCTGAATCCAGGCGCTTCCATGACAAGTTAGTAGCTGTGGACTCTGCTCACAGAACTCGCTAAAATTCACAACGGCCGTCCTACCACACCATGGCATTGCTTCTCACACGTGCAAAACCTTCAGGATGCCATGCAAGAGTAAACCATGGTTCAAAACCAATCTTTGAAGCTAGAAAAATAAATGCCAACCTACCAGTTTCAAGACCTGATGATAAAGCAGGAAATGGGGAGAGAAGAAAGAAAAAAAGAAAGAAAGAAGAAAGAAGAAAGAAAGAAAGAAAGAAAGAAAGAAAGAAAGAAAGAAAGAAAGAGAGAGAGAGAGAGAGAGAGAAAGAAAGTAAGAAAGTAAGAAAGAAAGAAAGAAGAGAAAGAAAGAAAGAAAGAAAGAAGAGAAAGAAAGAAAGGAAGGAAGAAAGAAAGGAAGAAAGAAAGAAAGAGAGAGAGAAAGAAAGAGAGAGAGAAAGAAAGACAGAAAGAAAGAAAGAAGAAAGAGAGAGAGAGAGAAAGAAAGAAAGAAAGATTAAGAAAGAAAGAAAGAAAGAAAGAAAGAAAGAAAGAAAGAAAGAAAG